>NC_089693.1:18356666-18705000 GCF_031753505.1 Anomalospiza imberbis | reverse complement strand
GGGTATGGCCGCGACCCTCCGAGCTGAAGGGGAGGGCGGGTCCAGGGGGATACACGGCTGGGACTCTCCTGAGCTGAGAGGGAGGATTGGGGTGCGGGACAGCCGGGATCCCCCTGAGCTGAGGAGAGAGTGGGGAGAGCAAAGCCGGGATCCCCCTGAGGGGAGAGGAGACTCTAGGGGGAACAGGGCCAGGATCCCCCTGAGCTGAGGAGAAGATTGGGGCAGGGGATATCTGGGGGATCCCCTTGATGGGACACGAGGCTCTGGGGGAGCACGGCCGGGATCCCTGAGCTGAGGGCAGGCTCTGGGGGAGCACAGCCAGGATCCCTGAGCTGAGGGCAGGCTCTGGGGGAGCACAGCCAGGATCCCTGAGCTGAGGGCAGGATCTGGGGGAGCACAGCCAGGATCCCTGAGCTGAGGGCAGGCTCTGGGGAGCACAGCCGGGATCCCTGAGCTGAGGGCAGGCTC
The DNA here is from genome assembly GCF_031753505.1 of Anomalospiza imberbis. NCBI lineage: Eukaryota > Metazoa > Chordata > Aves > Passeriformes > Viduidae > Anomalospiza > Anomalospiza imberbis. Next base: position 18,704,532 of record NC_089693.1, on the reverse strand, counting down.
TGGGGAGCACAGCCAGGATCCCTGAGCTGAGGGCAGGCTCTGGGGAGCACAGCCAGGATCCCTGAGCTGAGGGCAGGCTCTGGGGAGCACAGCCAGGATCCCTGAGCTGAGGGCAGGATCTGGGGGAGCACAGCCGGGATCCCTGAGCTGAGGGCAGGCTCTGGGGGAGCACAGCTGGGATCTCCCTGAGCTGAGGGCAGGCTCTGGGGGAGCGCAGCCAGGATCCCTGAGCTGAGGGCAGGATCTGGGGGAGCACAGCTGGGATCTCCCTGAGCTGAGGGCAGGCTCTGGGGAAGCACAGCCAGGATCCCTGAGCAGAGGGCCGGATCTAGAGGAGCACAGCCAGGATCCCTGAGCAGAGGGCCGGATCTAGAGGAGCACAGCCAGGATCCCTGAGCTGAGGGCAGGCTCTGGGGGAGCACAGCTGGGATCCCCCTGAGCACCGGGAGGGATCTGGGCTCTGGGGACGGGAAGCCACTGCCAGGACCCCCCTGAGGGTCGGGGCTGCGGCTGGCTGTGCCCGGCGCTCTGTGGGCGCTGGAGCCATGGATGAGGGAGGGCTCGCTGTGGCGGGGTGTCACTCGGCTGTCACTCGGCTGTGTCCCCAGCGCGCAGCTGCCATGGCCCTGCCGGAGTGGCACATCGCCGTGAAGCTGGCCGAGCAGCCGCTGGCCCCCAAATCCATCCTGCGCCTGCCGGAGACCGAGCTGGGCGAGTGCCCGCTGGGCGGCTGCAGCATCTCGCACCTCAAGCAGCTGATCACGGGCAAGCTGCAGGAATCCATGCCGGACCCCGAGCTCATCGGTGCGTGCCCCGCCGGAGCCTGGCGCCGTCCCGCCGCTGGGGGACACCCTCGGCCCGTCCTCGCCGCGGCCGGGACGCGACATCCTGCTGCTGCTGGGAGGGCTCGGCGCTCCTTCCCTGTTTCCTTGGGATCGGGGCGCTCCAGCCGCGGCAGTGCCCTTGTCCGGGAATATTTGGGCTTTCCACCAGCTCTGTGTCCTTGTGAGAGCTCTCATGAGAGCTGAGAGAGAGGTCAGCTCTTACGCAGGTGGTGATTCTGCCATCTCCTCTAGATCGGCTCTGTGATTTCCCTCCTGATTGTCAGCTCCACAGCTTCCCTGTGTTGTTCCCTAGCCAGTTGCAGCAGCTACAGCTGCTCAATAACCCCTGGGGCTCTAAGGCACACCTAGAGACCCCCAGCTGGTTCTGAGAGCACCACAGGTGTTTATCTTCAGGTGTTTCTCCCCCCAGACCTGATCTACTGTGGCCGGAAGCTGAGGGATGACCAGACCCTGGATTTTTATGGAATCCAGTCTGGCTCCACTGTCCATGTCCTGCGCAAGTCCTGGCCTGAGCCTGACCAGAAACCAGGTGAGGAGCTGCAGGGATTACCCTTTGGATTCTCCTTGGCATGTGTTTTATTAGGGACTGGGGAACAGCTTCTCTCGGGATTCCCTGCTGTGGAGGTTTCCAGGGGAATGAATGCCTGTGTTTGGGAACTCCTCACCTCTCCCAGCAGCACCTGGGTGTTGGTTTTCTTGCTGACACCAGAGTTAAGGAATGAGCTGTACAGCATGGAGAGGGATCATCCCTTCCTTAATTGCCCATGATCCATTTTAGGGCATTGCCAGGGATGAGCAGGCTGGTGTGTGCTCCTGCTGTGCCTGACTGTACAAAAAGAGGAGTTTGAGCTGGCATTCCTGTAATGGCACGTGTGGGAGGATATTCCTGACTATTTTTACGATCTGAGAGTGCAGCAAGTCATTACTCTGCAGAGACTGCACCCAATCCAAGGATGTTAAAGGATCCCTGTTGCAGCATGGAAGGCTCAGTGGGCTGTGGAATGGCTTTGAGGGCTGACAGAGGCCGAGCTGTGTTTGTTGTGGTGTTTTCTCCCCTCAGAGCCCGTGGATAAGGTGGCAGCAGTCCGGGAATTCCGTGTCCTGCACACTGCCCTGCACAGCAGCCCTGCCTACAGAGATGCTGTGAGTGCTTTGCTCCCGGGGGAATTCAGCTGTCCCCTCCCTCTGGGGACAGCCCCACAGTGGGTGACATTCCCAACCTGCTCTGCTTTCCCTGGCAGGTCTTCAAGATGCTGGGAAACAAGGAATCGCTGGATCAGATCATTGTGGCTACTCCTGGCCTCAGCAGCGACCCCGTGGCTCTGGGTGAGTCTCGCTGTGATCCAAAGGATCTGAGGAAAGGTTTGATTCCTGATGGGGGAAGGGACAGACCCAAATCTAGGTTGAATTCCTGATAGGGGGAAGAGAGAGTTAAAAAAACCCTAATTTTTTCTCCCTTTGTGGAGTGTGAGTCATTGACTGCTCAGGTGTCAGTTGTGCTCCATTGGTGATGTTTGGGGATGGATAGTGGCTTCAGAAGGGTCAGGGAAAGAGGGATGGAGCTGTCTCCTTGGGGATGGATCCTGGCTTCAGAAGGGTGAGGGAAAGGAGGGATGGAGCTCTCTCCTTGGCTTCAGAAGGGTCAGGGAAAGGAGGGATGGAGCTGTCTCCTTGGAGATGGATCCTGGCTTCAGAAGGGTGAGGGAAAGGAGGGATGGAGCTGTCTCCTTGGGGATGGATCCTGGCTTCAGAAGGGTGAGGTAAAAGAGAGATGGAGCTCTCTCCTTGGCTTCACAAGGATTAGGGAAAGGAGGGATGGAGCTCTTTCCTTGGCTTCAGAAGGGTGAGGGAAAGGAGGGGTGGAGCTCTCTCCTTGGGGATGGATCATGGCTTCAGAAGGGTCAGGGAAAGGAGGGATGGAGCTCTCTCCCTGCTGCAGAGTGCTCCAAAGTGGTTCACTAAATCCAGCCAGTTCTGGCATGGTGGCAGTCCGAGGCAGGTGGAATTTGGGATGCAGTCACAGCCTGGCTGCAGGGAGCTGGGGCCCAGCTTCCATCGTGTCTTTGAGGTGGAGCACCCACAGGATCTGCTGGAAAAGCCCATCCCTTGGGTGTGTGGCTGTGACCAAGAGCCCCTCCAGGAACACAAAGGCTTCAGAGGAACAATGGGAGTATTTGTGGTGTTTACTCATGACTCACTTCCTGGAAAACAATTCCTATTTATTTGTCCCTGTGGCTTTTTGTGTGCCTGGCTCCTGTTTGTTGTATCCTGTCTCACTGGGTTTCCTGGTCTTCCAGGAGTTCTGCAGGACAAGGATCTGTTTTCCGTGTTTGCAGACCCCAACATGCTGGACACGTAAGTTCCCCCAGCTGAGGCAGTGACTCAACAGTGCCTTTGTGTCCCTGTGTGTCACCTGGGTGGGACAGAGCTCTGCTCCTGCCCGCCAGGCTGGGACACTCCTCCCTCGGCAGCAGGAACACGGATCCACCACTTGGGTTAACCCAGAGGGTGTTTGGTGGGATGCAGGGCCATCATCACCTCCAGACTGGGGTTCAGACCTGCATGTAGCTGCTCACAGCAGAGAGCAGGCGTCCAGAGGGATCCTTGGAGAACCGAGGGAAGATCCAGCATGGGGTCCAGAAGGATCCTTGGAGAACTGAGGAAAGGTCCAGCATGGGGTCCAGAAGGATCCTTGGAGAACCGAGGGAAGATCCAGCATGGGGTCCAGAAGGATCCTTGGAGAACTGAGGAAAGGTCCAGCATGGGGTCCAGAAGGATCCTTGGAGAACCGAGGGAAGGTCCAGCATGGTGTCCAGAAGGATCCTTGGAGAACCGAGGGAAGGTCCAGCATGGGGTCCAGAAGGATCCTTGGAGAACCGAGGGAAGGTCCAGCATGGGGTCCAGAAGGATCCTTGGTGAACTGAGGAAAGATCTTACGTGAATCCAGAAGGATCCTTGGTGAACCAAACCAAGGTTAGGTCTAGAAGGATCCCTGGTGAACCGAGGCCCGTTCCAGCGTGGATCCAGAAGGATCCAAGGCCCGTTCCAGCGTGGATCCAGAAGGATCCAAGGCCCGTTCCAGCGTGGATCCAGAGGGATCCAAGGCCCGTTCCAGCGTGGATCCAGAGGGATCCAAGGCCTGTTCCAGCGTGGATCCAGAAGGATCCCTGGCTGCCTGGAGGAGCTTTTGCCGTGCAGCAGAAGCAGCGGTGGCAGTAGCTGTGCCCCAGGTGCCTCAGGGCTGGTTCTGGGGTTGCCCTGTGCCCCCCTTCACCTGTGCCCGTTTGTGCCCAGGCTGATCCCGGCTCACCCTGCCCTGGTGAACGCCATCGTGCTGGTGCTGCACTCGGTGGCGGGCAGCACCCCCCTGCCAGCCCCGGACACGTCCTCGCGGGCCATGGCCTTGGGCTCCTACCGGGACATGCCAGGTACGTCCACCTGGAAGGGGAACTTGGAGCTGAGCCTGTCCTGGCTGCTCCGCCAAAAACTCCACAGGGTTCTCATCTGCTCCCAGCTCCTGCTGGTTTGCCACGTCCTTTTATTCCCCTTTCTGGTGCAGGTGGCTTTCTCTTTGAGGGGCTCTCTGATGATGAAGATGATTTCCACCAGGTAAGCAGCCAGGCTGGGTGAGCTCCTCTTTTTGGGTTTAAGTTGTAGCCCTGAGACTCCCAAGCTCTTCCCTTCCCGTCTGGTGAACACCACGAGCTGCCCTGGCTCCCCAGGGGGATGTGGAGACAAATATATTGATCCTGGCTGCTTCCAGGCTGCTCAGGAGAGGGTTTTCCTCAGTACTGAACACACAACAGGAAAATGGAACGGAGGAAATGTCCTCACAGCCAAAGTGGAGTGTGGGAATGTTGATCCCTGCCCTTCTGCAGTCTTCCTCTCCACAGGACAAAGGGTTCTGTAGGAAAAACTGGATCTTTGAGTCCAAACATGCCTGTAACAGGGAATTGTTTTGTTCCAGGCTAACATCACCCTGGTTTGGGGTTAGTGGATGATAGATTTAAAGCTTTTCCTGCCAGTTTCCACAGCTGACTTTGTGGAAAAAAAGCACATCCCGCTCTGGCATGTTTGTCTTTCAGAAGCTCCACCCGTGGGAGTTTGGAGTATGGTAGGACAGGGATCTGTGGTTTGACTGGGACACAAACACCGAGGTTACAGCTGGGGCTTTTCTCTCTCTCCATGCAGAGCACCAGGTCCACCCCATCCAGCAGCACGTCCGGCTCGCGCCCGGCCTCGCTGGGCTACGCGGGGGCAGCAGGGCCCCGGCCCATCACCCAGAGTGAGCTGGCCACGGCCCTGGCGCTGGCCAGCACCCCCGAGAGCAGCTCCCACACGCCCACCCCGGGCACACAGGTAACACCTCGGGGCTGCCACACCTGGCTGTGCATTTCCTCAGGGAGGAGTTCCCTGTGTGATCCCAGCCCTGGCACACCTGGCTGTGCATTTCCTCAGGGAGGAGTTCCCTGTGTGATCCCAGCCCTGGCACACCTGGCTGTGCATCCCTTCAGGGAGGAGTTCCCTGTGTGATCCCAGCCCTGGCACACCTGGCTGTGCATCTCCTCAGGGAGGAGTTCCCTGTGTGATCCCAGCCCTGGCACACCTGGCTGTGCATTTCCTCAGGGAGGAGTTCCCTGTGTGATCCCAGCCCTGGCACACCTGGCTGTGCATCCCCTCAGGGAGGAGTTCCCTGTGTGATCCCAGCCCTGGCACACCTGGCTGTGCATCCCCTCAGGGAGGAGTTCCCTGTGTGATCCCAGCCCTGGCACACCTGGCTGTGCATCCCTTCAGGGAGGAGTTCCCTGTGTGATCCCAGCCCTGGCACACCTGGCTGTGCATCTCCTCAGGGAGGAGTTCCCTGTGTGATCCCAGCCCTGGCACACCTGGCTGTGCATCCCCTCAGGGAGGAGTTCCCTGTGTGATCCCAGCCCTGGCACACCTGGCTGTGCATTTCCTCAGGGAGGAGTTCCCTATGTGATCCCAGCCCTGGCACACCTGGCTGTGCATCCCCTCAGGGAGGAGTTCCCTGTGTGATCCCAGCCCTGGCACACCTGGCTGTGCATCCCTTCAGGGAGGAGTTCCCTGTGTGATCCCAGCCCTGGCACACCTGGCTGTGCATCCCCTCAGGGAGGAGTTCCCTGTGTGATCCCAGCCCTGGCACACCTGGCTGTGCATTTCCTCAGGGAGGAGTTCCCTGTGTGATCCCAGCCCTGGCACACCTGGCTGTGCATCCCCTCAGGGAGGAGTTCCCTGTGTGATCCCAGCCCTGGCACACCTGGCTGTGCATTTCCTCAGGGAGGAGTTCCCTGTGTGATCCCAGCCCTGGCACACCTGGCTGTGCATTTCCTCAGGGATGGGTTCTCTTCCCTTTGATCCCACCCTTGGCACCCAGGGAACAGCTAGCACCAGTCCTGCTCTGGGCTGGCACACCTGGCTCTGCATTCCCTGATGCAAATCCATGTGATCCCTATCTTCCACATGATGCCAGCACAGCCTGGGTCAGCTCTGGGCACCTTCATTCCCTCCTGGAAGAGCTGCCTTGCCTATGGGCTGGAGGGTGAGGGTTTGCTGCAGGGTTTGTTGTGTGCTGGTTCCTGTGAGCCTTCTCCTGATCCATCCCCTCCTCCTAGGGCCACTCCTCCGGGACGTCCCCGATGTCATCCAGTGTCCAGTCGGGGACGCCCATCACCAATGACCTGTTCAGCCAGGCCCTCCAGCACGCCCTGCAGGCCTCAGGGCAGCCCAGCCTCCAGGTCAGTGGCAGCCCCTGGAATCCTGTATCCCCCTGGGATCTCCCAGCTGCCTCCTGTGGCAGGAGTTAGCCTGGGAGGGGCATCACTGATGCCTTTTCAGGCTACCTAAAAACAGAGGCCAAAGTTAAAGGAATATAAAGCAGTTACATTTATTGAAAGGCTTTCAGGTGTGTTTGGGGCAGATGAAGCTGCCCCTTCACCAGGGGCTACACCCAAAAATGAATAATGGCTCACGGGTTTTCATACTTCTATAAATTTGGTCCATTTGCATATTGGGGGTTAATCTTCTAATTAAACCTTCAGGTAATGAAGTCATTTACCCTAAGTTTTGAAAAACAAGAGGCCAGATAAAATTAGAAGAATAAAAAGCTGTTATATTTATTGAAGGTACATTTTGGGCAGATAAAGCCCCCCCAGGGACTACACCCAAAAATGGACCACAGGTCACAAGTTTTCAGACTTCTATAAAAGTTGTCCATTTGTATATTGGGATTTAATCTTCTAATTAAACCTTCAGGTTATGAAGTCATTTACCCCAAGTTTGCTCCTCCAACTCACTTTTGTTTACATTTCTGGGGCAGTGAGGCAGTGAGGTATCCTTGGTTCCCAGGCCTGGAGAGGAATTGTTGTGTCTGCCCAAAATGGGAAAGCAGCAGCTCACAGTGTGTGTGGAGTTCAGAGTTCTACACCAAAGAATTGCAGGGTTACAAATGTATGAAAAATCTAAAAGCTAAACTCCTAAGGCATCATCAGAGCCACTGCAGAAGTTCTGGGTGCAACTGGGATGGAGGTGTTACAAATGCATATTATATTACTGGCTTTTTGCAAATATTAAGATAAATACTATGTATATAATGTTAAAATAACTTTATTTTTATTTCTGCTGTTATCAAAAAACTTAGACATAGTAATAGTAGTAGCTAATCTAGTTTAAAGTGAACTGTTTAATCAAGATAACAGCCAGTGAACATATAATGAAGACCTTTCTATTAATAACTGTCATTATATTAATTAATTAATATTAATTAACTGTCAATATTTGCCATCTGAAGAAAGTATAGACTAAAGCCCTGACTAAAAGTAGTAAAGAAAAAAAGCCAAAACCACAACTAAGAAACACACATACCTAAAAAAACAACCCAAAGAAGAGCCATACAAAATAGTTCCTAAACTATATAAACTAGTTTATAGAAAAAGATAAATGTGCATAAGAATCTAGGAGTATACAAGCTAATGTAATAGAAAAAATATTTAAGAAACAACCCTGAAACTAAGTGTGCTCTTGGCTGAGTGCCAAGATGCACCTAGCCATAATCTTTACTATCTTTATCTCTTATTGTCCTTCATTAAACTTCTAAATTTTACCAAAAAAATAAACAAACCATGTTTTTCACAGAGAGGGGTGGTGGTTTTGGGGACTTTGCAGCATCACTGAGCTTTCAGGAGCTGTTTGCGCAGCAGCTGGCTGAGCTGGGACACTGGGCAGCGGGAAGAGCTGCTGGGGTTCTCACAGCCACCCCAAACTTCTCCTCTTTGCTGTGAGCAGAGCCAGTGGCAGCCCCAGCTGCAGCAGCTGCGAGACATGGGAATCCACGACGACGAGCTGAGCCTGCGGGCCCTGCAGGCCACAGGAGGGGACATCCAGGCTGCCCTGGAGCTCATCTTTGCTGGTGGGGCCCCCTAAACCTTCTGCTGGACTGGTGAGTTGTGCTGAGGCAGCAGCTGGGCTGGCTCTGTGCGTGGGGATGCTCCTTGCTGGCCTGTGGGGAGCACTGAGGGCAGCTCCAAATCCTCTCTGCAGCCTCCTCAGGACTCAGCATGGAGAAGGGAAGAGGTGGCTCGGTGCGGAGATGTGGCCCTTCCAGTTATGCCATGTTTTGTCTGTCACCACGCTCTGCCTGTTGTTTCATTGCCTGGATTAAACGGGCCCTGCTCAGTCCCCTGCCTGCTGTGTGGCTCGTGCTCTGTCCTGGGTGGTGTTGCAGATCCCAGCACGGCAGGAAGGGGAAGTATTGCTGGCCACATCACAAATCACAAATGGGACAGGATGCTGGGGAACGCATCTCGAGCTGTTTATTTTCTAGCATCAGCCTCATTACATGGGTGGGACAATGGGAAGATGCCAGCAGCTCACATCCCTGGCAGCAGACAAAGAACTCAATGTTACAACTCACTTTAAAAGTTTTTTGACCAATCACACAAAGCAAAAGCATATTGACAGTAGTTCTATCCAACCACTATAACCATATAACCTTTGGTTAAAACAAAGCTTGTTTATTTCCAATACAATACCTGCTTGTAAGCCTTAATACACAATGCACAGGGCTCCATTATTAAGCTTAGAACTTCCTAGTATCTTGCTAGAGATTCTTTTCTGTAGCTTAGGGAGTTATTCTAGGCAAGCTTTAATGCACAGACCATTGTTCTGTTTGTCCTTACTTTCTACTTCTTATATAACTTTTCTGCTGACAAATCTTATGGCTACTGCTCAGCTCTAATCACAGTTCTGCTGTTTCTGAGGCCTGCCTTCTGCAGCTTTCCCAAAACCCTCTGATTTTTAAGGATTCCCACAAGTGAAACTGCAGGAAAAGCTCTGCCTCGATGGGAGCTGGTGCTTCTAGCAGAGGGCACGGCCACCACGAGCTGCCAGTGACAAATGACAAGGGCTGAGTCCAAGCTGGAGAAATGCCCCTGACACGGCGCGGTGTGCCGCGGCTGCAAAGCCAATTTAACAGCGTTTGCCTGTAATTGCAATCAGTGGGGGCAGCGAAAAGCCAGGCCTGGAGCTGGGCCCGGCATCGCTCCGACTGCGCGCTGGCGTTAACGAGGCGTGAAAACGGCAGCGGGTTCTCCGGGCAGAGAGCTCTCTCCTGCTTCACCTCCAGGCTCCTGTGCTGCCATCTAATCCCTGTGCGAGCTCTGTGATCCTCGCCGATACCATCTCGGTGTCGCCCAGCAAAGGCGGGATTGTTCTCTGCGGGGAGCCTGCGCTGATAGGCTTTAATCCTGTCGAGAGGATTAATGCCCGAGGGAAGGAGGGGCTGGTTTTGTGCTCAGTCTGGAGCAGATAAGATGTGATGGACATAAATGGCTTTCTTGACACTCTCCCGGGTCCCTGGCCTCAGCACGCACACGGATTTTATGTGTAAGAGAACTGATTAATCCCTTTCCATCCCAGGATCCCTTTGCAGGGGCAGGACAGAGCACATGCACAGCCCCCTCCCTTCCCCACAGCCCTGCAGGCAGCCCCAATCCTCCGGGATAACCGCGGATTAGCCGCTTCGCAGATGCTCCTGCCCGAAGCTGGGAAGCATTTGCAGGTTCTGCTGGCCACCAGCACGTCCAGTTTGCCTTCCTGCACCACCTGACTTCTCAATTTAGGGCTCCTTGCCGTCCCAAAACGGTGGTTCTCGTGTCACTCCTGAGATATTTGATCCCTCTTTTGACCCACGTTTGGCGTGAAGCCGTTTTCGCTGCTATTTCTGCTTCCCAACGCCCCCAGTGAGCTGAGAACTGCCTGGATTTTTTGGGCTGGAAGTGACTTTTCCCAGATTTCCTTTCCCAAACGGCAGGGCTTGGCTGGGAGCAGCAGCTCAGGCACATGCACTGGCTGCAGCAGAGGAGTTGGCAGCGCTGCCGCTCACGACATCGCTTCCCTCGCCCGGCAGAGCCGTGCCTGAGCACGGGGGAGCTGCGGGGAGGGGGGGAGGCTCTGCTGCTTCCTGCACGGCTGGGCAGCGACGGGAGCTCTCCTGCAGCAGCTCCTGCAGCAGTTCCTGCAGCAGAGTGGGAGCTCGGAGGGGGCTGGGAGTGGTTCTGCAGCTGCCCCGGGGCTGCACGTTCCTGCTTCCAGCCTCACCTGGAAGCAGGGCTGGCACAGGGGAAGGATGCTCAGGGGGTTTGCAAGGGCAGGGAGCAGCAGAACAGCAGGGAAAGGCATGAAAGTACAGGGATAGGTTGGGTATCAGGGAGGAATTGTTCCCTCTGAAGACGAGCAGGCCTTGGCACAGGGTGCCCAGAGAAGCTGTGCTGCCCCTGGATCCCTGGCAGTGTGCCAGGCCTGGTGGGAGGTGTGGAATGGGGTGGCTTTAGGGTCCTTGTCACTAATTGTGAGTGGCTGAACACGGCAGAGACAGAGCAAACTGGTGCCTGTTCTGAGTGCTCCATCCCTGGAGGTGCCCTGGCACCTCCCACATTTGGAGCAGAGTGGATCTGCTCTGCTTGGCTCTCAGCTCATCCCTCAACCCCTGTGCCTGTTCCCACCACACTCCAGCCCAGCATCCCTGGCTGGGCTTTGCTGGGAGCAGACTGGGAAGTAGGTGTTGCCTGACCCTGGAAGAGCAGGAGGTCAGACCACAGTTCCCCAACGTCAGCAGGGACCTTCTGTTTGTGACATCAAAGAGCTGCTCTTGCTCTGGTTCCCTGCTGGCCTCGCTGGGGCTGCCAGGGGAAGCTGTGACAGCAGGGATGGACGGGAGCAGCTGCTTTTCCTCCCGTGTTTTCCATAATCCTGTTTTTCATCCCACTGCTTGACCCTCGCTGGACACCTGGAGGGGGTGGAGGTTTGGCTGGGCCCTGCACCATGTGTGCTCTGCTTTTCTGGAGCCCTTCTTCTCCTTGTCTCTCTCATTTTGGGCTGGTTTGTCTCTGCTGGTTAATTTTCTAGCAAAAAGGTGGAATGGAAGCAGAGCAGAATCTCCCAGGTGGCTTCTGCAGTGCCTTAACCAATGTTGGACAGATTTCCATGGGATAATGTTGGCTCCTTGCTCCCCCAGCCTGACTTTTCCCAGTTTGTCACATCCTGGGGCTCCACACCTCGCCCTGTGCACACAAATTCCAGAAAATCAGTGAAGGTGACTTTCCCTGATTCTCCAGGATTTGTTGGGCAGGTACATCCAGCAGGAACAGCAGCAGGAATTTGTCTGGCACAGCCTTTGCCCTTCAACTTTCTTTTTTGCAGAGGACTCGGTGGTTTCCTGGCTGCTTCCAGCTTTGATGTGTTTGCCAAAACACATCAAAAATTTGAGTTTTTCTTCCTTTCCCAGCTCCCTGCTGGTTCAGTGAGCTCAGGGAGGGGACAAAAGAAGAGGGGACAGAGGTGTCCTTGGCAATAAGGACATTTTGGTCTTACTCTTTCTCAGGGAAACTTTGGAGAAAGGGGGAAAGTTCTGATTTTGGGACAGCTGATGAGGTGAGAGCACGGAGACAGGGCAGGTGACACATCCCAGTGATCCGTGTCCTGTGGGGTTTGCTCCCTTCCCTGGCATGAATCAGCATTTTCCTGTTAGCAGTGACAAAAAAGGAGCTCTGATGTCAGCCCTCAAAGCTCCCTTTTAAGGTTACAAAGTTGAGAGGCCCACGTGATCCACAATAAAAATCAGGCAACTATTTTAATTTGGTGAAAGCAGAAATGGGCTGAAAATGTCACCCTGAGAGAATATTTCTATTTCCTTATGTTCCCTTTTATATTTATAGTGTTCTAATATTCATAAACGTGTCCCAAAATCCCTTTGAGAGGGTTTCCCCCCCCCCCCCCCCCCAGCTCTGAAATAAATGCTGATTTAAGAGCAGGGTCTGCTGTTTCAGCAGGGGTGAATTAATTCAGGTGTTGAGTTGGAGCTGTGGGGTTCCACTCCAGGAGCCATAAAAGCATCAGAGGGGATCCAGAGTTCCTTTTTTTTTCCTGCAAGGGCCAAGAGCAGAGACTGGAGCAAAACTTTGGAGCGGGGGGAGCAGAGAAAAACCCACTTCTAAGGGATTTTCCAGCATCTGGCTGTCAGAGGTTGGGGCATTTTCAGAGCTGGGTGTTGGGAACAGACCCCACACGAGGTTTTTCCTTAAACTGGTCAATCTGTGGCCTCCGTGTCACCCCTGGGGGTGGCCCCAGGTGCCAAGGCTGTCCAGCAGCTGGACAGGAGGAGCTGTGGGACTGGGGCACGTCCTGCGTCCCAGTAAAGCTTTGAGGGTTCCTTTTGGGGTGCACTGGGGCAGGAGGAGGTGACAAGGACAGGGCAGCCAGCAAGGACTTGATGCCCTTGATGTCACTGGGGCAGGAGAAGGTGACAAGGACACCCAAGGGAGCAGGGTAGCCAGCAAGGACATTGTCCCCTGATGTCACTGGGGCAGGAGGAGCCAGCCTGGCAGGTCCCAGCGTTTCCCTGTGTGCTGCTGGATGAAAGTTCTGGAATGGCTGCCCAGGGAGGTGGCGGAGTCCCCATCCCTGGGTGTGTTTAACAAAGCCTGGATGTGGCACTGGGTGCCAGGGTTCAGTTGAGGTGTTGGGGCTGGATTGGACTCGATGACCTTGAAAGTCTCTTCCAACCTGGTCATTCTGTGAATTCTGTGGAGCTGTGTGCTGTTCCTGAGCATTTCCCTGTGTGCTGCAGGACCTGTGTGCTGATCCTGAGCATTTCCCTGTGTGCTGCAGGACCTGTGTGCTGTTCCTGAGCATTTCCCTGTGTGCTGCAGGACCTGTTTGCTGTTCCTGAGCATTTCCCTCCCTGCTCCAGGACCTGTGTGCTGTTCCTGAGCATTTCCCTGTGTGCTGCAGGACCTGTTTGCTGTTCCTGAGCATTTCCCTCCCTGCTCCAGGACCTGTGTGCTGTTCCTGAGCATTTCCCTGTGTGCTGCAGGACCTGTGTGCTGATCCTGAGCATTTCCCTGTGTGCTGCAACACCTGTGTGCTGTTCCTGAGTGTTTCCCTCCCTGTGTGTTGTTCCCGGGGAGGGAAGCTGTGCTGGCCCCACAGGATCCCTCTGTGGGGTTTTTCTGGCTGCCCTAAGCGCTCTGACCCCGGAGGATTCTCAGTTACACATCATTTAATCACCCCAGCTCCTGCCAGCTGCTGTCTGCTCAGATAAGTTCCCTGCTGTTTTAATGTCTTGGGAAGGCTGACCTAGAGCAGAGGCTGGACAGAGCTAAAGAATAAAGCAGGGATTTATTAAAAGGATCTCCTCCATGGATCCACCTTGGGCAGCACAAGAGCCCAGCCAGGGCTGCACCCAAGATGAACCAAAATGGTCACAAAAATGGACAGCTTGTCACAAGGTGTCTCACTGTGATAAGTTCTGCTTCATTTGCATATTGGAGTTAATTGTCCAATTCCAGCTTTAGCCCATGCAGTCCCATCCTTGTTTTCTCTCTTTGGTCCATGCTGTTTGTGCTCTTGGGGCTGAGATTTTGTCCTTTATCCTTGGTCCCAGCTAGAGCAGGAATTGTTTTGTCTCCCTGCTCTGTGAACAGAGCTCACCATCCCCTAACACGAAGCCCAGACCCACACACTGAAGCAGAACAGAATCTGAAAATATAAAAGCTAAAGCTGAGGCATCAGTTTTGTTCTCTCCCCTGCCCTATTCCTCATTCCCGTTTCCTCCCTGACCTGATCCCTGTCCCCTGTGGGACCAGGCTGGCCCCAGAGCAGGTGACAGGCAGCACGAGGAAGGGCAGATGGGACTCAGGAAGAAAGGGAAGCTCTTCCCTGCCCAACCCAGTGGAAAAACGAGCCAAAGGATCTCTGGGGACATCCTGCTGGAAGAGAGGGAGAACTGCCCGTGTGTGCTGATCCCTTTGTCACCACAGCCACTGTCCCTCTGCGTCACCAGGCCCGGGGGTGGCTCTCAGGGGTCACACTGGGGAGGAGAAGCAGGACAGGGCCCTTCCCCCCCTTTTTCCCTGTGTCTCCCTTCCTGGCGAGACAGATAACGCTGGAAGCACTCCAAGGTCACAGGGAAGGAGTTTGGTTTTCCTGAGCAGCTCGGCTTTATGAGGCCAGAGAGGGCTCTGGCACTTTGCCCAGCAGCTTCTCCAGAGCCAGGTGAGTTTGTTTGGACTCCCTGCAGAAAAATGGGGGCTGAAATTCCGGGCAGATTGCAGAGGGGTCAGACCTTAACCAGCTGTGTGCAGGAGGATTTTGTGGTTCTGCTGGGGCTGATAAAGGGGCGTTATCATCTTGGTTAGGGGATGGTGGTGCTGGACCCTCCCTGGGGACTCCAGAGCTGCTGGCAGGTGTGGGAATCCCGTTTTGGGGAGCCTGAGATATTTCTATTCCCATTGCAGTGCTGCCCTGGTGTGCAGAGGAGCACAGCACATAGGGAAAGAAGGCTCAGGAACTGCAGAACACTCTGACCTGCTGGAACCTCACAGGGACATGGAGCTGACATGGAGCTCTCATGGTGGGAGTGTGGTGAGCAGAGCCACCCATTCCTGTTCCTTTTGTTGTTCTAACCTTGTTTAACTGGGTGAGACTCCACACTGGATTTTAACTCTGCCTCTTTGGCACCCCTGCCTCGTTTCCTGCCCCACCAGTGAGTTCCCTCTCGTGGGAAAGGAATTTGTAGAAAGTTCTCCGAGTTTGATAGAACTTTGAGATTTGTTTACATACAAATACATACTATGTAAACCTACTATTTTTGTTTACATACTATGTAAACCTACATACTATGTAAACATACTATTTGCATGTGAACAAATCTCAAACTTCTATCAAACTCGGAGAATTTTCTACAAATTCATTTCCCACGCCCTCTGGGGATGTGATGCCTTCAGGTGATGCTCCAGAGGGGGTTTGGTGACTAGGGTGGGCTGTGGCCAGTCCTCAGGCAGGACCTGTGACCAGTAAATCATGTTGTGACGCTGAACTGGCCTGCCAGTCCTCAGGCAGGACCTGTGACCAGTAAATCACATTGTGACACTGGCCTGGAAGGGCCCCTGGGCTTTCCTCTGGAGGCACAGGAAGAAGGGGAGTCCCAGCTGGGGTTTTGTGCTGCTCTCAAAATCACTGAGTGCAAATCAGCTCGGTCACGAGTTCCCTTCTGGCCAAATCTCTTGGGAAATCTTTTCTGGGGGGCGAAATCTACTGGGAGATCTCATTTTGGAGACACGTGGCTCCTCCACCCCTTTCCTGAGTGGTTTGTAAAGCCCTGGGGGTGGCTCTGAGCACATTTGGGTCCCCTTGGTGCCAGTCGTGCTGTGCTGTGCTTGGCAGAACCCAGGGGCAAAGTTGTGTCAACTGCTCAGAGCCCCCAAACTCAATCCAGCTTGAAGAGGTGAGCCTGGAGAGCTGGGAAGTTCCCAAACTCTGCAGGGCTGTGGCCTTGGGGAGGGATGGTTGAGGTTTTTTGGTTGCTCCCTGACAGGAACATGAGATGGGGGGGGAGAATTTGGGTGTGGAGAGCAGAAAATGCAGCAGCTGATAAAGGATCTGCTCTGCTCGCTTCCCTCCTCACGCTGTCAGCTGGAGAATGAAGGGTCTGTCAGCACCACGAGGAGCTGTGAGGGGGATTTCACTGATTCCCACTCCAAACCCAGCCTTCTCAGGCAGCCTGTTCCCAAAATGAGGAATGGGAGCTCTGATCTTCCAAAAGTTCTGTCCCAACCTCCCAGGACATCAGTCCCTTCCACAGGTTTAGCACAGGATTTTCCAGGTGCCTCTTGTCTGGGAAGGGTGGTGGAAAAGGGGATGAGGAACATCCTCATCCTTTGTCCAGCTCATCCCAATCTTCTCTGGGAAGAGATGGATGATGGAAAAGGGGCATGAGGAACATCCTCATCCTTTGTCCAGCTGATCCCAGTCTTCTCTGGGAAGAGATGGATGATGGAAAAGGGGATGAGGAACATCCTTATCCTTTGTCCAGCTGATCCCAGTCTTCTCTGGGAAGAGATGGGTGATGGAAAAGGGGCATGAGGAACATCCTCATCCTTTGTCCAGCTCATCCCAATCTTCTCTGGGAAGAGATGGATGATGGAAAAGGGGCATGAGGAACATCCTCATCCTTTGTCCAGCTGATTCCAGTCTTCTCTGGGAAGGGGTGGTGAAAAGGGGAATGAGGAACATCCTCATCCTTTGTCCAGCTCAGCAGGGTCCCTCTGGCAGTGTCATACCTGCTTTGTGGCACAGCAAAGGTCCTGCCTGGCTTAGCCAGGACTGAGATTTCTCTTGTTGTTCCTTTTTTCCTTGGAAGATCTGCCCGTGTTGGTGCTTCCAAGGGTCACATTCCTGGCTGAGGGAAGGTAACAGATCTGTTTTTGTGGATAAAATCACCGCATGCCTGCTCGGGTGCCAAGTGCAATCCGAGCTCTCTGGGTTGCCTGGGCCACAAACATGATGAATAAAACTGTTCCTCTTGGGGAAAAAATCTGTGCTTCTGACAAGATTCCTGGGGGAGGCTGCCTCCTGATCCGTGCTGGAAGCGAGGCGCATGATCTGGGAGAAAGCTGCTCACGAGTTGTGCTGGGGAAGTTCTGATCCCAGAGTGGAGCAGATGGAAATTTCTGCAGGAAGGGGCTGAGCTGCTGCCTGGAATCTGATGCTGCCTGGTCCTGAGCTACCAAACTCAATCTGGGAGCTCCTTCCCTGCTTTGGGAAGCGTGTTCTTCATTCCAACACCTCCTGCACACCGGCCAGGCTGGAAACGGGCTCTGGGGAGCTGTGCTGCTCTGGAGGGTTGGGTTTTCCTGCGGGTTGTGTTCTCCACATCCTGCCCATCTCCTGGAATCGCTTTCCCAGGCAATGATTTCACAGTTCTGGGAGCCAGGCTCCCCCCTGGCTGCTGCCACCCTTCCCTGTGAGGCTGCCCAGAGCAGCTGGAAGTGCTCCACGATGGGCTTGGAGCACCCTGGGACAGTGGGAGGTGTTGAGCACCAAGGTCTCTTCCACCCCAAACCATTCCAGGATCCTACAAACACTCCTAAAATCCTGAGGGAGCTTGAGTCCTGAAAACTCCTTTTTCAGGAGTGTTTTTGGGCAAGAAAACTACTTTTTTAGGAGTGTTTTTTTGGGAAAAACCTCATTTTTCGGGGGTGTTTTTGGGCAAGAAAACTCCTTTTTTTCCTGCTGGAAACCAAGGGATAACGGGGTCTAGCAGCTCAGGGAGCAAACAGGGAACTGCAGCTGCTCCCGGGGTAGTTCGGGCTGAGCTCAGAGCCCTTCAGGGCTGGGAATCACCACGGCCAGAAGCGAGGGTGCGTCTTCCCCCTGTAATTAGCCCTGTAATTACCCCGGCAGCTGCGTGGCCAGAGAAAGATGAACCTACACACACAAAGAAACGCCGGGAAATCCCTGTAGCTCCTTCAAATCCACCATTAGCCGGCTCATTAATTTATTTTTGCTTCTTTCAGCGTGCCTCCCTTGCCCTGCCCCTGCTCGTCCCTCAGGAGCGGAGCGGGGCCGGGGCCGAGCTTCAATCGCCGCGTTAAAGGGCGCAGCTGCGGCTCGTTCCCGGTGGGCTTCTTCCATTCCGGTCACGTTCCGGCTCGCTCTCCGTGCTCGGAATGCCCCGCTCCTCACGTTAACCAGAGCCACAAAGGCTCCTGGGCCTCCCCGGGGGGACCTTTGCGACAAAAAGGTGACCGTGCCACCCGCGGGGTGTCCTTTGGGCGAGCAGCCGCGTCACAAAGATTCGGGATGCTCGGGCAGGGCTCACCTTCCTGCCGGCTCCCAGAGCGTGACATCCACTCGGGGATATCATTCCCTGCCACGTGTGCTCGGGAGAGGGGGTATGACAGCGCGGGGAGCCCGTGGTGACACTTGGGTGTCCCTAGGAGTGGCCCTTTCCTGCTGCATCCCGCTCCTCCTGGATCCAGCTGTGCCGCTCCCCCATCCAGCTGTGCCACTCCCCCATCCAGCTGTGCCGCTCCTGCCACCGCACCTGGCTCAGGGCACACCCCCGTGTCACACCACCCCCTCTCTGCCCCTATTCTCGGCCCTATTTCTGTTGCCATCTCACTCGTCCCAACCTTGATTTCCCCTCCCCAGCCCCCGCGGGAAGTTCTTCTCAAACCTCGGCCCAGCTGCGGCTTTTCCCAGCGCCCGCGGGGGACAAAGCCACCGACCTCCGCGCCTTCCCCTCAGCGAGGGGAAGGAGGAAAACCCAAAAAAAGACCCCCAAAAGCCCCGGTAAAAGCTGTGCCGGAGCTCAGGTATGTGGGGGTGTTTTACTCCATCCTTCCAGGACCCGCCCTCCCCGCGCCATTGGCTGCGGCCCGGTGCTCGCAGCCTTTTGTACGCGGGGAGATGCAGCTGTCAGCCCGCCCGGCTGCCGATCCCGGCTCGCTCCCAGACTAGGAATGGGCAGGAGGAAGTCGCCTGTTGCCCTCCTGGTGGCCCTGTGGCTCGGCCAGCTGGGCACGTGGGCAGCGGGGCGCCCCAAGGTGAACCCCAGGATCATCGCGGCTCCCCAAGGTGAGTCCCGGGCTGCGCCCTCGGGATGGGGCTGCTCCCTGCGCCGGCTTCTTCCTACCTGGGGCTCGTCCTTTGAGCACTCGGGCTATTTTTATTTCTTTTGTGTCCTCGGGGAGGCTTTTGGCTCTCGTTAAACGCCTGTGGGCTGAGGCTGCTGGCTTTTAATTGGATTTTTAGACCGGTCTTTTTTTTTTCTTTTCTTTTAATGTTTTCAAAGCATTTTCCTACGAGCTGGGGACATTAAAGGCTGTCGAAAAACGCTTCCCCCCCCCCTTATCTGCTGGGTATATTAAAGGCTGTCAAAAAACTCTGACACATTTCCTAACTTGCAGCTCTCCAGAAAGGAGAAGTGTGTATTTACATAGTTAATGCACTTATTTATCTGCTTGAACTCGCCCTGCTCGCTGCAGAGGAGTTTGGGGAGTAAATATTTGCCGAGGACCGCTGGTCTCGGGGAAAAAATTTACAAACGGCACGTAAGGACTTTGTAACCAGATTGGATCTGGGCGAACCCGAACAAAGAAATGTTTTCAAGGCTCCCAGCCTGGTGTGTCGGCGCTGGTTTCATCCCGAGTTTCGGGATGAATCCCCTCCAGGCTGGCTGGAACAAAGACCCCGTTGGCTTTGCCGGGCGGGCTCTGCAGCACAAGGGCTCCTCTGTTGCTCCCCATTCCCTGGCAACTTCCGAGAACGCCCATTTCCCCCGCTTCGTTCCGTGCCATCTGTTCTCCTCCGCTGGCATTTGCGTGCCCTTCCCCGGGCTGGCAGAGCGGGGAGGGGGGTGGTGGCCGTGTGCGCGGCTCGGGGGTGGCCTCTGCTGTCACCTTGTCACACAAAGGGGAGAGGTACCGGCACGCAGGGCAGGGGAGGCTGCTCCGCTATGGCGTCACCGGCGGTGGCTGCGGGAAAAGGGGACGGGAGCTGCTGCTCCGGGGACATTCCCCTGTTCCCTGCAGCGGCGGGGTTTGGTGTGGCTGGAAATCGAGGGACAGGGAAGGATGGAGTGGCCGATCCCCGCCTGTGTCCCTGCACAATGCTGTCACTCGTCCCTCACCCGTGTCTGGGTGGCGCTGAAGGCTGCTAGCACCTGTCACCAAAACCAATCAGGACATTCACCCACTCAGCTCCTTTCTGTACTTGTCTGTGCCTGTAATTATTTCGGAGAGCTTGGTATGGTCCCGGGCTAAGCGGGACTGCAGTCAGGCAGGGATGGGAGCGAGCCGTGTCCTATTTCACATCTCCTTGGTGTCACCTCTACCCTCCCGAAGTAGGGCAGTGGGTGAGCGAGGAGGAGGAGGGTGAGGGAACGGGCTGGGGGCTGCTGTGGCCGCAGAGCCCCCCGAACTTCCCCGTGGCCCGGGCCACTGAAAGCTCAGCATGTTCAGCGTTCCGGGCTCAGCACGTGGCTGCCGCAGCTGCAGCCCGCTCCGAGCCCGGCCCTCGCCAGCCGTGCGGGGGGGATGGAGCCGCAGGGCTGATTTCCAGCTCGGAGCGTTGATTTTCAGCTTACAGGGCTGCTTTTCAGCTTACAGGGCTGCTTTCCAGCTCGGCCCCCCGTTCCTGGGGGTGGGGAGCAGCGTTCCGGGCCCGCTGCTGCCTTTGCAGTGGTGCAGGGCTGGCCCTTGGCTCTGCGGGAGCTGGCAGCTCTCCCCTAATTAAATTTCTTCCACGCCACGGCCCCGCACAGGCAGCAGGTGATGCAAAGGCACCTCCACGTGCCCCAGCCCTGAGGAGGGCGAGGGTGTGGACTGCTGGGGCTGGGCAAAGCCGGGCTCTCGGCAGGAACGATCCCTCCCTGCCTGCAGCGCAGGAAATCGGGCAAAGCTGCAGCTGCTTTTCCATCCCTTTGCCTCGCTCCCCTCACCAGCACCGTGCCCGGGAAGACTGACACCGAAAGGCTCAAATTCCACCGGTTGGGTGATACCTGGAGCCTCCCTGCGTCCACCAGACCCTGCCCTCTCTGCAGCTCCCGCTGCTTTTGCCCCCAGTCCCAGTAAGAAATAGCTGGGGGGACGGGGGCAACTGGGACAAAACGTACCCAGGCCGAGGTGGCACAACCCTGAGCTCACACCTGCAGACAAAGGAACACCGCGGGCCTGCCCGGCTGCTCGGAGCTTCTGCATTAACAATTCCCACCACTTTGGAGCACCGTGTCCTGCCGCTCCGTGGCCCCTGCAGCCCGCACAGGTGGCCAGCTCCAGGTCGCCGTGGGCAAGTGGTCGCTGCCCGGCACTCCTGGCTCTGCAGGGTTCTCTCCTCTCACGGAGCCCGGAGCAAAGATGAGCTCCACATCACTGCTCGAGTCATTTTTGCTGCCCCGTTCTCTTTGGTGGTTGACCCGGGCGTGTCCCCGGCTGCTGCCCTCCCCCGTGTCCTGCGGAGGGGTCCGAGTTCCTGCAGGCTGAGCTCGCGGAGTGTTCCCATCATCCCTTCCCTCTCCATCCTCCCCTGCCTCCCTGGATTTTCCCCTGCCCGGCTGGGCTGTGCTTTGCGAAAGGCGCAGCCGCATCCCACACGGAGCTTTCGCTGCTCGGCGCGGCTCCCGCGTGTCCCAGGGCCGGGGGAGGGTGACAGCGGAGGGGGCAGCCCAGCCCGGCTGTCTCCTGACCGGAAAGTCACCGAGCATCGCAAAACGCTGAGCGTGGCACGGAGCCTGGGGCGGGCTCGGGCTGCTGCAGCCCGCGGCCTTTGCAGCGCAGGCTGGGCTGGAGCTGCTGCCACGCTCAGGAATTCGTCCCTGCTCAGCCACACGTGCAGAGATCCGAGGAAAACTCTCATCCCACCGCGGGGTGGGCTGGGCTCCGGCTGTTTAATTATTCCCAGCTCATTAGCAGGTGAGCTGGAAGCCGCAGGAAGCAGAGATAAGGGGGTCCCCGGGGGAAGGCAAGATTATGCACTTGACCCTTGGCTGCCACGGTGGGGTGAGCTGGCTCCAGCCCGCCCCGGGGTACAGCGAGCCCTTGGATTGGCAGTTCTGGGAATCCGCCTGGGCTGCCTGGAACAGCTCCTGGGCTTTGCTAGGCTTGGCTGCCTCCTTGCCTGGGAGAGCTGTGTCAGCAGGGCTGGCAGGGAGCTCTCCGTGCCCTGGTGCAGAAGGTCCCCCCAGAACCTTCTGGAAAGAGCTGCAGAGGGGCTTGGGATCAGGGCTGGAGGGACAGGACACAGGGAGTGTCTCCCACTGCCAGAGGACAGGGATAGATGGGATATTGGGAAGGCATTCCTGGGTGGCATGGAATTCCCAGAGCAGCTGTGGCTGCCCCTGGATCCCTGGCAGTGCCCAAGGCCAGGATGGACACTGGGGCTTGGAGTAGAAGGTGTCCCTGTCCATGGCAGGGCATGGGATGAGATCATCCTTAAGGTCTTCATCTCCTCCTGTTGAGGCAAGGGAGGGATTTCTGGTGCCAGCAGCAGCTTTTTCTCCTCACTCCTCAGTGACTGCATCTCTGGGGTTTTTTGTGGTCCCATGGTGTGAAACATCTTTGTAGGACACTTTCCCACCAAGCTCTCGGAGCATCACTATTTCCAGGAGAAAGCTGCTCGTTTTCCCAGCAGTGCTATTTTCTCCTTTTTCACAGTGCTGGGGGATGCTGGGAGCTGAAAATGTTGGTTGGGAAAGAAAAAAAAGAAAGAGAAAAAAGAAATATGTTTTGCTGTGCGCAGATTGAAAAAGAAGAAAAGCAAACCAAACAAATGGAGTGAATCACAGGCACCTCCTGTTGCAAGAGCACGACACAAAAACAACAGGCAGGGCACGACTGATGGAAGTTGTGGCTGGAAAAAGGATCCAGATGCCAATTCCTGACCAAACTCCCAGCTCTGCACCAGCCAATTTGGGGACAGAACTGCTGAAAACCGGCCTGGGAAGGTGTTCTGTGGGTGATGCAGTCAGGCTGGGTGCCTTAAATGGGACAGACTAAATTTAGATCCGAGTGCTTGAGTACAAACTAAATCTAAGCTTGAGCACAGAATAAATCTAAGTCCAAGGTGCTTTTTAGGGAAAATCTTGCATCCAGAAAAAGGGCTGGGAGGTGAGCGGGGAGGGGAAATGTGATCCAGCCACCTCCGTGGCTATTCCCAGCTGCTCCAAAAATAGGGCTGCTTCTTCCTGCTGGGCACCCTTTTCCTGCCAGCCCCAGCCCCACCCGTGTGGTGCACTGTGGGAGTGCCACAGGAACGGCATGTGGAGCTGTAATTTAGGTGTGGGGTTTGGGTAATAAATCCCTTAATGCCACCTCTGCGTCTGTCACCTGTCCCCTCCCCGGCCTGGCTCGCTGGGTCAGGGCAGCAATGATTCCACGTCTCATTATCCACTGGGATCAAATATTCCCGTCTGGTGGGTGGGAGGGAGAGGGCACCGCGAGTTCTGGGAGTTTCCTTGAGGAATTCGTGGCCATCCCAGCCAGGCACCTGCCCTCGAGCTGCCCCAGTGGGCACACAGGGGTGCTGGGGAGGGCTCTGTGCCATTCCCTGGCACAAACCTGGAATGGCCCGGGGCTGGCACCCACCTGCAGCTCACGGCAGCTGTGGGAAGCCTCCAGCAGCAGGAGGGGACTGCAAGGGCACGGTGGGGCCGTTCCTGATCCCACTGAGAAGGGCACAGCAGGGCCATCCCTGATCCCATTGGGATCCTTCCTGATCCTACTGGAAAGGGTGTGGCAGGGCCATTCTTGATCCCACTGGAAAGGGCATGGCAGGTGGGCCAGGATCCTTTGGGATCCATCCCAATCCCACTGGGAAGGGCACGGTGGGGCCATCCCTGATCCCACTGAGAAGGGCACAGCAGGGCCATCCCTGATCCCATTGGGATCCTTCCTGATCCTACTGGAAAGGGTGTGGCAGGGCCATTCTTGATCCCACTGGAAAGGGCACGGCAGGTGGGCCAGGATCCTTTGGGATCCATCCCAATCCCACTGGGAAGGGCACGGTGGGGCCATCCCTGATCCCACTGAGAAGGGCACAGCAGGGCCATCCCTGATCCCATTGGGATCCTTCCTGATCCTACTGGAAAGGGCGTGGCAGGGCCATTCTTGATCCCACTGGAAAGGGCATGGCAGGTGGGCCAGGATCCTTTGGGATCCGTCCCAATCCCACTGGGAAGGGCACGGTGGGGCCATCCCTGATCCCTCTGGGAAAGGCATGGTAGGGCCCTTCCCAATCCCATTGGGATCTTTCCCAATGTTTCTGGGAAGGGCATGGCAGGGCCATTCCTGATCCCACTGGGATGGGCACGGGGGGCCATTACTGATCCCATTGGAATCCTTCCCAGTCCCACTGGGAAGGGCGTGGTGAGGTCATTCCTGATCCCTCTGGGAAGGGCATGGTTGGGCCATTCCTGATCCCATTGGGATCCTTCCCAATCCCACTGGGAAGGGCACGGTGGGGCTATTCCTGATCCTTCCAGGAAGGGCCTCACCTGCATTCCACAGGGATCAAACCTCTGGATCTTCCCGCTCGGACCATCCCCGAGGGTGCCAAGGTGGCCGTGCCCTGTGCCCACCCCTGGGCAGGGAGCCTCTGCCTGGGAAGGGTTTTCCAGCTGCAGGGAGCTGGGGTAGGGAAGTCGATGGAGGGGGTTGTTCTGCTGCTGGATGCTGCTGCAGCTGCTTGGGGCAGCTTTTACCCCCTGGAAGGCCTTTCCTGGGAAATCAATGCCTGGATTTGACTTTCCTGGGCTGGGAGGGGCTCCCCAGATCCTCCGATTCCATCCTTTGTTGCGTTGACACAACATCCAGCAGTGCTTGTGCCATTGTTGGGTAAAATTCCATCATCACAGCCTGGGACCAGCCACTGCAGAGCAGAGCCTTTGGAAAGTGGCAAAACCTGGCTCTAAATTTAAATCTGAGCAGCCGGGAAGGCTGGACCTGCCGGATGGCACAAATCCACGGAATCAAAGGCTCCGGCCTCGCCTTGCAGCTCCAGTGCTGCATAATTATGGGGGGAGCGAGAGTGGGGCCATGTTAGTATTCATGGAATTGCTGCCGAGCCCGCCAGCCAGGGATCTGACGTTTAATAAAGAGAATTCCAGCGTTCCTGGAGCGTGGGGTGAGCAGAGCCCCGGCTTTGAATCCAGGGCTTGTTCCCTGCGGGGTGCAGGTTGGGGGTCCCTTTTGTTGCCGGCTGAGTGGGTGTTTGGGATCAATTCCAGCTCGGAGCAGGGATATCAGCAGCACAGCTCTCAGAAGAGCTTTTGGGATCCCAAGTCCCAAGCCTGGCAGCTCAGTTCCCAAACCAAATGGGTTTTTCCCCCCAAGGCGCTCCCAGAAATAGCTCGGGAATGGTTGACGCGCCAGGATATTTCCTTTCGGGAGCGTGGCACTGAAAAAGCGCATTTGTGTGCTCCGAGAGTGCTCTGCAGCGTGGCCCTGCCGGGCATCGGGATCGCCGGCTTTTGTGGGATGGATTATCCCTGCTAATGCGGGCTCCATTGTCTGCCCGGCTCGGGAAAAGCTGGGCATGGCAGGGAGCTCCCCGGGGCACGGCGGGCACCCCGGGAGCGCAGGGACTGGGGGCAGGGAGCCGGGGAAAAGCGGGATGGAGGAATTCCCAGCTGGGGTGGAAAACCCCGCTGGGTGAGGATGTTGGTGGTCCCACAAGGCTGTGCTCTTCGCTCGGAAGGGCTGGGGAGGCAGAGATGAGATAAGATGAGAGAAAGAGAGAACGCGGAGCTCTGTTGGCGGGCAGTGAATCGCTGCTCATCTCCAGAGTGGCTCGGGGTGGGGGAAATGAGAAACTCCAGATGAGCCCCGGGGCCGCTCGAGGCGGGCTGAGAAACTCCGGATGAGCCCCGGGGCTGTGCCTTGCTGGGATCTCAGGGTGAGACAGAGGTGTGAGATGGCTCAGGCTGCTTTCACACCTCTTCTTTTGGGGTTTCCCGCCAGCTCCTGGGCCCCTTAGTGGGGTTTTAGGGCTGTGTGTCCCCCTAGATCCTCTCCCCCTGTCTGTGCTGGTTCTGAGTGAGCAGCTGGAGCTTCCCTCAGGTCCCAGCTGGAAAATGGGAAGGAAAGCAGCCCACAGCCCCAGTCCCTGCTTTTGGAAACCGCATCCTTTCCTGCAGGATGGAGAGAACGGCAAAATTCCCGTCAGGGCTTTTACCCAGCCCGGGTTGATGGGAAAGCTCTTTGGAAAACCTTTTAACTGCTCCTTCCTGGGATGCGTGCGGGAAGGCCCAGCCCAGGCATCGCTGAGGACCTGGCCCGTGCCCTTCCCTGCCCCAGGGGCACGGGAGAGGCTTTGGAACACCGGGAATGTCACCAGGACTCGCTGATCCACGTTCCAGCCTCGGGGTGGGACGGGCACGAAACCGTGGCAGGGAGCAGCGCATTCCCCGGACACCAGAAGCAGGGAATGGCTCACTTCGGCCAGAAGCTTTCTGTCTGGTTTCTCCAGGAGTTTTTGGGGGTCCCTGCTCCTTTCAGGGACAGGGGAGAGCAGGAAAGCAGTGCCAGGTGGCCACACTCCAGTCAGCTCCGGCTGAACAGGAGAGGGGAATGTGGAGGGAGCACAAATGGGGCCAGGGTGGGATTTGGACCCGGAGGGGACTCCTGGGGGATGGGACAGAAACCTGGAGGTGTCACTGTCACTTCTGCTCTGCTGCTTCTGCTTCCTTTGAGAAATGACTCAGGTTGGGGCACGGGACGACACGAAACACGACAGGGCTGCTCTGGGGTGATCCCTCAGCCCTTCCTTCCAGGCTCTCCTTCTCCAGAGAGGTGTCCCTGGGGACTCTGGGGGAACAGGACCCTGCTCCTGGGGTGCAGCCCCAGCAGAGGCCCGGGACAGGAGGGGACAGCAGAGAGGAAGTGGCCTCCACGCATTTCTTGCCTCTTGCGTTTCTCCTTTCGCCTCCTTCTCGGAAACCCGTCCAGAAAATGTGAAATGTGTCACTTCTCACGAGGTGTGGGATGGTGGTGGCAGCGTGCTGGGACCTTGCAGCCACAACCTTTCAATTCTTCTGTGGCAGGTCGGAGCAAACCTGCCCAAAGCGCTGCTCCAGAAATGCCTCATTTACAGTCAGACTGTTCCTATAAAAAGCCCCATTGCTGCAGGCTCTGTCCCAGGAGCCTGCCAAGGCTGCCTGAGGCATCCATCCCATGGGAATGGGACACTCCTGTCCCACCAGGCTGCCTGAGGCGTCCATCCCATGGGAACGGGACACTCCTGTCCCTGCTGTGCCCCCCCCTGCCCAGTGTCACACTGTTCCCGTGTGTCACTCTGTTCCCTTTGAGCAAAGTCACGCTGGAAGGAAAACTTAGCACAGCAGCTCCTTGGAGACATATTTCCTCTTCCTGAAATGCCTCAATTTGGGAATTTATAGATCATCTAAAAAAAAAGGAAAGAGAGAGAAAATGCAGCTTGGCTTCTTGCTGGCATCCTGCTGGAGCCCGGGCAGGAGGGAGGCAGCGGTGTGGTGAATCCAGCCCTGCTCTGGGGACAGAGGGGACCCTGGCAATGCTGTGCAGTGTCCCTGTCCCCCTGGGAGATGGTGGGAAATCCAGGGATTGTCCTCCTGGTCCGGCTGAGCCTGAGGGAATGACGAAACTCCAGCTGCACTGCGGCGTTTCGGAGCTGGGATGGAGTCCTGAGTGACTCAGGGAGTGGCCCTGAATCACATTCCCGGGAAAAGGGGACCTGGGCTGCTCGTCACACATCCTGTGGGAAGCGGGAGTGGGACAGGGACCAGTGTCACCACATCGGGAGTGGGACAGGGACTGGTGTCACCACATCCTGACTGGGACCGGGAGCAGGACAGGGATCCCTGTCACCACACTGGGAGTGGGACAGGGACTGGTGTCACCGCATCGGGAGCAGGGCAGGGATCAGTGTCACCACATCGGGAGTGGGACAGGGACCGGTGTCACTGCACTGGGAGCAGGGCAGGGATCAGTGTCACCACATCGGGAGTGGGGCAGGGATCAGTGTCACCACATCGGGAGTGGGACAGGGACCGGTGTCACTGCACTGGGAGCAGGGCAGGGATCAGTGTCACCACATTGGGAGTGGAACAGGGACTGGTGTCACTGCATTGGGAGCAGGGCAGGGATCAGTGTCACCACATCGGGAGCGGGACAGGGACCGTTGTCACCGCATTGGGAGTGGGACAGGGACCGGTGTCACCGCACTGGGAGCGGAACAAGGACCAGTGTCACCGCATCATGAGTGGAACAGGGACTGGTGTCACTGCATCAGGAGTGGAACAGGAACCAATGTCACCACATCGGGAGGGGGACAGGGACTGGTGTCACCAAATCCAGACCAGCAATGGGACAGGGACCGGTGCCACCGCATCGGGAGTGGAACAGGGACTGGTGTCACCACATTGGGAGCAAGGCAGGGATCGGTGTCACCACATCCAGACCGGCAACGGGACAAGGATTGGTGTCCCCGCATCCTGACCAGGAGCGGGGCAGGGACTGGTGTCACTGCATTGGGACCGGGACATGAACCGGTGTCACGGCTTTGGGAGCAAGACAGGGATCGGTGTCACCCTTCCAGACAGCTCCCTGTTGCTGTCCCAGCAGCGGGATCGATGTGGAGAGCCCGGCGTGCTCGCCCTGACTCGGAGCCGGGATGAGGGCGCAGGTGACATCCAGGAACACTCCCACATTCCCAGCACTTCAGTCAGCGTTTCCTGTGCCGATCCCCGCCGGACGCGCTGTCATCGAGGTGGGAATGTGTCACGGCGATGGGGAAAGGAATCCAGGCTGGGGAATATTCGGAGGCTGCGCGGGCAGCGGAGCAGGTGGCAGTGCCATCGGGGCCACCGCGAGTGACAGCGCTGCCACGCGTCACAGCGACACTTCCCGGGGCTGCTCCGCTGCGCTGCCAGCGCTCGGCACAGCGCCCGTGCCAATCCCGGTTTTCCCCGTGCCAGTCCCGGCTTGCCACGTGCTGGCGGCTCGGCCGCGTGTCCCCGTCCTGCGACAGCGACAGGAGAGCTCGGGGTGGCACAGCTCAGCCGAGGGGCCCTGTGGGAGCAGGCAGTTCCAGGGGAGGGCAGTTCCAGGAGTGGGCAATTCTAGGGAAAGGGCAATTCCAGGGACAGGGATTTCCAGGAAAGGACAATTTCAGGGGCAGGGAAGTCCAGGAGGGGGCAATTCCAGGGAAAAGGCAATTCCAGGATGTGGCAATTCCAGGGAAAGGGCAATTCCAGGAGCAGGGAATTTCAGGAAAGGGCAGTTCCAGGGGCAGGGAATTCCGGGGACAGGGAATTCCAATACAGGGCAATTCCTGGAGGGGGCAATTCCAGGGGTGGGCAATTCCAGGGGCAGGGAATTCCAGGGAAAGGGCAATTCTAGGGAAAGGGAATTCCAGGTAGTGGACAATTTTTGGGAGAGGGCAATCCCAGGGGTGGGCAATTCCAGGGTCAGGCAATTCCAGGGTCAGGCAATTCCAGGGGTGGGCAATTCCAGGGTCAGGCAATTCCAGGGTCAGGCAATTCCAGGGGCAGGGAATTCCAGGGAGAGGGAGGGCAATTCTGGGAGAGGCAATTCCAGGAGGGGGCAATTCCAGGAGAGGGCAATTCCAGTGACAGGGAATTCCAGGAGGGGACAATTCCAGGAGAGGACAATTCCAGGGACAGGGAATTCCAGGAGAGGGCAATTCCAGGGACAGGGAATTCCGGGGAAAGGGCAATTTCAGGGGCAGGCAATTCCAGGGAGTGGACAATTTTTGGGAGAGGGCAATTCCAAGAGAGGGCGATCCCAGGGTTGGGCAATTCCAAGGATAGGGAATTCCAGGGAGTGGGCAATTTTTGGGAGCAGGCAGACTCCCTACCCCGCTCTCCCACCTCCCATTCCAAGGTTATTCCCACTTTGAAGGAATTTATGGGCAGAAAATGAAGGATCTGCCTCGTGTCCACTGCAGCTCCCAAAACCCAGCAGGTTCTGCTCCCATCCTGCTTCCACTTCCATTTATTTCAGATAAATATTTCAGATAAATGCTTTACTTCAAATCCTGATTTTAACCCTTCGGAACCATCCCCTCCATCCTGCACTGCCCCAGCACAGCATTCCCACAGAATTCCTGTTGGATCAAGTCCTTTCCTGCCTGAGAGATGGGGCAACTGAGAGGCGTTTTGAAACCCTTTATTCTATTTTCAGTGTCATGTGAAGGGTGAGGCAATACAGGTGTTATAAATTGCAATCAGAAGAAGTCAGAAAAGGGCTTAATCCCACAAATTCCTTTTTTTCCGGAGCCGGGAGCGGTGCGAGCCGGTGACTCAGGAGCGTCTGGGCTGCGGGAGGCGCTGCCAGCCGGGAATGCTGGAGCAGGGGAGAAGAGAGGGAAGGCGGCGCTGACTCAGCCCCAGCCGGGCCGGGAGATGGGGTTTGCCGGGAGAGGCTGCAGCCCACGCTGCCCCTCTGCTCCGGGGGTGGGAACAGCCGGCTCCGGGATGCTCAGGGATGTCCCGGGTGCCTCTGTCCCTGCTCTGATGTCCCTGCTCCCTTCCCTCCCCCACCAGGAGCCATTCCGGGATGCGCTAGGTGCCTCTGCCCCGATAAGATATTCCTGCTCCCTTCCCTCTCCCCGGCATCCTCCGGGATGCCCCGGGTGCCTCTGTCCCCGGTTTGATGTCCCTGCTCCCTTCCCTCCCCCCAGCCGTCCTTCCGAGGTGCCTCTGTCCCTGATCTGATGTCCCCGCTCCCTCCCCTCTGGCGCGGAGCTCTGCCGAGCACAAAGCCGCCCTTTCTCCCATTCGGGCCCCGGAGAGGGGACATTTCCAGGGACAGTGGTGCTATTGATTCCGCCCCAGCCGCGGGGCTGGCGGCAAACGCCGGGCACAGGGGCTCGGAGGGGTCAGCCAGGCACTGGGAATGAGCCCTGTGTCCCCTGAAGCTCCGGTAATGGATTTGGGAGCGGGGGTGACAGCAGGGCCAAGCCTTCCAAGGGCACGGGCCTTTATTTCCAGTGTCAAAAGCAGCTTTGGGTTTGCCAGCAGAGATGTCCCATTCTTTGGGGACACAATGGGACACAGCCCTGTCCCTGGGAGTGTCCAAGGCCAGGCTGGACTGGGCTTGGAGCTCCCTGGCACAATGCAAGGTGGCCCTGCCCTTGGCACAGGGTGGAACGGGATGAGCTTTAGGGTCTCTTCCACTCCCAACAATTCCATGATTTTATGGTGCTGAGATGCCCTCAGCCTCCTCATCCTCATCTCCTGACGCTGTTCAAACCCCAGACCTGCAGCTTGGGTTGCAGGGTTGCTCTCCCATCCCGCCAGGATCCAAACCTCTTCCCTAATCTGAGCTGCTGCAGGCAGAGGACTCAGGACCAGCTTTGCAGGGCTTAGGAGCAGCTCTAAGAGGCCCAGGGACCCCAGCAGCTGCTCCTGGAAGCGTTCGGGAGCTCCGTTGCCAGCTCCGAGCCCAGCCCAGGCTCGCTGGAGGCTGGCAGAGCTGTTTCCTCTCTCGGCTCTGATTCACGGCGGTCCCCGGGGAGCTGCAGGATAAACAACCACCTCTGCGCCGGCCAAATGATTGTTTAGGGCTGCTTTGTTTTCGGCTCGCGGCTCGGCAGGGCTCGGGGAACTCAGGAAGAGCCCCCAAAGGAGCCCCAGGGCAGCAGGAGAGAAGTGTGGGAGAGGAGGAGGAGCTGAGCTTGGAGCTCAAACTCAAAACTTGGGAGATTTGCTTGGGTTAACAGAGATTTAGGGGCTGGGGTTCCAAATCCCAGCCAAGTTGGGGGAGGTCTGGGCAGGCTGGCTCGAGGCATGTCGGTGATGGGGTCACGGTGCTTCAGTGGGGTTTTTGGGAAGGGCGAGGGTGTGAAGGGGATTCTGCCTCTCCTGGGCACGCTGGGACTGAACCTGGCTGCAAAATCAGCCTGGAAGATCCTGTGCCAGCTTCTCCAGCTCGGGCTCAGCGGTTTCTCGGAGCTTTTGGGCACAGGGAAGGCTGGGCAGGGCACAGGGGCAGGCAGGGAGGGGCACGGGGAGCTGTCCCTTCATTGTGTCCCCAGATCGGACCTGGGCGGTTCTGGCAGCTTCCCCAAGCCCTGCCGGGAAAACTCTGCCTATTTTAAGGGATGAGGGGCCCCACAAACCCAGCGGGAATTCAGCGCCCCGGTGACCTCCGAGGTGCCTCTTGCTGGGCAGGGCAGAGGGAGCGCGGGGCTGGGCAGTGCCAAGTGCCAGCCCTGGCAATTAAGAGCCACGCGCCGCTGATTAATTGCCCGGCGGTGCCGGCTGCCAGCTCCAGCGGCGCTCCCGACCTTTGGGAAAGGGAAAAGCGGGAATGGCGAGCTCGGAGTGCCGGGCAGAGGGCAGCCCTGATCCCCGGAGCGATCCCCGTGCACACCTCGGCATTTTGGGGTCCCCGCGGGGGAGCACGGCCAGCCTCGCCCGGCCTGGCTGGCCACGCAGCGGGAACGGAGAGGGTTTGTAGGGAAGGGGGGCTGGAGAAGCCGGGATGTGAAAGCAGAAGGGCAGAGGGCAGACGGGCGAGTCTGCTGCCAGCTGGGACGTCTGAGGGCTGGCTGCCACTTTTTGTTCCTGTCTGGGACACCGAGCCTGGGGGTGGTGGTTTTGGGTGAGCGTCTCTGCTGGCAGACCTGGGCTCTGCCCTGGGATCCACACCCTGTCCATGCTCCTGGAGATCCAAACCCTGTCCAACCTCCTGCAGATCCACACCCTGTCCACCCTCCTGCCGATCCACACCCTGTCCATCCTCCTGGAGATCCACACCCTGTCCATCCCTCCTGAGATCCAAACTCTGTCCATCCTCCTGCAGATCCAGACCCTGTCCATCCCTCATGGAGATACACACCCTGTCCATCCTTCTGGAGATCCACACCCTGTCCTTCCCTCCTGCCCTGGGATCCAAACCCTGTCCACATCCCGCCTGAGATCCACACCCTGTCCATCCTCCTGGAGTTCCAAACCCTGTCCATCCATCCTGAGATCCAAACTCTGTCTCCCCCTCCTGGAGTTCTAAATCCTGTCCATCCTCCTGCAGATCCAGACCCTGTCCATCCCTCCTGGGATCCACACCCTGTCCCTCCCTCCTGGCTCTGGGATGGATCCGAATCTCCCTGGCACTGCCTGGATCGGTTGCCAGGGTGGCAGAGGGTCCCTGATCCCTCAGCGGGGATGCAGGAGGCACTGGGAATCTGGGAGGCAGCGCTCAGAGCCAGGGCTGAGGCACTCCCGGCTTCCCCTCCTTCAGTGGATGGCAGCAATTCCCACAGCAATTCCCCTGCTCTTCTGTCCCTGAGGGCCCAGGGGACAACCGGGCGCTCCAAGGGCACGGGAAGGGAAGGGAAGGGATCCGCGGGTGCCCCCAGAGCAGCTCCCTGAGATGTGTGCCCTTCCCAGGTGCCAAGGAATATGTGTTCCCGCGGAGGGAGAGGATCCCGGTGTTCTTCCACCAGGAAAACACCTCCTCCATCTACGTCGGGGGCGAGGGGAGGCTCTACTACTACAACTTTGCAACGCACGAGAACTACACGGTGAGGAGGCGCTGCTAACGGGTTCGGCATCAAAACCCCACAAAAAGTCTCTGGGATCCATCTCCCGGCTCACATTCCAGGCCTCGATGAGCCTGGTCTCTGCCCAGCTGGCTCCATCCTGCCAGGAAGCAAAATCCCAGCAGGAAAGAATGGGTTAGGTTTAGGGTTAGGGTTGGGGTCAAGGTTTGGGTTAGGATCAGGGTTAGCATTAGGTTTAGGGCCAGGGTTTGGGTTAGGTTTAGGGTTAGGGTTAGGGTTGGGGTTGGGGTCAAGGTTTGGGTTAGGATCCGGGTCAGCGTTAGCATTAGTGTTAGGTTCAGGGTTTGGGTTAGGGTTAAGGTTAGGGTTAGTGTTAGGTATGGGGTCAAGGTTTGGGTTAGGATCAGGGTTAGCGTTAGGGTTAGGGCCAGGGTTTGGGTTAGTTTTAGGGTTAGGGTTAGGGTTGGTATCAAGGTTTGAGTTAGGATCCAGGTCAGCGTTAGCTTTAGTGTTAGGTTCAGGGTTAGGGTTAGTGTTAGTGTTAGGGTTAGGGTTAGGGTTAGGGTTAGGTTTGGGCCAAGGGCTCTGTCTAGGATTGGTTTTAGGCTTCGGCTTACGATTACTTTTAGGTTTAATACTTAAGGTTGTGTTTGGATTAGGTTTAGGACTGGAAATTGGTTTAGGGTTAGGATCAGGATGAAATCTCCTGCGTTTGTCATGGGCGAGTTCTTCCCCAGGTGGGTTTCCTCTGATGTCTTCGATACCCTGCATGGCAGATGTTTCTTGTCCTGGATTTTTTCTGGATCCCTCCTGGGTATTTTCAGCCTGGGATCCTTTCTGGAGCCTTCCTGGGTGTTTCCACCTTTAGATCCTTTCTGTATCCCTCCTGGATGTTTCCAGCCAGGAATCTTGTCTGAATTGAGAGCAGCAATGCTCAGATTTCATCACTGGCATCCAGCCCGGCCTTCCTGAAGGATTTCAGTCCCCCGGGGTGGGGGACAAGGACATCTCATGGAGTTTGGAGACCTTGTGGCGCACTGAGCCCATGCCTTGTGGTGTTGGAAGAGCAGGAATGGAAACGTTTCCCTCTCTTTTATCTTAGGAAGAGTTCCCAGTGAGAAATGAAGGCCAGTGCGTGTCCTCTGGGAATTTGGTAGGTCCCACCTGTGGGGGAACAGCGGGATGGGGAGGATTTGGGTTGAAGAGGGAACAGTGGGATGGGGAGGATTTGGGTTGAAGAGTGAACAGTGGGATGGGGAGGATTTGGGTTGAAAGATAATGGGATGGGGAGGATTTGGGTTGAAGAGGGAACAGCGGGATGGGGAAGATTTGGGTTGAAGGATAATGGGATGGGGAGGGTTTGGGTTGAAGAGGGAACAGCGGGATAGGGAGGATTTGGGTCGAAGGATAATGGGATGGGAGGATTTGGGTTGAAGAGGGAACAGCGGGATGGGGAGGATTTGGGTTGAAGAGGGAACAGCGGGATGGGGAGGATTTGTGTTGAAGGATAATGGGATGGGGAGGGTTTGGGTTGAAGAGGGAACAGCGGGATGGGGATAGCCGGAGTATTTGGGCTGAAGGAGCTGCGTGTGCTCTTCATGAGCTCCCTCTGGATGAGGAGATCCAGGAAAACCCAGGAAGGATCAGGGAATCCGTGTGGTGCCGGGGGCTCTGTGCCATTGGCAGGCTCCTTTTCCCCGGCAGGAGGACAGCCGGAATTACCTGACCCTGGTGGAGCAGTACGGGGACGGGCTTTTGGTGTGCGGGACCGGCGCCTGCGCTCCCACCTGCTGGAATGTGGTACGGATCCTTCCCCCATCCCAGGCGGGGAAAACCCGGCCTGACCCCACTCAGGATCCCTTTCTGTCCTTCCCCAGACGCAGAGGAAGGAGAGCCCGCCCTGGGATGGGAGAGGGATCGCTCCCTTCACCCCTGACTCCAACACCCTCGTCGTTGTTGATGGTAAGTGGGATATTTTCCTTTTTTTCTGTTTTCCAGAGGTTTTGTTGTGCTCAAAGCCTCCCTGGGACAAACAGGAGCCCGCTGAGGCTGCTCCAAGGGCTTTGTCCCCTTGGCTCTCCTCATTTTGTCCCCATGGAAATGCACATCCCTTTGGGACAGAGGTTGGAGATTCCCACTGGGGCGTGGGAGGAACGTTGGGAATCAGGAATGCTTTGGATCAGGAGAAAACCTGGAAGGAAGGACCTGAATCAGGAATGCTTTGGGTCAGGAGGGACCTTGGAAGGAAGGACATGAATCAGGAATGCTTTGGGTCAGGAGAAACCTTGAAGGAGGGACCTGAGTCAGGAATGCTTTGGGTCAGGAGAAACCTTGGAAGGAGAGACCTGAATGAGGAATGCTTTGGGTCAGGAGAAACCTTGGAAGGAGGGACCTGAATGAGGAATGCTTTGGGTCAGTAGAAACCTTGAAGGAGGGACCTGAGTCAGGAATGCTTTGGGTTGTGAGAAACCTTGAAGGAGGGACCTGAATGAGGAATGCTTTGGGTCAGGAGGGATCTTGGAAGGAAGGACCTGAATGAGGAATGCTTTGGGTTGTGAGGGACCTTGGAAGGAGGGCCTGCAGTGATCCCACTGCTTCAGGCCTGGTGTGGGCAGAGGTGAAGATCCTTCCAAGAATCTGTCCCTGCTGCCCTTCAAGGATTGCATGTCAGGACTGGCATTCCTGTTCCATTCTCACCATCCCTGCGATGCCCAGGAAGTCCTGGCTGCTTTCACTCCTCCTCATCCCCTCCCCACTCCCTGCTGTCCCACAGGCCAGGACATCTACTCCACCATCAAGAAGAGCCAGCAGAATGGGAAGATCCCTCGATTCCGCCGCGTGAGGGGCGGGGGAGAGCTCTACACCAGTGACACCGTGATGCAGAGTGAGTGGGAGACATTCCCACTGTGGGGACATTCCCAATGGGGGGACACTCCCAATGGGGGGGATCCCCGCTGGACTCTGCCCCCCCCACAGCTGGCAGGGGGCAGGAGAAGCTCCAGAGCTTCTTGTGGGGGCTGATAGGTGTCAGATTAAGCAAAACTCGTTAGTGTTGCTTTGCTTGCTTTTGCAGTGCAGGTACACCTGCAGATCCACCAAAACCAAAAATCTGGGTTGCTTTAGCCAAGGCAGCAGGCTCAGACACCAAATGTTTGACCAATTAAAGCCCAAACAAACCCTTTGTGACCTGTTTAGTGTGCCAGTGCCAGCCAAGGAATGGCCAATACCCAATGGTGACGATTATTGGTGTAAAGCCACCAATGAGACCAATCCCATAACCAATTAACGTCATTGGGCCCCTGATCTTCTTAAAGCACCTTCCGAACCTCAAGAACTGGAAATTCTTGGTTCTTTGGCAATGGAATTTTGTACTGAGGGAGAGCCACAGTTAAATGTTGCTCCCCACCATCCTGTGTAGAGAAACTCCAGCTTGTGGTGCAGCTGTAGCGCCCCAGTGCCCCCTAAGCTTAACCCAACAGATTGGGTGCCCTCAGTGCCAGCCAGGAGGGAGCCAGCTGTCTGCTTCCCCGACCCCTGTTCCAAACCAGCACAAAAGTGACTTCCCCATCCTCGGGGCATGGGGAAATGAGGCTGGCGAGGGAGGAAGGAAAATAGGTTGTGCAAAATGCCCGGCAGCTGCCCCGCAGCATTGGGCAACTTCCAGTGCGGGCAGGAGCCCTGGGCAAACCCCAGCCGGGGTCAAACATGGGGCAGGGACAGGGAAAGGGGGGACACAGGGAAAGGACCCTGCTCCGCTTCCCTAGGCCTGTGGTGGTTGCTTTGGTGGCTTCCCGGCGGAGAAATGGGGAATATGGGGGTAAAAAATGGAATTAAAATGACACCAGGATAAAAAGGGAGGGGGAACCAAACCAGACCTGAGAGCCCCAGGGCTGCCAGGCTGATCCTGGGACAATCCCTGGTGTGGGAACAGCAGCTCAGGATGCTCAGAGGGACCCAGGGATGCCCATCATGGCAGGGGAGTGTTAATAGGAACGGTGTTATGGGGTTTTCCCAACAAGCAGCACGGATTGCTCCTCCTGAGGGATCCTTCCTTCCTTCCAGAGCCTGGAGGGACTTGGGTCTCTGTGGCTGCCGAGGAGTCGTTCCCTGCAGGGAATGAGTCCGTGCAGTCAGGCAGGAGTCACTGGGAAG
Organism: Anomalospiza imberbis; assembly: GCF_031753505.1. NCBI lineage: Eukaryota > Metazoa > Chordata > Aves > Passeriformes > Viduidae > Anomalospiza > Anomalospiza imberbis. The sequence continues at coordinate 18,667,180 of NC_089693.1, read as the reverse complement.
GTGGCACTGATGCCCCAGCTTTAGCTTTTATATTTTCACATTCTGTGCTGCTTCAGTGTGTGGGTCTGGGCTTCGTGTTAGGGGATGGTGAGCTCTGTTCACAGAGCAGGGAGACAAAACAATTCCTGCTCCAGCTGGGACCAAGGACAAATGATCCAGATCTCAGCCCCAAGAGCACAAACAACATGGGCTGGAGAGAGAAAAACAAGCAGGATGGGATTTCATAATCTAAAGCTAGAATTGGACAATTAACTCCAATATGCAAATGGACCAAAACTCATAAAAGTGAGACACCCCATGACCCGTGGTCCATTTTGGGACCATTTTGGTTCATCTTGGGTGCAGCCCTGGCTGGGCTCTTGTGCTGCCCAAGGTGGATCCATTGAGGAGATCCTTTTAATAATCCCTGCTTTATTCTTTAGCCCTGTCTAGTCTCGGTTCTAGCTCAGCCTTCCCAAGGATCAGCAGGGGCAGCCTGGGCTCGGAGCTGTCCTTTCCCTGGGCCGCAGCCATGTCCCACTCCCTGCCCTGTCCCCACCGGTTGCTTCCTCGATGAAATCAGGTCCAAGTTCTGTCCCTTCCCTCCTCAGACCCTCAGTTTGTCAAGGCCACCACGCTGAGGCACGAGGAGCCTCACCAGGACAAGATTTATTACTTCTTCCGTGAGGACAACCCAGACAAGAGCCCCGAGGCGCCCCGGAACATCTCGCGGGTCGCCCAGCTGTGTAAGGTACCTCGGGGACAGGGTGGGGTGGCAGCCAGGGCAGCTCTAGGGGGGACAGGGGACGTGCCAGCTCCCCTGGGCTTACCCAGGCTTGCTTTGGCCCCTCTGAGTGGGGCTCAGCCACGTCCTTCGGCCTCGTAGGGGAGAGAATTCCCCGCTCCGTCTCGCCGGGATGGCAGGAGTGGGATTGTGGCAGCATCTTGTGGCTCCCCATCAGGATGGGCATTTTGGGGTGTCCTCCCCCAAACCCTGACTCCCTCCCTGCTGTCCCTGTCTCCCAGGAGGACAGGGGAGGAACCAGCTCCCTCTCAGCCTCCAAGTGGACCACGTTCCTCAAGGCCACCCTGATCTGCGTGGACCCCGTCACCAAGGGCAACTTCAACTGGCTGCAGGACGTCTTCTTCGTCCCTGCGGGCGACTGGCGGCACTCCAAGGTCTATGGGCTCTTCACCAACACCTGGTGAGGGGCCCTGGCCCAAATCCTCCCTTCCAGCCCTCTTTTCCCTCTGGAAAACAGCTGGAGCAGGCACGGCGATGGGCACAGCCCGGTGTCCCCCCTGACCCTGTCCTTGTCCCCTCAGGGGAAGCTCTGCCGTCTGTGTCTACTCCTTCGGGGACATCGACAACGTGTTCAGGACATCACGGCTCAAAGGCTACAACGGCCCCACCCCGGAGGTCAAACCTGGCCAGGTGAGGGAGGGGCAGGAGCCGCCCGTGGGAGGCCCGGGGGACCCCGGGAAGGAGACACGGAGCGAGGGAGGCGCTGCGGGACGAGCTGAGCCCAGGGAATGGAGGGAGGCTGGAAAAGGTCCGATCCCTTCATGGAGAGCACGGGGAGAGAGGATCTCAGAGGGCATCTGTCACGGGCACAGTGACAATAACCTCTGGGCAGAGCTGTCCCCTTCCCCTGCCGTCCTCAGCGCCCCGCCCGCCTCTGACTCTGGTGCCTTTTGTCCCCTTCTGTCCCCTGTGCCCGCAGTGCGTCCCCTCCGGGCAGCACACACCGAGCGAGACCTTCAAGATCGCCGACAGCCACCCCGAGGTGGAGGAGCGGGTGGAGCCGCTGTCCCCTTCCAGGAGCCCCCTGTTCCACAACAAGCACCGCTACCAGAAAATCGGCGTGCACGAGGTGGCCGCGGGCGACGGGCAGCGCTACAATGTCCTCTACCTGGCCACAGGTGCGGGGACACGATCGAGGGGACGTTCCCCGCGGCCAGGGCTGCCTTCCCAGCCTGCCATATGTTCGTCAGGCAGCAGCGAGCTGCCAAATTTCAGGAAGAGCCAAACGCTGCCAGGCTGGCTGGGTGGGCACAGCCAGGCTCCGGGCAGCATCCCAGGCACAGGGGAGGGGGGCACGGCCCTCCCCGGGGTGGGGTTCGTGCTGGGGGGAACAGAAATCCTTCCCCAAGGAGCAGCTCCATCATTTTTTGGTGGTTCCTGAGCTGCCCTCGTCCCTCCCATCCGTGGGATGTGTTCCCTGGATCTCGTGGAGGGACCTGCAGGGATTTAAATTCCTGATTTTGTGCTGGAGAAAGTGCAGCCAGCTCTCGGTGGGTGGCTGGGGTTGGACTGGGGCCAAGAGTGATGGATTTGGGATTTTACAGTTAGAGAGAAATGGAGAGAAATAGGGAAACAGAGCAAGAGAGTTAGAAATGGAGAAACAGAAACAGACAAACAGAGCAAGAGAGTTAAAGAGAGATTGAGAAACAGAGAGAAACAGAGAAAGAAATAGAGAAACAGAGCAATAAATAGAGCGAAACAGAGAAATACAGAAACAGAGAAACAGAGAAATACAGGAACAGAGAAACAGAGAGAAACACAAATACAGGAACAGAGAAACAGAGTTAGAAAGAAACAGAGAAAGAGAGAAATAGAACAATAGAGTTGAAATAGAGAGAACAGAGAGACAGAGAGACAGAGCAATGGAGAATTTCCAGAATCCTGGGTCTAAATGCAGCCAACGCCCGGCAGGGACCCCTGGCAGCCTGATCCAATGGGAAGGGTCATGGGATGGACACGGAGTCACCTGGGGGGTCCTGCACGAGCTGGGCTTCCCCTCCCCCTGGCTGAGGTGGGGAGGGATCCCTTTGTGAAGGGGAAGTACGAGGATTCCCAGCCCCATTCCCCTGGGGTGCTGCTCCTGCCCTTGTTGGGTGGCAGATCCAGGCAGGCACCTCCTGGCACTGTCACCCCCTCTCAGAGTGCCTCACCAGGGCTGTCCCCTCTCTCTCCCCAGACAAGGGGTCCATCCACAAGGTGGTGGAGCTGCCAGACGGGGTGCAGAACATCGTGGAGATCCAGGTGTTCCCCAGCAAGGATCCCATCCAGGCCATGATCCTGGACCACGCCAGGGTGGGTCCCTGCTCCGGGGGCGGGAGAACGGGGTGGGTCAGGTATGCATGGGTCAGTGCCAGCCCCGGGCCCTGGGAGTGAAATCATGGAATTATTTGGGTTAGAAGGGACCTTTAATGATCACCCTATGATGACCCTATGACCTTTAATGATCATCCAGCCCCACCCTATGGTGAGGACACCTTCCACTGTCCCAGGGTGCTCCAAGTTCCAGTGCCCACCCTGGCCTTGGGCACTTCCAGGGATCCAGGGGCAGCCACAGCTGCTCTGGGAATTCCATCCTGGCCCCTCCCCACCCTCACAGGGATCAATTCCTTCCCAAAATCCCATCCATCCCTGCCCTCTGGCAATGGGAAGCCATTCCCTGTGTCATGTCCCTCCATCCCTTGTCCCCAGTCCCTCTCCAGCTCTCCCGGCACCCCTTCAGGCCCTGGCAGGGGCTCTGAGCTCTCCCTGGAGCCTTCTCCTCTCCAGGTGAGCACCCCCAGCTCTCCCAGCCTGGCTCCAGAGGGGCTCCACCCTTGCAGCATCTCCTTGGCCTCCTTCCAGCAGCTCCAGCTCCTTCCTGACCTTTCCTGGGACATGGAATGACAGTTCCTGTGCTCTCCTTCCGCAGGCCGTGCTCTACGTGGGCTCCAGCAGCCGCGTCCTGGAGCTGCCCATGGACATGTGCGGGGCCTACCGCAACAACTGCCACAGCTGCGTGCTGGCCAGGGACCCCTACTGCGGCTGGGCCAACGGCTCCTGCCTCTCGCTGGCCCTCAGCCGGTGCGTGGAAGCCATTCCCACCCCAATCCCACCGGACAAGCGCCCACACCCCCAGCATTCCCCTCCTGGGCTGAGTGCATGCGTGGGTTTAGGGTGGATGCGCTGTTTCCGTGGGTTTGGGGTGCCATGGGTGGATCCATCACTCCCCTGAAGGGTTTTGGGCACCCAACCCCTCTTTCCAAAAGTTTGGGGTGCTCTGCACAGATCCATCCCTCCCTTGAGGGGTTTTGGGCACCCAACCCCTCTCCTTGCCGCTGGGTCTCATGTTGGTCATCTCCAACCTTCTGGAATTAGGATGGGAGGGGGAGATTCCTGCTTACCTCACTCATGCCACTCATCCCACTAATATGGGGGATTCCCATCTGGGAACTGCTGCTTCCTGAAGTTCTGTTGGTGCTTATCCCCCTTCCCATCCCCCAGGGATGTGCTCCAGAACCTGAACTTGGACTCATGGCGAGGAAGCTGCCAGAGGGGCGACGTCAAGGAAGGTACACGGAGATGTTGTGGTTGGTCAAGGAATTGTTGAATTCTCCAGGCTTTTGATGAATTTGGATGGCTTTGGATGTGTTTGGATGAGTTTGGTTGGGTTTGGATGGGTTTGGATAAATTTGGATGGATTTGGAAGGTTTTGGTTGGGTTTGGATGGGTTTAGATGGGTTTGGATTGGTTTGGATGAATTTGGACGGGTTTGGATGGGTTTGGATGGGTTTGGATGAGTTTGGATGATTTTGGATGTGTTTGGGTGAGTTTGGATGGGTTTTGATGAATTTGGATGGGTTTTGATGAATTTGGATGAGTTTAGATGTGTTTGGATGGGTTTAGATGTGTTTGGATGGGTTTGGGCTGGTTTTGATGAATTTGGATGTGTTTGGATGTGTTTTGATGAATTTGGATGGGTTGGATGTGTTTGGATGAATTTGGATGTGTTTGGATGGATTTGGATGGGTTTGGATGGGTCATCTATCTTGGTTTGAAAGCCAGGTGTCTGCTGAGGAAGGCAGGAGCCTCCCCTGAAATGGAAAATGTAAACCCCCTCCCTCCAAATTGTTACTAATTTGAAATTAAAGGGCTCAGGCACAGATGTGGGGATAGGAATAACAGGGCAGAGCAGAAGTTTCGAGGCGTTCTCTCTCAGAAGCCGCCTCTGTGGCTCCCTCCATCCCACTAAAACCCAGCCTGCACCCAGCTAACCCAGCCTCACCCCGGTCCCGCAGACGACTTCCGGAACATCTCGGTGATGCCCTTCTCCCGCTACTACCTCAACTGCTCCATCGAGTCCCACTACGCCACCTACAACTGGTACCACGAGGACGTGCTCATCAAGAGCTGCAACACCTCCCACCCGCAGCACGACTGCTTCCACTTCATCCCCAGCGTCCGGCGCGAGCACTACGGCCACTACGTCTGCGTGTCTGAGGAGGACGGCTTCCGCCAGGCGCTGGTCAAGGAGCGCCTGCTGGACCGCCAGCGCTTCCTGTCGCAGCGCGGCCGCGCTCCGGCCACGCTGGCCTCGTGGCTCCAGCTGCTGCTCGTGCTGGCCCTGGCCGAGCTCTTCCACTGACGCCGTCCCGCTGGCCCTGCCCGCTGCCGTGGTTTCTGCAGCTCCGCGGACCTCGAACTGTTTTGTGTTCCCCACCGCCGGCCTCGCTGGAAGAGCCGCGGGAGGAGGGTGTGACACGCGGTGGCCGCGGCGGTGGCGGCTCCGCTGGCCAGCCATGCATGCGCTGACGCTCAGGGCGTGGCCGCTCCTTGCATGTGATGAAGATGAGGAGGAGGAGGAGCCGGCCCTCGGCCTCCGGACTGCGGGATCCCCGCGGGGGCCGCTGCCTCCCGAGGTTTTGGGGGGTGATGTTGGGGTTGGCAGCGTCTGGGACACCCCCGGCGAGTCCCCTCCTGCTCCGAGGGGCTCGGAGGCTTCAGGGGGGCTCGGTTCGTTGTTTTTTGTTTGCAGCCGGCTTTGGTGTGGGAGGGAGGTCGGGAATCGGCGCCGCCGCGTTGGGAATTTGCATGGGAAAGCCTCGGAAGGTGACTGGATTTGGGGTGTGGGGACGGGAAGGGAAGGTGGGAGCAGAGCCCGGAGCGGAGAGGGAGGCGCTGGGGAGACGCTGGAGACGCACAAATCCTCTGCAGGCAGCTGAGGGGCATCGCAGCGGGGCCGTGCCCGCTCCCACCCTGTCCCGGGCGTCCTCAGGGAAAGCGGCCGCGGATCTCAGGGCACCGGGGGGGCTGCGCCTGTCCCCGGCTCTGTCCCTGTCCCCCGAGGCAGGCCCGGGGCAGGCCCGGGCTTCGCTTCCCCCGCGCTTTCGGAGCTCTCGGGGCGAGACTAAACTGTGAAAATCGGGATTTTCCCCCAGCAAAGGGGGGTCCCGCTCCTTGTCCCAACCTCGCCCAGCCCAGAGCGGCCCGGCCCTGGGCGGGGACACCCAGGGGACACCCTGGCCGTGCTTCCAATGCCTGTCCCGGCTCCTGCTCACTCAGGAGAGCCCGAGGGGCCGAGAGGCCACGTCCAGACCCCACGGGCAGCGGGCCAGAGCTTCCTAGTGCACTACATCCCCGAGATGTTCCCCATCCCCAGTCTAGGACAGAGCTTCTTACAGCCCTTCTCAAAGCACTTTAACTTTGTGGACTAACAGATATTTATTATATCGACTGCTCGTTTCTGTCTTGTAGGATTTTATAATATTACAGCAGGCGGGGGCAGATCACAGGAGAGGAAAATTTTTAAAAACCCACCACAACAGCTACCAAAAAAAAAAAAACAACCCAACCCTTTCAGACCTGTAACCAAAGCGGATGGTTGGAATAAAGAGTGGAAAAAAAACCAGGAGAGCACCGTGGCTGTCACTGGGAATGATGGGTGCCGGGATCTCCCCTCGCCTTTTTCCGTGTCCTGTTCTCTCCAGCCCCGAGTTTGCTGCTCCTGTTTCGGGCCAGCAGCAAATTCCCCTCGGAAATCCCAAAGGAGGGAGCGAGCAGCAGCCTTGGGAAGGGAGGGGTGGGAATAGCGGTGGGGTTCGTGGTGTGGAACCATCTTCCTTCCTCCTGCATGGGATGCTCTGGATTTTTGGGAAAAGCGAGCTGGTGGTCGGTGCTGTGAGGACAAAGGACTGGGTTGGGGCTGGAGGGAGGTGGGGAACGGGAATTCGGGATTTTAGAAGGTGCCAACAAAGGCGGGAGCGAAGGAAGCCTCCATCAAAGCGGCCCCGGCACAAAGGCAGGGCCGGCTCGGGGCTCGTCCCGGTCCATTCCCGGCTATTCCCGGTGCTCCTGCCGGACCTCTTCCCACAGAAAATATTTCGGGATGGGTGAATGAGCTCAGTGACGCACAGCCGGGACACGAGGGTGGCACTGAGGGGACCCGAGGGTCCCCCCTCCTCACGGGGGGGAGGTTTGGCAGCCGAAGGCGAAACCTTTCCCTGCCTCCATCCCTCTTTGGCACTGAATTCCCGCTGGCGCCGGCGGCGTGCGGGAAGGGGAGAGGCAGGAGCCGGGAGCGGGCGATTCCTGAGCCAGGAGCGGGAATTTTGGCAGCCCCATGGGCTGCAAGCGTAGAGGAGCCCAGAGCCCGGTGGGAATTTTTGGGTTCAGCACACGGACTCCGAGCTGTTCCCATTCCCAGCTCCCCCGGTGGGACCCCCAAAGCTCCAAAATCCTAGGGAAGAGGCTCGGGAGCAGCGCACGAAGGTGACGCTCAAGAATTTCCACCTTGGAATGGGTGGGAGCAGGCGCAGGCAGCCAGAATTCCAGTTTGGCCGCCCAAAATCCTTTTCCTTGCCCAAAAATCCTGCTGGGAGCGTGGGGTCGAGCACCGCGGGACAAGTGGGAGTCCCCGGGTGACAGCGACACAGGCAGGGCGTCCCCCCGCCGTCACCTCCCCGCTGCTGGGAGCAGCCAGGACAAACCGAGGAGCTTTTTTTGCTGAAATCCCCGAGAAAAGCAGCGCAGGCCGAGCCCTGCGGGTGTGTTTTATCCCGGGACACGCTCCCACCTCCGTCCGCCGCTTCCTCAAATCCAGCGAGCCAAAACCCGGGATTTGCTGTGGCCTCGGGGCTGCCCCGGGGAGCCGCGATGTCCCCGCGGCTGTGACCTCGTTGTCCCGGGCGTTATTCTGGGGTCTGAGCTGGCCCGGGATGCTCCAGCACACGGCCTCAGCCATTCCAGCAGCTTTTCCAGGCTTTTCCCGGCACAGGCGGAGCGGCGACGAACAAAAGCCACCAGGAGCGTTTGAATTTTTTTCCCAGTGTCGTTTTTGGGGCTATTCCACACGCCTCAATCAAAAGCCACCAGGAGCGTTGGGTTGTTTTTTTTTTGTTTTGTTTTGTTTTGTTTTTTTTTTTTCCTAGGTCATTTTTTGGGGCTATTCCAGCCCAGGGGCTGCTCCAGGAGGAGGATTTGCCATGCAGGACCCTCCTGTATCCCCATGGACGGGATGCTGGAACACCCCAGGGCAGCACTCCGGGATCTTTTCCCGCTGGGATGGGGGCACAGAGCCGCTGGGATCGGGATCCGCCCGGATTCACCGGAGCCGGGATTGCAGCGATGGAGAGGCGCAGCTGCATCCCGGCCACGCCTTCCCATAAAATCCCTCTTGGAATTTATGGGATTCCAAGAGTCGGGATCCCGGCTCGCTCCCGGCTGCCTCGCCCCCTGTCCGGCCGCTTTTCCCAGCGGGGATGTGGCAGCTCCGTTTTTAGGGATTGGCGGCTGCCGTGTCCCCCCGTTTTTCCCGAGGATGCTGGGTTTAACCTGGGGCCTGTCCATCTCTCTGCTCTCCCGGGATCCAGGTGGATCCAGGTGGGATCTGATGGGGATCCAAGTGGGATCCAAGAGGGATCCAGGTGGATGGGATCTGGTGGGGATCCAGGTGGGATCCAAGGGGAATCCAAGTGGGATCTGAGGGGGATCCAAGTGGGATCTGAGGGGGATCCAGGTGGGATCCAAAAGGGGATCCACGTGGGATCTGAGGGGCATCCAAGTGGGATCTGAGGGGCATCCAGGTGGGATCCAAAAGGGGATCTAGGTGGGACTGGGAGGGATCCAGGTGGGATCCGAGGGGGATCCAGGTGGGATCCAAGGAGAATCCAGGTGGGATCTGATGGGGATCCAAGGGGGATCCAGGTGGGACAATCCTGGGTGGAGCAGGGAGAGGGGCCTGAGCAGGAAACGCGGTACTTTAGGGGAAATGAGATGGCCCAGGAGAAACAGGGGGAAGTTAAACTCCACACCGGCCTCCTTCTCCTCCTCCTCCTCCTTCTCCCACTGCTCTGCCCTTTCCCGCTGTGGATTCCAGATCCCAGATCCCCCAGCGGCGGTCCTGGCTGCAGAACCCATGCCGTGGGGTGGGATCCCCCAAGAGCCCCAAATGCCCGGCAGCTGTGAAGCCTGGCAATAAATGGGCGAGAGGAAATTCGGTTTAACGGAGGAGGGGAACAAAAACCCTCGGTTGTTATTCCAGTGGCACATCAGAGCCGATCCTGGATCCCCCCTGTGGATCTCGAGCCTTCCCAAATCACTGAGGGATGCTGAGGGGGATGATGAACCTTCCTCCCATGCCAGGGAAAACCCTCCAGGGTGCATTTGCCACCCAAACCTTTCATTTTCAACACGATCATGACACAAATGAGTTTCCCCCGCTCTGATTGGAGTCCCGGGGGGTTCTGGGTGGGATTTCCCTGCTGGGATTTCCCCATCTGGAAAACGGATCCAGGCATGGGGAGAGCAGGGAAGAGCCCGGCATGAAAATCCTACAGGGAAGAGAAGAAACTGGGGGAAAATCCTTCCAATCCAGCAGGGAGCGAGCGGGGGCACCCCCAGTGGGACCCCATAGGGCACGGGGGTCCCTGTAGGGCAGGAGGGTCTCTATAGGGCAGGGGGTGTCCGTCTGTAGGATTTATGGGGCAGGGGGCTCCCTTTAGGACAGTGGCATATCTGTGGGGCAGAGAAGTGTCTATAGGGTTTTCTATGGGGCAGGGGGCTCCCTCTGGAAGTCCCTATAGGACTATCTATGGGGCAGGGAGGTCTCTATAGGGCAGGGGGTGCCTGTAGGGTAGGGAGGCCCTTCTGTGGGATTTATGGGGCAGGGGAGTCCATTTAGGACAGGGTTATATCTATGAGGCAGAGAGGTCCCTATAGGATTTTTTATGGGGCGGAGGGCTCCCTCTGGAGGTCTCCATAGGGATATCTATGAGGCAGGGAGGTCTCTATGGGGCAGGAGGGTCCCTGTAGGGCAGGAGGGTCCCTATAGGGCAGGGGGTGTCCCTCTGTAAGTCCCTATAGAACTATCTATGGGGCAGGGAGGTCTCTATAGGTTGGTGGGTCTCTATGGGGCAGGGGGCTCCCTGTAGGGCAGGGAGGCCCTTCTGTGGGATTTATGGGGCAGGGGAGTCCCTTTAGGACAGGGGTATATCTATGGGGCAGAGAGGTCCCTATAGGGTTTTCTATGGGGCAGGAGTATCCCTATAGGGCAGAGGAGTCTTTGTGGGGCAGCAGGGCCCCTCTGTAGGATTTATAGGGCAAGGCGCTCCCTTTAGGACAGGGGTATATCTGTGGGGCAGAGAGGTCCCTATAGGGTTTTCTATGGGGCAGGGAGGTCTCTATAGGTCAGGGGGGTCTCTAGGGGGCAGGAGGGTCCCTATAGGGCAGAGGGAGTCTTTGTGGGGCAGCAGGGCCCCTCTGTAGGATTTATGGGGCACGGGGATCCCTTTAGGATGGGGGGGGTTTCTATGGGGCAGGGGTCTCTATAGGGCAGGGGGCTCTTTATAGGGTTTTCTATGGGGCAGAAGGATCCCTAAGTTCCTGCTATAGGGCAGGGAGGTGAAGTTTTAGGGTGAGGAAGTGAAGCAGCAGCTCCAGGCCCCTTTCCCAGGCGGATACGGGCACCCCAGGGAGGTGACAATGTCCCCTGACTGTCCCCTCCAGCCCCCTCCCGGCCCATCCCCTGGGCTCGGGGGGCAGAGATCCCACCGGGACGGGAGCTGCGCCCCCAAACCCCTTCCCACCCCAAATCCCCGCGGCTCCGCTCCAGCGGGGGCTCCCAGGCTCCCCCGGGGGTGGCGGACGGGGGCAGGGGTGGCCCTGGTGTCACCCGCTCGCTCCAGAGGTGACAAAGCCCCCCGCGGTGTCACCTCCCCCGCGCCACCCAAGCGCTGCGGAGGGACCGTCCTGGTGGCCCGCGTGGGTGGCACTGGGGACAAGGCCACGCGTGGGAGGTGACGCGGATCTGTTCCTCTCCTCCCGGGCTGCGGGGGCGGGGGCAGCGCTTTTGTCACCGCGCCTGGGGACAAAGTGTCGCTGCGGGTCCCTTGGCACCCCCGAGCTCTTCCTGTCGCCCCCAGTTCCCGCCAGAGCCCCCCGGGCCAGGGGACACCACTGTCCCCTCGTGCTCTGCGGGTGGCAGAAAGCTCGGCGACTTCTCAGGAGGGGGGACAAGGGCGAGGGGGTGTGTGACACCCCTGGGTGGTGCAGGGGACACCCACGGGGTGCTGGCATGTCCCCACGCTGCGGGAAGGGGCTGGAAGGGGGTGCGGAGGTGGCACAGTGATGGGGCTGTGACGTCGGGTGTGGGGACAATGGCTCAGCGTGCAGCTGTGTGTCTCTCGCTGTCCCTCGGTGTCCCTCGGGGTCCCTCCGTGTCCCTCCGTGTCCCTCCGTGTCTCTCTGTGTCCCTCCGTGTCCCTCTGTGTCCCTCTGTGTCCCTCCGTGTCCCTCAACATCCCTTGGTGTTCCCCGGTGTCCCACCGTGTCCCTCGGGGTCCCTCAGTGTCTCTCAGTGTCCCTTGGTGTCCTCCCATGTCCTTCCGTGTCCCTCGGGGTCCCTCAGTGTCCCTTCATGTCCCTCAATGTCCCTTGGTGTCCCTCCGTGTCCCTCAGTGTCCCGTGGGCCCTGCCCCCGTGCCCGTGGGAGGAGGGGACACAGCAGGTCCCACCCAGGACAGTGACAGCGCAGGGGGACAGGAGAGGGTGACACTGTGTCACCATGTCCCCAAGGTGTGGGGCTGCAGCCAGTGGGGGACAGGGACAGGAGGGACAGGGACAACAGGGGACAGATCCTGGGCCAGGGAGGGGACAGGAGGGGACAGGGACCATGGGGCACGAGGGGACAGCGACCGCGGGGCAGCAGGGGACAGCCCCTGTGGCCTGGCAGGGGACAGCGCCACGCTCCGAGGAGGGAGGGGACAATCCGCGCTGTCCCCGCGCGGTGGCACTGACGGGCCCGGCGCGCCCCCCGGTGCCCGTCGCCGATGTCGCATCCGCCGCCAGCCCCGCTCGGTGTCCCCGCTGCTCATCCCTGTCCCGGGGACACCCCAAAAGAGGGGACCCCATTGTCCCCAACCCCATTGTCATCCACCTCCATCGCTGACTGCTGGGGACAGGGGACAAGGGACAAGCTCCGTCCCTGGCTCGGGACACCCCAAAGGCCGTTCCCAAAAGCTCCCAGCGGGTGTTTGGGGTTTGGGGTTTGGGTTCGGGACGGAGCTCGGCAATGCCGGGCCCGCCCCCCGGCTCGGGGCACGTGAGGCACCCCCAGCGGTGGCACCGAGTCCCCAAGGCCACCCCCTGCCGGGTGACCCTGGCTGGCGGCCCCCCAAGGCTGTCCCCGGCCGAGGTGACCCGGCCCGCGCGTTTTTATCGTTTCTGGGGCACGTCCCGCCTTTCTCCCAAGGCCACCGTGTCACCTGTCCCCAGGGCCGCTCGGGGGCCGCGCTGTGCCACCCCCGGCGCGCCGTTGTCGCGGGGAAGGGGGCTGTCCCCGGTGGGAGGCGGGCGGGAGCAGCTCCGTGAGCTCGGGATAAGAGCGGGGCCACCCCGTCCCTCCGGGCCACCCTCCCGATGCTCGCCCAAGTTGTCACCAAGCCCGGAGCCCTGCGGGGATGTCCCCGAGGCGCAGCCGCGCGGTGTCGCCGGCTCGGCGGGGCTGCCGGCGCTGTCCCCTCGGCTGTCCCCTCGGCTGTCCCCTCGGCTCCCCGGCCCTTTAACCAGGTGCCGGGCGAGTGGCGAGCGGGCTGGCTCAACCTGTACCGCTTCTGGCAGGAGGGCGGCCTCAGCAGGCTGCACCTCAGCATGGCGCGCAAGTTCCGCCGCTTCGGGCCCATCTACAGGTGAGGTGGCCGCGTCCCCTCCCCGTGTCCCCTCCGCGGTCCTCTTCCCGTGTACTCCCCTCGTGTCCCCTCCCTGCGTCCCCTGCTCGCTCCCCTGCCCCTGTCCCCTCCTGTGTCCCCTCCCTTTGTCCCCTCCCATGTCTCCTGCCTATGTTCCCTCCCGTGTCCCCTCCCCGTGTGTCCCCTCCCCGTGTCCCCTTCCCCTGTCCCCTGCCCGGTCCCCTCCCCGTGTTCTCTCCTCGTGTCCCCTGCCCATGTCCCCTCCCCTGTCCCTTGCCCGGTGCTCTGCCCGTGTCCCCTCTCGTGTCCCCTGCCCATGTCCCTTCCCATGACCTCTGCCCATGTCCCCTCCCCTGTCCCTTGCCCGTGTCCCTTCCCGTGTCCCGTGCCGTGTCCCACGTTGTGTCCCCTCCCCATGTCCCCATCCCGCGCCCCCTCCCCGGTTCCCTGCCTCTGTTCCCTGCCCATGTCCCCTCCCTGTGTCCCCTGCCCAGTCCCGGTCCCCTGCCTATAACCCCTGCCCTGTCCCCAGTCCAGCCGCGTTCCCAGTCCGGGGCTGAGCTGCTGGAGGAGCCTGGCCCGGCTTGGGGACACCGTGAGGGGCAAGAGGGGAGGGGACAGGGACCGCGGGGTGGGAGGGGACAGGTCCTGTGCCCAGGGAGGGGACAGGGAACTTGTCACGGGATTTGGGGACAGGGACTGGGGATCAGGAGAGGACAGGGGCAGTGTGGTGGGAGGGGATAGGGACCGTGAAGGTCAAGAGGGGACAGGGACTGTGGGACACGGGGACAGTCCCGTGCCCTGGGAGGGGACAGGGACTGTGGGACAGGGCCCTGTGGATGTGGCATTTGGGGATAATGGGGCTGCCAAGGATCCCACCCTCACTGATGTCCCCAGGGTCCCCAGGGGTTTGGTCCCTGTGCCCTCTCTGTGCCCGCCTGTGTTCCCATCCTGCAGCAACCCCCGGGACAGGACAATCCCATGGGGACAGGACAGGACATTGCCATAGGGACAGGCCATGGCCAGGGGACAGGACATTGCCATGGGGTCAGGACATTGCCATGGGGTCAGGACATTGCCATGAGGACAGGACAGGCCACTGCCATGGGGACAGGCCATTGCCATGGGGACAGGCCATTGCCAGGGGACAGGACATTGCCAGGGGACAGGACATTGCCATGAGGACAGGACAGGCCATTGCCAGGGGACAGGACATTGCCATGGGCACAGGACATTGCCAGGGGACAGGACAATGCCATGGGGACAGGACAATGCCATGGGGACAGGACATTGCCAGGGGACAGGACAGGCCATTGCCATGGGGACAGGCCATTCCCGGGGCAGGTGCTGATTTTGGGGTGTCCCCAGGGAGAAGCTGGGTGTCTACGAGAGCGTGAACATCATCAGCCCCGAGGACGCGGCCACGCTCTTCCAGGCCGAGGGGGCCCTGCCCGAGCGCTTCCGCGTCCCCCCGTGGGTGGCCTACCGCGACTTCCGCAACAAACCCTACGGGGTGCTGCTCAAGTGAGTGCCGGCCCCAAATCCAGATCCCCAAATCTGGGCTCCTCAAGTGAGTGCTGACCCCAGATCCCCTCCAGTGGGGACCCCAAATCTGAGCTGCTCAAGTGAGTGGGGATCCCAAATCTGTTCTCAAGTGAGTGTAGACCCCATATCCCCTCCAGCGAGTGGGGACCCCAAATCCAGGCTCCTCAAGTGAGTGGGGACCCCAAATCCCAACTCCTGTCACTCCTCAAGTGAGTGTGGACCATAAATCCCCTCAAGTGATTGGGGCACCTCAAATCCAGTCTCCTCAAGTGAGTAGGGATCCCAAATCCCCAGGGGTGGGGACCCCAAATCTGGGCTCCTGTTGCTTTGCAAGTGAATGGGGACCCCAAATCTCCTCCAGCGAGTGGGGACCCCAAATCCAGGCTCCTCAAGTGATTGGGGGACCCCAAATCCGGGCTCCTCAAGTGAGTGGGGACCCCAATCCCCTCCAGCGATTGGAGACCCCAAATCCGGGCTCCTCAAGTGATTGGGGGACCCCAAATCTGGGCTCCTGTCACTCCTCAAGGAAGTGGGCACCCCAAATCCAGGCTCCTCAAGTGATTGGGGGGCCCCAAATCCGGGCTCCTGCCAGGACAGTCCCAGTGGGGGTGGGGCGAGGCCGGAGGGCGCCAGGGACATCGGCCACACCCTGGGGTGACGTCTGCGTGTCCCCGGCGCGTGTCCCCAGGACGGGCGAGGCATGGCGCTCGGACCGGCTGCTGCTCAACAAGGAGGCGCTGGCCCCCGAGGCTGTGGCCGCCTTCGTGCCCCTGCTCAGTGCCGTGGGCGAGGACTTCGTGCGGCGCGCGCAGGCCCAGGCGCGGCAGAGCGGCCACGGCTGCTGGACCGGGGACTTCAGCCACGAGCTGTTCCGCTTTGCCCTCGAGTGTGAGTGTCATGTGTCCCCGAAACCCCAAAAAACCCCAAAAGAAAACCAAAAGAAACCCAGCTGCTCCAAAAAACCAACCCCATCAGGAAAACCAAAAAAAAAATCCCCAAAAAATCCCCCCCGAAACCCTCAAAACTCAAAAAAACCCAAAAAAATCCCAACGTCCCCCCAAAAAAAAACCCCAAAACCTGGGAAAAAACCCTAAAAACCTCCAAAACACACCCCCTCCAAAAAACCCAAAACCTCCCAAAAAACTCCAAAACCACTCAAAAACCCAAAATGCCCCAAAAAAACCCCTAAAGAACCCCCAAAAAAATCCAACCCCCCCCCAAAATCCCCCCAAACCCCCCAAAAAAGACAAAAACCCCACAAATCCCAAAACTCCCAAAACTCCCCAAAACTGCCAGCCCCGACCTCAGGGCTTGGCCAAAGAGAGTGGAGAAGGATGTCCCCTCCCCTGGCACAATGTCCCCTCTCTGGGTGGGCTGTGCCCTCCCCAGGTGCGATGTCCCCTCCCCAGAGGAGCCCGGAGCCCTGGTGGCAGAGCAGCCTTTTGCCATTTACTGGCCACCAGCTGGTGACAAACCCACCCCCTCAGGGACAACCAGGAGGCCAAACCAGCTCTCCATGGCCACGGCAAGGCTGAAGGTGGCCTTGGGGACAGGAACGTGTCCCTTACGGTCACCAGGTGCACCTGGGCCAGCTCCCCATGGCCACGACAAGGCTGGAGGTGGCCTTGGGGACTTGGGGACAGGGATGTGTCCCTCATGGTCACCAGGTGCACCTGGGCCAGCTCTCCATGGCCACAGCAAGGCTGAGAGGTGGCCTTGGGGACAGGGATGTCACTGTGACTCACAGTCACTGTCCCTTGCCGTGTGCCATGTGCTGTATGGGGAGCACCTGAGGCTGGTCTCTGTGGCCATGGGGATGGGGACAGGGACAGGGACAGGTCCCTGAGGGTCCCTGTGGCCATGGGGATCAGGACAGGGACAGGGACATGTCCCTCACTGTCCCCGTCCCCAGCAGTGTGCCATGTGCTGTATGGAGAGCGCCTAGGGCTGGTCCCTGTGGCCATGGGGACATGTCCCTGAGTGTCCCTGTCCTGTCCCAGCAGTGTGCCACGTGCTGTATGGGGCCATGGGGATGGGGACAGGGATGGGGATGGGGACAATGACACGTCCCTGAGTGTCCCTGTCCTGTGCCAGCGGTGTGCCACGTGCTGTACGGGGCCATGGGGACGGGGACAGGGATGGGGACAATGACACGTTCCTGAGTGTCCCTGTCCTGTGCCAGCGGTGTGCCACGTGCTGTACGGGGAGCGCCTGGGGCTGCTGCAGGATTTCGTGCAGCCCGAGGCGCAGCGCTTCATCGAGGCCGTGTCGTGCATGTTCCACACCACGGCGCCCATGCTGTACCTGCCGCCCGCGCTGCTGCAGCGCCTGCGCAGCCGCACCTGGCGTGAGCACGTGCGTGCCTGGGACGCCATCTTCTGCCAAGGTCAGTGCCACCCCTGCCACCTTGCCTGGCCACCTCTGGGGACACCTCTGGGGACACCATGCCCTGGCACCTCACCCTGCCACCTTGCCCAGCCACCTCGGTCTGCCACCTAGGGGGACACCTTGCCCTGTCACCTCTGGGCACACCTTTCCCTGCCACCTCACCCTGTCACCTCTGGGGACATCTCTGGGGACACCTCACCCTGCCACCACACCCTGTCACTTCTGGGGACACCTTGCCCTGCCACCTTGTCCTGCCACCATGCCCTACCACCTCTGGGGACATCTTGCCCTGTCAGCTCACCTTGTCAGCATGCCTTGTCACCTCTGGGAACACCTCGCCCTGTCACCTTGCCCTGTCAGCTCACCTTGTCACCTCACCTTGCCACCTCTGGGGACACCTCACCCTGTCAGCTCACCTTGTCAGCTTGCCACCTCTGGGGACACCTCTGGGGACACCTCACCTTGCTACCTCTGGGGACACCTCTGGGGACACCTCTGGGGATACCTTGACCTGCCATCTCATCCTGTCACCTCTGGGGACACCTCACACTGCCACCTCAGGGCACACCATGAGCATTTCTTCACTGGCACATTTCAGCACACCACACCATGAACACCTCACAGCCAAGCACCCGAAGCCACCCCTGACAAACCACCTGTGACCCATCCTCCAGGGCTCCGTTGCTCCAAAACTCCCAATCTCCTACAAAACCACCCTTCCAAACTCATTTCCAACCCAGCTTCTCTCTCAACATTGTCCATCCTGCTCCGTCACCTTTCCAAATCAACATTTCTCATCTCAAAATTTACATTTTAATATTAAAACTTCCTACAAATCCATTTCCCACACCCGGGAGGTTTCACCCACACGGTGAAGGGCACAGGGCCTTGAGGGACGTGCTGTGCCGCTCCCAGGGTGGTGACGCTGACATCCCCTCCTCCCCCCGCGGTGTCCCCGCGGTGTCCCCGTGTCCCCTCAGCGGACAAGTGCATCCAGAACGTGTACCGGGACCTGCGGCTGCGGCGCAAGAGCAGCCACGAGTACATGGGCATCCTGGGCAACCTCATCCTGCGCGACAAGCTGCCCCTGGACGACATCCGCGCCAGCGTCACCGAAATGATGGCCGGAGGGGTGGACACGGTACGGGCCAAGGGGACAGGGCCTGCCTGGTGACGGGTGGGACAAGGACCTGGGTGGGGCAGGGAGAAGGGCCTGGGTGGGGCTGGGAGAAGGTCCTAGTTGGTACTGGGTGGGTCAGGGAGAAGGTCCTGGTTGGTGATGGGTAGGACAGGCAGGGAGAAGGTCTTGGTTGATGCTGGGTTGGGAGGCAGGGAGAAGGTCCTGGTAGGTGATAGGTGGGACAGGGAGAAGGGACTGGATGGTGATGGCACAGGCCAGGAGAAGATCCTGGATGGGGCTGGGAGAAGGTCCTAGTTGGTACTGGGTGGGTCAGGGAGAAGGTCCTGGTTGGTGATGGGTGGGACAGGCAGGGAGAAGGTCTTGGTTGATGCTGGGTTGGTGAGGCAGGGAGAAAGTCCTGGTAGGTGATAGGTGGGACAGGGAGAAGGGCCTGGGTGGGGCAGGGAGAAGGTCCTGGGTGGTGATGGGTTGCTGAGGCAGGGATAAGGTTCTGGGTAGTGCTGGGTGGGGCAGGCAGGGAGAAGGTCCTAGGTGGGGCTGGGTGGGTCAGGGAGGAGGTCCTGGATGGTGCTGGGTGGGGCAGGGAGAAGGTCCTGGCTGGTGATGGGTCAGGCCAAGAGGAGGTCCTGGATAGGGCAGGGGAAAGATCCTAGTTGGTACTGGGTGGGTCAAGGAGAAGGTCCTGGGTGGTGATGGATGGGACAGGCCGGGAGAAAGTTCTGGGTGGTGCTGGGTGGGGCAGGCAGGGAGAAGGTCCTGGGTGGGGCATGCAGAAGGTCCTGGATGGGGCTGGGTGGGGCAATGCCAAGCCAGACAGAAGGTCCTCGCACCACTGAGCAGGTCCTGGCAGATCTGAGCAGGTCCTGGCAGCTGTGTCCCCTGTGGCTGTCCCCAGACGTCCATGACACTGCAGTGGGCCATGCTGGAGCTGGCGCGGGCCCCGGGCGTGCAGGAGCAGCTGCGGGCCGAGGTCCTGGCAGCCAAGCGCGAGGCGGGTGGAGACCGCGAGAAGATGCTGAAATCCACGCGGCTGCTCAAGGCTGCCATCAAGGAGACGCTCAGGTGAGGAGGAGGAGGAGCTCAGGTGAGGAGGAGGAGAGGCTCAGGTGAGGAAGAGGAGCTCAGGTGAGGAGAAAGAGGGGCTCAGGTGAGAAGGAGGAGCTCAGGTGAGGAGGAGGGGGAGGAGCTCAGGTGAAGAGAAAGAGGGGCTCAGGTGAGGAGGAGGAGGAGCTCAGGTGAGGAGGAGCTCAGGTGAGGAGGGGGAGAGGCTCAGGTGAGGAGGAGGAGCTCAGGTGAGGAGGAGGAGAGGCTCAGGTGAGGAGGAGGAGCTCAGGTGAGGAGGAGGAGGAGGAGGACTACAGGTGAGGAGGAGGGGCTCAGGTGAGGAGGAGAAGGAGGAGCTCAGATGAGGAGGAGGGGCTCAGGTGAGGAGGACACACCCGCCCTCCCTGAAGTGTCCCCAAAGCCCCGGTGGCACGTGTCACGCAGGCTGCACCCGGTGGCCGTGACCCTGCAGAGGTACACCACGCACGAAGTCATCCTGCAGGACTACCGCATCCCGCCCGGGGTGAGGGGACACAGGGACACGGGGACAGAGGGGACAGGGGAACACAGGGATATGGGGACATGGGGATTTGGGGACACGGGGATATGGGGATGTGGGGAGATGGGGACATGGGGACGTGGGGAGATGGGGACACGGGGATGTGGGGACATGAGGACAGTGAGGACAGGGGGACATGGGGATATGGGGACATGGGGATGTGGGGACATGGGGATGCGAGGACTTGGGGACAGGAGAATGTGGGGACATGAGGATATAGGGACACGTGTATGCAGGGACGCGGGGAGATGAGGATGTGGGGATACGGGGACACAGGGACATGGGGACATGAGGTCATAGGAACACAGGGAGGTGGGGACACTGGGGCATGGGGACGTGGGGACACAAGGACATGTGGACGTGGGGACATGGGGACGTGGGAACATGAGGACATGAAGTCACAAGGACACACAGGGACATAGGGACATGAGGACATGAGGACAGAGGGAAATAAGGACATGGGGACACGAGGACATGGGGATGTGGGGGTGAGGGGACGCAATGACACGAGGACATGGGGCCACAGGGATGCGGCGATGTGGGGACACAGGGACATGAGGACACAAGGACACGGTGACACGAGGCCCCTGTCCCCACTGTGTCCCGCCTGCAGACGCTGGTGCAGGTGGGGCTGTACGCCATGGGCCGCGACCCCAGCGTGTTCCCGCGGCCCGAGCGCTTCCGCCCGCAGCGCTGGCTCGCCGCCGGCCCCAAGCCCTTCCTGGGGCTCGGCTTCGGCTTCGGGCCGCGCCAGTGCCTGGGCCGCCGCATCGCCGAGCTGGAGATGCAGCTCTTCCTCATGCACGTGAGTGTCCCGCTGGCCCCACGGCAGGGGACGGCGCGGTGGCCACAGATGCCGATGTGAGGGGACGGCGTGGTGGCTGTGAGGTCCATCCCACGGGGTCCCCAAAGCCAGGGGACAGCGTGGTGGCTGTGGAGTCCATCCCGTGGAGTCTCTGACACGAGGGGACAACGCGGTGGCCGTGGGCTCTGTCCCCGAGGGCAAGGGGACAGCGTGGTGGTTGTGGGGTCTGTCCTGCGGGATCCCCCACATGAGGGGACAGCACAGTGGCCGTGGGGTCCCTGATGGAGTCCCTGGAGTCCCTGATGTGAGGGGACAGCATGGCGGCCATGGGGTCTCTCCCGCAGGGTCCCTGATGTGAGGGGACAATGCGGTGGCCGCGGTGTCCATCCCGCAGGGTCCCTGATGTGAAGGGACACCGCAGTGGCTGCAGGGTCTGTCCTGTGGGGTCCTCAACATGAGGGGACAGCGCGGTGGCCACGGGGTCCATCCCGTGGAGTCCCAGACATGAGGGGACAGTACGGCAGCCACAGGGTCTGTCCCTGTGGAGTCTCTGAATTAGGGGACAGTGTGGTGGCCACGGGGTCCATCCTGCGGGGTCCCTGATGCAAGGGGACAGCGCGGTGGCCGCAGGGTCTGTCACACAAGTCCCCAGTGTGAGGGGACAGCGCGGTGGCTGCAGGGTCTGTCACACAGGTCCCCAATGCGAGGGGACAGCGTGGTGGCCACAGGGTCTGTCCCCATAGAGTCCCTGACAAGAGACAGCGTGGTGGCTGCGAGGTCTGTCACGTGTGGTCCCTGCTGCGAGGGGACCATGTGGTGGCCATGGGGTCTGTCCCCACAGAGTTCCCAACATAAAGGGACAGCGCGGTGGCCATGGGATCCATCGCCATGCAGTCCCCAACACGAGGGGACAGTGCGGTGGCCACAGGGTCCGTCCCTGTGGAATCCTGGTTTGGCTGGGCTCGGAGTGGCCTCGAAGATCACCTCGGGCCCTGCCCCACCATGGTGTCCCCAAGGCCCACCCACCCCACCGCCGTGTCCTCTCCATCCCAGATCCTGGAGAACTTCAAGATCGAGACCATGCGAGCCGTGGAGATCGGCACCAAGTTCGACCTCATCCTGATCCCGGACCAGCCCATCCAGCTGACCCTGCGGCCCCTCGAGGGCCAGCCCTGAGGAGCCCCTCCCCGGGGACACCCCCACATCCTGGCGGCCCCGTGGTGGCATTTGGGGACAGCAGGGACGCTCTCAGGGCCGCGGCCTTGGCTCAAGGCTGCGCTTACGCCACGCGAGAGATAAAGCGGGGCCGCCCCACAGGGAGGGGGATGGGATGGGGTGGGGGGTCCCCTCTGGCTCCCTGGGGGTCCCCAGGGTCCCACCGAGCTCCCCTGACCCTCTGGAATGTTCTGGACCGTCTGGAATGTTCTGGAATGTTCTGCTTGGCCTCCACTTCATGGGAAAGCTGCTCCGAGGGCGTCGGCGGTTCTGCGGGGTCAGGGCAGGGGGGGCAGCGCCCGGGGGGGCACGGAAAGGGCCGGAAGCTTCTGGGGCACAGGGAGGGGATTTATGGGGGAAGAGGAAATCCAACACCTCTCTCTGTGGGGGGCAGGGGACACTGGGGTCACTGGGGACATTGGGAACACTGGGGTCACTGGGGGACACTGTAGGACACTGGGGACATTGGGGACACTGGTGTCACCCCTGTCCCCCTGCTCACCAGGGCCAGGCCGTGCTCCCGCTCCCGCAGGCGCATCCCCAGCTCCTGCTGCTCCCGGGCCCAGCTCCGGGCGGTCTCCTGCAGCTGGACAGACCCCAAACTGTGCTGGGACCCCAAAATGGCACCCCAAAATGGGCTGGGACGCCCAAACGGAACCCCAAACCACGATGGGGACCCCAAACTGGGCTGGGGGACCTCGAACTGGGCTGGTACCCCAAACCGTGCTGGGACCCCAAAACAGAACACCAAAATGGGCTGGGACCCCAAAATGGGCTGGGACCCCAAACTGCTCTGGGACTCCAAAACAGATCCCCAAAATGGGCTGGGACCCCAAACTGAGCTGTGCACCCTAAAACTGCAATGGGGACTCCAAACCACGCTGGGGGACCCCAAACTGCGGTGGGACCCCAAACCGGGCTGGGGACCCCAAAATGGGCTGAGGGACCCCAAGACCACGGTGACTGACCTCAAAACACGCTGGGTGATCCGAAAGCATGCTGGGTGACCCCAAACTGCGCTGGGCCCCCAAACCATGCTGGCTGACCCCAGACCACGGGGTAACCCCAAAACGGGCTAGGTGATCCCGAAGCACGCTGGGTGACCCCAGAACGGGCTGGGTGACCCCAAAATGGGCTGGGTTACCCCAAAGCTCCACTCCACCGTGCCCACCTGCCTCTCCAGCGCCCGGGCCCGGCCCTGCGCCTCCTCCAGCCGGGCCAGCAGCTCCAGCTTCTCGGTGGCCCCCAGGAGCCGCTGCGGGCACGGCAGGAGCGGGTCGGGGTCGCCCCAGGCATCGCTGCCACCCCCGGTGCCGTGTCCGGCTCTGTCCCCCGTGCCAGCCCCGTGTCCCCTCCCGCTCTCACCGCGGCCCGGGGGGGTCCGGCCGGCTCCTCCCGCAGCCGCCGCTTCTGGGCCAGCAGCGCCGCCAGGGTGGCACCTGTGGGGTGGCACCTGTGCGGTGGCATCTCTGGGGGGACAGAGGGACGTGTCCCGTGTCCCCTCCCCGTGGGGGAACAGGGGGACAGCGAGCCCTGGCCTCTGCCGTGCCCGGGGGCTCGGGAATGAGGGATCCCCTGGCAGCAGGGCACAGGGAGGGTTGGGGACATCCCTGTGGGTTGGGGACATCCCCGAGTGTCCCTGTCCCCTCCACACCCACCCGTGGGTCCCTCCTCCCACCCTGGACCATTCCAGAGACAAATGGGGACATCCGCGAGTGTCCCTGTCCCCTCCTGCCCACCCGTGGCTCTCTCTGTGCTCCTGCCCACCCTGGACCACCCCAGACCCCAGGGAAGGTTGGGGACATCCCTGAGTGTCCCTGTCCCCTCCTGTCCACCCTGGACCATCCCAGAGACCACTGGGGACATCCCTGAGTGTCCCTGTCCCCTCCACACCCACCCCTGGGTCTCTCCTGCCCACCCTGGACCATCCCAGGGACCACTGGGGACATCCCCGAGTGTCCCTGTCCCCTCCGCACCCACCCGTGGCTCTCTCCGTGCTCCTGTCCCGCAGCAGCTGCTCCATGGCCTCGATCACCTGGGCACAGGGCACTGCTGTCCCCGTGTCCCCAGCGCAGTGCCAGGGCTCCGTGCCCACCCCGTGCGGGGCTGGCCCGGGCCGCGGGGGCTCTGGGTGCCCCCAAACCCGTCCTTGTCACCCCAACCGTGTCACCTTCTCCTGCTGCCACAGCGCCCGCTCCAGCGCCCTGGCCTTGGCCGCCCTGTCCTGGCACCGGCTCAGTGCCACCTGCTGCTGCCGGTGGCGCCGCTGGAGCAGCACCAGCTCCTTCTCGCGGTCGTTTTTCTGTGGGGAGAATCCCCCGGGAGTTCTGGGCACATCCCCGGGCCCCGGGGCGTCCCCACGGTGCCCGCGGTGCCCGCAGTGCCGTACCCGGATCAGCTCGTTCTGCAGCCGCTGCACCCGGTCCCGCAGCGCCCTCAGCTCTGCCGCGCCCGCCGCCAGCTCGCGGGCCAGGGTGGCTGTGGGGACAGCCCGGTCACCACCCAGGGTGGTAGTGCCCAACATGTCCTGCCTGTCCCCAGGATGATGTGCCTTGTCCTGGTCACCCACCCGGTGTGGCAGTGCCCAGCATGGACCTGCCCAGCCCCAGGGTGACATGCCACGTCCCTGTCAACCACCCAGCGTGGCTGTAGGGACAGCCTGGTCATCACCCAGGGTGGCAGTGCCCACCATGTCCTGACTGTTCCCAGGGTGACACGCCACGTCCCGGTCACCTCGCAGGCTGGCAGTGCCCACTGTGCCCAGCCCGTGCCCGGTACGCACCCAGCCTGTCCAGCAGCTCGTCCCGGGTCAGCACGTCCAGGTCGGTGCCACGGAGCTGCGCTGGCTCCCGGAGCCGTGCCAGGCTGTGCCGCAGGTGCCCGTTCTCGGCCTCCAGGCTGGCAACGCGGCGGCGCAGGGACAGCAGGTCCCCCGCCATCCTCTGCAGCGCCAGGCAGTGGCTGCCACCCCCCTGGGGACGAGAGCGCAGCTGGCACTGCCAGACAGACAGGGATGTCCCCCTGGACAGGGATGTACCCACCGCTCCCAGAGCTTGGCTCGGGATGAGGGTCAGACGCACCATGGGGGAGCTGAGAGATGTCCAGATTGTTCCTGCTCTTGTCACCATCCATCCATCCATAGATCCATCCATGGGTCGGTCCATCCATCATCCATCCATCATCCATCATCCATCCATCATCCATCATCCATCCATCATCCATCATCCATCATCCATCCATCCATCATCCATCCATCATCCATCCATCCATCCATCATCCATCCATCATCCATCATCCATCCATCATCCATCATCCATCCATCATCCATCCATTATCCATCCATCATCCATCATCCATCCATCATCCATCCATCTATCAATCATCCATCCATCCATCATCCATTCATCATCCATCATCCATCCATCCATCATCCATCATCCATCATCCATCCATCATCCATCCTCCATTCATTCATCCATCCATTCATCCATCCATCATCCATCCATCATCCATCCATCATCCATTCATCCATCCATCCATCCATCCATCCATCCATCCATCCATCCATCCATCCATCATCCATCCATCCATCATCCATCATCTATCCATCATCCATCCATCCATCCATCATGGTGGATGATCCATCCATCCATCATCCACCCTTCCTTCTGTCCTTCCAAATCTTCTCCTCTCCTTCCACTTCCCCATCTCCCTCTTTCCCTCTCTCCCCACCCATCCCCTGTGGAATCTCCAGGGATGTGTGGTTGGACCTGGGACCCCCAAACTCGGAGATTTTTGGGGCTTTCCAGATCTTTAAAGGTGGGATGTGGTGAAGAACAACAGACGGATGAACATTCCCAATGGATTCTCCTGGATTTTTTTGGCCCGTATGTGGCTGGACATGCCGGGGAAGGGGGGAAGAATTCCTCAGGAATTATCCTGGATCCCCTCAAGAAGGATCCCAGTGGCCACAGGACCGTGGTCGGAGGCAGCCACGTGCCTCAGATATGGCCTCGGGAATGGCCTTGGCCACCGGCCTGGTGGGGGTGACAGCCCCGGGGACCTTGGGGACAGGGAAAGAAGGGCAGGAGCAACCAGAGGAGGCTCCAATCCTTCCCCCACATCTGCTGGGAATGGGGAAATCCTGGAATCACTTAGTTGCCAAGATGAGCAGCAGCCAAGCCCAGGGCTGTCCCCTCCCAGGCCTCCCTGGGGACACCGCTGTCCCCCGTGTGTGTCCCCCGTGTCACTCACTGGCTCCTGGCGGTGCCCCGTGCTCTCCTGGGAAGCGCCAGGGAGAACCGGGAAGGCTGGAGCAGGAAGGTGCTCCAAGGGGGAATCCAGGCTTGGGATGTTCCTGTGCCTCCGGAGTGGCTCCTGTCCGGGCAGGGCCCTGCCCGGGGCTGGCAGGGACATCCCGGGCGGGCACAGCTGGCAGGGACAGCGGGGACAGCGGGGACAGGGATTGGGGTGAGCAGGGTCAGGGTGTCCCAGTCCCATTCCCGGCTCTCCCATTCCCGATCCTGCTCTGTCCCATTCCCAATCCTGCTCTGTCCCATTCCCATCCCAGCCATGTCCCATTCCCATCCTTGCCATGTCCCATTCCCATACCTGCCATGTCCATTCCCTCTGTGTCCCATTCCCAATCCAGTCTCCCGTTCCCGATCCCACTCTCTCCCATTCCAAATCCCACCATGTCTCATTCCCTTTCCCAGCTGTCCCATTCCTGATCCTGCTCTGATCCCATTCCTGATCCAGCCATGGCCCATTCCCAATCCCAGCCTGTTCCATTCCCAATCCCAGCATGTCACATGCCCATTCCTGGCATGTCCCACTCTCGATCCCACTGTGTCCCATTTCTGATCCCGTCCTTTCCCATTCCCAGTCCCAGCTGTCCCATTCCTGATCCTGCTCTGTCCTGTTCCTGTCATGTCCCACTCCTGATCCCACCATATCCCCTTCCCAATCCCAGCATGTCCCATTCCCGATCCTGTGTCCCATTCCTAATCCCAACTATCCCATTCCCAATCCCACTGTGTCCCATTCCTGCTCCCATTCCCATCCCCATTCCTATTCCCTGTCCCATTCCACTCTCATTCCCAATCCCACTCTGTTCCATTCCCATTCGCATTCCCATTCCCGATCCCGCCGTGTCCCATTCCCATTCCCTGTCCCATTCCCATTCCCAATCCCATTCTCTATCCCGCTCTGCCCCATTCCCATTCCCATCCCCATTCCCCTTCCCAATCCCACTATATCCCATCCTCATTCCCATTCCCACTCCCATTCTAATCCCCTGTCCCATTACCATTCCCAATCCTGCCGTGTCCCATTCCCATCCCCATCCCCATTCCCATTCCCAATCCCATTCCCATCCCCATCCCCTGTCCCAATCCCATTGTGTCCCATTCCCAGTCCCAATCCCTGTCCCAATCCCAATCCCATTGTGTCCCATTCCCAGTCCCAATCCCTGTCCCATTCTGTCCCAATCCCATTCCTGCTCCCAGTCCAGTTCCCATTCCCATCCCCATTCTCATCCCCATTCCCACCCCCATTCCCTATCCCTGCTCTGTCCCATTCTCACTCCCATCCCCATTCCCTGTCCCTGTCCCTGTCCCAGCCCCATTCCCTATCCTGCTCTGTCCCATTCCCATTCCCATTCCCACTCCCATCCCTACTCCCATTCTCATTCCCTGTCCCATTCCCAATCCCAATCCCAATCCCAATCCCAATCCCAATCCCAATCCCATTCCCTATCCCCGTCTGTCCCATTCCCGCTCCCAGCCGTGCCGGGGGTTGCCAGGCTCCGGTGTCCCGAACCAACCGTTCCCGAGCAGTTCCCGGGATCCCGGGGGCTCCCGGCGGTGCCGGGGGTGCGGCGGAGCCGCCGCCGCTGCTCCCGGGACGCTTTGGCAGGAAAAGGGATCCGGGCGGCGCCGTTGCCACAACGGAGCCTTCCCTTGGCAACCGCGCCCGCAGCTGCGATCCCAAACCCCGCGGGCATCCCAAACCACGGGGGATTCCCAAAACCCCGCGGCGATCCCGAAAAACACCACGGGGCAGTTCCAGGGGTGGTCCCAAAATCCGCGTGGGGCAATTCCAGGTGAACCCAAAATCTACACGGGGGAATTCCCGGGGTGATCCCAAAATCTGCACGGGGCAATTCCAGGGACACCCCGTGGATCCCAAAATCCACCCGGGTGACCCCAAAATCCACACAGGGCAATTCCCAGGGATCCCAAAACCCATATAGGGGAATTCCAGGGACACCCAGGGGATTCCAACATCCACACGGCGCAATTCCAGGTGAACCCAAAATCCACACGAGGGCATTCCCAGGGATCCCAAAATCTACACAGGGGAATTTCTGGGGATCCTGAAATCCATACGAAGGAATTGTAGGGGCACCCAGGAGACCCCAAAATCCACACGGGGAATTCCAGGGGTGATTCCCAAATCCACATGAGGGAACTGCAGGGGCACTCGGGGGGATCCCAAAATCCACCCAGGTGATCCCAAAATCCATACGGGGGAATTCCCAGGGATACCAAAATCCACACGAGGGAAGTGCAGGTGACCCCAAAATTTACAGAGGGAATTTCTGGGGATCCCAAAAATCCACCCGGGACAATTCCAGGGGTGATCCCAAAATCCACACAGGGGAATTCCCAGGGATACCAAAATCCATATGGGGGAATTCCAGGGGTGACGCCAAAATCCACATGGGGGAATTCCAGATAACCCCAAAATCTCCACAGGGGAATTTCTGGGGATCCCAAAATCCACACGGGGCAATTCCAGATGATCCCAAAATCCATATGGGGGAATTCCAGGGGTGATCCCCAAATCTGCACGAGGGAATTCCAGGGGTGATCCCAAAATCTCCACAGGGGAATTTCTGGGGATCCCAAAATCCACACGGGGCAATTCCAGATGATCCCAAAATCCATATGGGGGAATTCCAGATGATCCCAAAATCCATATGGGGGAATTCCAGGGGTGATCCCAAAATCTGCACGAGGGAATTCCAGGTGATCCCAAAATCCACATGGGGCAATTCCAGATGACCCCAAAATCCACACAAGGGAATTCCAGGTGACCCCAAACCCCACCTGGATAAATTCCAGGGGCACCCCAATCCCTCCCCATCCCAGCGCGCTTTGGGGTTGATTCCCCCGCAGTTTTTGGGATTTTCCAGGCATTTCCCGCTCCATCTTTTCCCCCAATTTCTCGCGGATCTCTCGGCGCCGCCGCTTCCCGCGGGAGGCCGGGATGAAAGGCCGGGAGCGCAGCTTTGAAATTCCACTTTGGAATATTTATTCCTTTTTTCCCTGATCCTTCCCAAGCCTCTGAAGCTTTGGGATCCTTTCATCCGCTCCCGCGTTTGCTCATCCTGAGGTTTTTTTTCCTAATATTTGTTTAGTAAATCGCTCCGTGCATCCCTCTGCAGGCGGGCTGGGAACGCCACCCCAAAACCACCCCAGGAGCCCCAAAGTGCCCCCAAAACCGGAGAACTCAGGAATATTTTAGGGATAGAGGGGTGAAAGAAATGTTTTCCCGTTTTTCTGCATTTCCCCCCATTTTTCATGCATTTCCCCCCATTTTCCACGGATTTTCCCCACATTTTTCCTGCATTTCCCCCAAGATTTACCAAGATTTCCCCACATTTTCCCCGTTTTTCCTGCATTTCCCCCACATTTTCCCCATTTCCCACGGATTTTCCCCACATTTTCCCGGATTTCCCCACATTTCCCCCTGTTTTTCCTGGATTTCCCCCACTTTTCCCCCAATTTCCTCCCATTTTCATCAAAATTTTCCATATTCCCCCATACTTTTCCCAGATTTCCTCACATTTCACCTCACATTTCCCCCCTCTTTTTCCCACTTTCCCCCCAATTTTTCTGCATTTCCTCCCTATTTTCCCATTATTTTCCCCACATTCCCCCCCATTTCCCCACATTTTTTCCCGAATTTCCTCCCACTTTCCCCACATTTCCCCCTTTTCCCCCCCACATTTTCCTCCCATTTTCCCGGTTTTTCTCCTATTTTCCCCCCATTTTTGCCACATTTTCCCCACATTTCCTCCCCCCCATTTTTCCACATTTTCCCCAGATTCCCCCCTCATTTTCCTCCTCCATTTCCCCCCACCTTCCCCTCATTTTCCCGAATTTTCCCCCTAATTTCCCCTCATTTTCCCCCTATTTCCCCCCACTTTCCCCCGGATCCCAACCCTGATCCCATATCTGTGCTCCACGAGCAAATGAAGACATCCCAAATTCCCCACGGCCTCAGGAGCTTTTGTGGCAGGGAAAAAAAAGGGGAAAATGGAATTTTTTTCCCCTCTCTGATCTCCTTTAATCCGCATTTTCCCCTTTTCTCCTCAGATATGTAAATCGCAGCTTATCCCATCTTGCCAACAATTGGGAATTAGGGCCGACACTCCCCCATGGGATTATCCCCCACTCAACCAGGAAATCCCAGAGGAAAATTGTGGGGAAATGGGGGGGGGGAAGGGGAGAAAAAGTGGGGGAAATGGGGGGAAAATTGTGGGGGAAATGTGGGAAGAATTGGGGTGAAATGGGGGAAAATCCGGGGAAAAAAGCGGGGAAATGGGGGGGAAATGGGGGAAATTGGGGGGAGGGAAATCTGGTAAAAAAGTGGGGAAATGGGGGAAGAAGTGGGGAAATTGTGGGGAAAAGGGGGAAAGTGGGAGAAATTCGAGGGGGGGGAATGGGGGAAAATGGGGGGAAATTGGGGGAAATTGTGGGGAAATGGGGGGGGAGTTGTGGGGAAATTGGGGGGGGGAATTGTGGGGAAATGGGGGAAAAATCCAGGAAAAATGTGGGAGGAATGGGGGGGGGGGGGGAAATGTGAGGAAATTTGTGGGGAAATGGGGGGAAATGTGGAAAAAATTGTGGGGAAATGGGAGGGAAATTGTGGGGAGGAGAGGGGAAATGGGGGGGGGGGGGAAATGGGGAAGGAATTACGGGGGAAATATGGGGAAAATGGGGGAAATTGGGGGGGGAAATGTGGGGAAAATGTGGGGAAAATGTGGGGAAAATGTGGGGGGAATGTGGGGGGAATGTGGGGGGAATGTGAGGAAAATTGTGTGGAAATGGGGGGGGGAATGGGGAGAAAACTGGGGGGAAATCCGGGAAAATGGGGGGGAAATGGGAGAAAAAATGGGGGGAAACGATGGGGGGAAATAGGGGGGAAAATTGTGGGGAAATGGGGGCAAATCCAGGAAAAATGTGGGAGAAATCGGGGGGGGGGGGGGAATTGGAGGAAATTTATGGGGAGGTGGGGGGGAAATGGGGGGGGGAAACTGAGGGGGAAATGTGGGAAAATGGGGAAGAAATGAGGGGGGAAATTGGGGGGAAATTGTGAGGAAATGTGGAAAAAAATTGTGGGGAAATGGGGGGGAAATTGTGGGGAAGAGAGGGGAAATGGGGGGAAATGGGGAAGGAATTACGGGGGAAATATGGGGGGAAATGGGGGGGAAATGAGAGGAAATTGAGAGAAAAGGGGGAGGAATGAGGAATAAATGTGGGAGGAATGTGGGGGGTAAAAATGAGGGGGGACATGGGGGAGAAATGAGGTGGAAATTGGTGGAGAGTGTAGGGAAAATAGGGGGGAAATAGAGGGAAAATGGGGAAAATGGGGGGGAATTGAGGGGGAAATGGGGTAGGAATGAGGGGAAATAGGGGAGAAATGAGGGGAAATAGGGAAAGATGGGGGAAATGAGGGAAAATACAGGGAAAATCCGGGAACAACAGGGGGAAAACACAAAAACCCGTGGAGAAAACGCTGATTTTCCCCGCCTACCCCTAAAACCCTGGCGTTTTCCCGCCGAACCCCAATTCCCGGTGGGAAAAAAAGGAATTTTTTGGCGGTTTCTGCCCTCACCCCCGGGTTTATCTGATGGAACTCGGGCTGAACTCTCTTATCCCTATTGCAGGCCGGAGTTAATTGGATCAGGGGTTAATTAGGGGCTGCTGAGAGCGGCGATTTCTGGGATCTGAGAGCCGCTGGAATTCTCCCCGCGCCGTCTGCACTGCCGAGATAAGGCTCGGGAGCAGCCCGGGACTCTGCTGAGGAGTTTGCCTCAAAGAAAGTCGGGAAAATGAAAGGGAAAGGGGAAAAATGGGAAAGGAAAGGAGGAAAAAATGAAAGGAAAGGAGGAAAAAATGAAAGGAAAGGAGGAAAAAATGAAAGGAAGGGGAAAAAAAGGAAAGGGAAAGGAAATAAAAAGGAGGAAAAGGGGAAAAACAAAGGAAAGAAGGAAAAAATGAAAGGAGAAAAAAAAGGGAGGGAAAAAAGGGAAGGAATGGAAAGAAGAAAAAAAACGAGGGGAAAAAGGAAAGAAAAAAGAAAAAAGGAGGGGAAAGAAAAAAAGATAAAGAAGGAAAGGAAAGGAAAGGAAAGGAAAGGAAAGGAAAGGAAAGGAAAGGAAAGGAAAGGAAAGGAAAGGGAAAAAGGGTAGGAAAAAAGGAAAAGGAGAGAAGAAAAAAGAGGAGAAAAAGGAAAAAAAAGAGGAAAGGAAAAAAAAAGAAAATTAGAATAAATAAAATGAAAGGAGAAAAAAGGGGCAGCCCCATAAGGAGAGGATCACCCCAAAATTCCTCCTGGGATGGAACTGAACTCCTGGACCACCCCAAAATTCTTCTGCGGCTCCTGGAGCACCCCAAAATTCCTCCTGGGATGGAACCCTGGCTTCGGGGCCGTTCCCAGCCCCACTGTCCCCCTGTCCCAGCCTTGTCCCCAAATTTCCCGGTGCCTTTTCCTGTCCCCAGCACAGCAGGGACATTGCGGGTGGGTTTGGGGTTTGCTGTGACCCCTGGGTGACGTCAGCTCATTAACGGGAGCTTTTAATTAATCGGGGCTGCATCCCGACCCCAAAGCCAAAATCCCGGGAAATGCAGGGTTCCCATCCCGGGGAATGCGGGGATCCCATCCCGATCCCATCCCGGGAAATGCAGGGATCCTATCCCGGGGAATGCGGGGATCCCATCCCGATCGAATCACTGGGAATGCGGGGTTCCCATCCCGGGGAATGCGGGATCTCATCCCGGGGAATGCGGGGATCCCATCCCGATCGAATCACTGGGAATGCGGGGTTCCCATCCCGGGGAATGCGGGGTTCCCATCCCGGGGAATGCGGGGATCTCATCCCGGGGAATGCGGGGATCTCATCCCGGGAAATGCAGGGTTCCCATCCCGGGGAATGCGGGGATCCTCCCATCCCGATCCCATCCCGGGGAATGCGGGGTTCCCATCCCGGGGAATGCGGGGATCCCATCGCGGGGAATGCGGGGATCCCATCCCGATCCCATCCCGGGAAATGCAGGGATCCGATCCCGGGAATGCGGGGATCTCATCCCGGGGAATGCGGGGTTCCCATCCCGGGGAATGCGGGGATACCATCCCGATCCGATCCCGGGGAATGCGGGGATCCCATCCCGATCGAATCACTGGGAATGTGGGGATCTCATCCCGAGGAATGCAGGGATCCGATCCCGGGGAATGCGGGGATCCCATCCCGGTCCCATCCCTGGGAATGTGGGGTTCCCATTCCGGGGAATGCGGGGACCCCATCCTGATCCCATCCCTGGGAATGCGGGGATCCCATCCCGGGGAATGCGGGGTTCCTATCCCGATCCCGTCCCGGGGAATGCGGGGATCCTATCCCGATCCCATCCCGGGGAATGCGGGGATCCGATCCCGGGGAAAGCGGGGTTCCTATCCCGATCCCGTCCCGGGGAATGCGGGGTTCCTATCCCGCTCCCATCCCTGGGAATGCGGGGTTCCCGTTCCGGGGAATGCGGTGATCCGATCCCGGGGAATGCGGGGATCCTATCCCGCTCCCATCCCGGGGAATGCGGGGATCCCATCCCGCTCCCATCCCGGCCGCACCGCGAACGTTCCCGGGATGAGCCGGTCCCGCTGCGCGCGGCCGCTAGATGGCGCCGGAAGCTCATCCTCACCTTCTTCATCATCATCTTCGTCCTTCATCCTCATCTTCTTCCTTCATCTTCATCCTCATCCTCATCTTCACATTCAGCCTCATCTTCTTCCTTATCTTCATCCCTATAATCTTCTTCCTAATCTTCATCCTTCATCTTCATCCCCATCTTCATCTTCATCCTTCAGCCTCATCTTCTTCCTTATCTTCATCCTCATCCCCATCCCCATCTTAATCCTTCAGCCTCATCTTCATCCTCATCTTCATCCTTCATACTCATGTTTGTCTTCATCTTCATTTTCATCCTCCATGACCATCCAAATCCTCACCTTCATCTTCATCCTTTATCTTCATCCTCATCTTCGTCCTCATCTTCATCTTCATCGTTGTTCTTCACCTTCCTCTTCATCTTCATCCCCATCCTCACCTTCTTCCTAATCTTCATCCTTCATCCTCATCTTCATCCTCATCTTCATCCTTCATCCTCATCTTCTTCCTTATCTTCATCCTCATCCTCATCTTCGTCCTTTCCTTCATCCCCATCTTCATCTTCATCCTCATCCTCATCTTCGTCCTCATCTTCATCCCCATCCCCATCCTCATCCTCACCCTCCCTCCCCACCCCCCATCTCCCTGCTGTGCTCTGCCCGAGCCCCTGGAACCGAACACCGGCGAGAGGGGGAAAAACAACAAATAAATTAATTAAACACCCCCAAATTTTTTTTAATTAAACCCCCTCAAAAAGTAAATTAAAACAAACAAACAAACAAACAATTAACCTCCCCCAAATAATTGAAATCCCCAAAAAATAAATTAAACCCCCCCCCCAAAAAAAATAAATTAAAACCCCAAAAATTCCTTTTTTTCCCTGTTTTTCCCTTCCGGCAGCCTCAGGGCCGTAAATCCCGGCAGGTCGGGGGGAAGGCGGGGTGGGAGAGGAGGAGGAGAAGGAGGGGGAGGGGGAGGGGGAGGAAGGCTCGAGGGAGGAGGAGGAGGAGAACAAATGTTTGAAGAGGCTGCAGAAAAAAACCCGCCCCCGCGATCGTTAAGTGCTGCTGTAAATTATTCATCGGGAGAGGCTCCGAGAAAACACGGGCAGGGAAAAAGGGGAAATTTGCGATCGGGGGGGATAAAAGGATTGGGGAATAATCCCAAAATGGGGTCGGGGAGCTGCGATTGCCCCTTTAATGTTTTATTTTTAAATTATTTTAATTTTTTTAAATTATTTTTTAATGAAGCCATCAAGGAGCGGATCCCGAGGATTCATTCCCAGGAAAACACGGGCAGGGAAAAAGGGGAAATTAGGGATTGGGGGGGGGGGTAAGATTAAGGGGGGAAATCCCAAAATGGGATCGGGGAGGGAGATTTCCCATGTTTTAAATTTTATTTTTAGGGGTTTAATTTTTTTTAATTATTTTTTTTAAATGAAGCCATTAAGGAGCGGATCCCGAGGTTTTATCCCCGGAGAGGCTCCGGCAAAACACGGGCAGGGAAAAAAAGGGGAAATTTGGGAGTGGGGGGGAGGGATAAAAGGATTTGGGAATAATCCCAAAACGGGATAGGTGAGGGCGATTTCCCCTTTTTTTATTTTTATTTTTTATTATTTTAATTAGTTTTTTATGAAGCCATTAAGGAGCGGATCCCGAGGTTTTATCGCCGGAGAGGCCGGGAAAAGATGGGCAGGGAAAAAAGGGGAAATTTGGGATCGGGGAGGGGGGGGGGGGGGGGATAAAAGGATTTGGGAATAATCCCAAAATGGGATCGGGGAGGGAGATTCCCCCTTTTTATTTTTATTTTAAATTATTTTAATTTTTTTTTCATATTTTAATGAAGCCATTAAAGAGCAGACCCTGAGGTTTTATCCCCGGAGAGGCTCCGGGAAAACACGGGCAGGGAAAAAGGGGTAATTTGGGATCGGGGGGGGATAAAAGGATTTGGGAATAATCCCAAAATGGGATCGGGGAGGGCGATTTCCCCCTTTCTCATTTTTTATTTTTGATTTTTAGCTTTTTTTTTTTTTTTTTTCCTTATTAATGAAGCCATCAAGGAGCGGATCCCGAGGATTTATCCCAGGAAAACACGGGCAGGGAAAAAGGGCAAATTTGGGATCGGGGGGGCACCAAGGATTTGGGGACGATCTCCAAGGGGGGTGGCGGAGCGCAGCAGAGCCGATGATTAAATCCATTTTCGATAGAATTTTTCGGTTTTGGTGCATTTTTGTCATTTCCAACGAGCCCGAAGGAGCCGCGGGCAGCGCCGGGAGCGGCGCTTGATCAGGAGCGGCCGCGAGGGGAGAAGTGACAGCGCTGTGATCCCCGAGCTGTCCCCAAGCTGTGATCCCCGAGCTGTCCCCAAGCTGGGATCCCCGAGCTGTCCCCAAGCTGTGATCCCCGAGCTGTCCCCGGGCTGTGATCCCCGAACTGTCCCCAAGCTGTGATCCCCGAGCTGTCCCCGGGTTGTCCCCAGGCTGTGATCCCCGAACTGTCCCCAAGCTGGGATCCCCGAGCTGTCCCCGGGGTGTCCCCGAGCTGTCCCCGGGCTGTGATCCCCGAACTGTCCCCAAGCTGTGATCCCCGAGCTGTCCCCGGGTTGTCCCCAGGCTGTGATCCCCGAACTGTCCCCAAGCTGGGATCCCCGCCTGTCCCCGGGGTGTCCCCAAGCTGTGATCCCCGCCTGTCCCCGCGCTGTGATCACCGGGAGATGTCCCCGCGCTGTCCCCAGGGTGTCCCCAATCTGTCGCCGCTCTGTCCCCGGGCTGTGATCACCGGGAGCTGTCCCCGCGCTGTCCCCAGTGTGTCCCCAATCTGTCGCCGCTCTGTCCCGGGGCTGTGATCACCGGGAGCTGTCCCCGCGCTGTCCCCAGTGTGTCCCCAATCTGTCGCCGCTCTGTCCCAGGGCTGTGATCACCGGGAGCTGTCCCCGCGCTGTCCCCGCCCCGGGGGTGGCGTGTCCCCATTAGTCGGGTGTCACTCCCGATTATCGCCGGCGCTGGCAGGAGATGGCTCTGCCAGGCGGCAGCAGCGCAGTGACAATCATTCCTGCCCGGGAAGGGAGGGGAGGAAACAGGGAAAAAACAGGGAAAAATCAGGGAAAAATCAGGGAAAAGCAGGGGAAAAAACGGGGAAAATAGGAGAAAAAACAGGGGAAAAACAGGAGAAAAAACTGGGGAAAACAGGGAGGGGAAAAGGGGAAAGACAGGGGGAAAACGGGGAAAAACAAGGGGAAAAACGGCGGGGGGGAAGGGGGAAAAACAGGGAAAAAGAGGGGGAAAAACAAGGAAAACACATGGGGGGAAACAGGGAAAAAAAAGAGGGGAAAAACAGGGGGAAACGGGGAAAACAGAGGGGAAAAAACAGGAACAAAATAGGGGGGGAATGGAAAAAAAACAGGGGAAAAAGGACTGGGAAGGGGGGAATTGTTCATCCCAGCAGCAGCTGGGTGGGAAAGGGAAAATATCCATAGAAATTATTTCTGGGATCGTGTTGGCACATTTGGGTTGGAAAAGGGAAAATATACATGGAAAATATTTCCTGGATCATGCTCCTTCCCATCGCTCCCGTGGCATTTTGGGGACCTGGATTTTGGATGAAGGGGACACCAGAAAAGTTAAAAAAAAAAAAAAAAAAGCACCACTGGAATGACAAGATGGAGCTGGGGGTCAGACCCAGGAAGGTTTTGGGGTCCAGGTCCCCAAAGCACCACTGGAATGATGTGAAGCTGGGGGTGGGCAGCAGGAAGTTTTCCGGGGTCCAGGGTGGGGAACCCCAAAATCCAGGTCCCCAAAATGCCCCACTGGAATGATGGGGAGGAACTGCGGGTTTGGGGTTTTGGGGTTCAGGTGGGGCTGAGCTTGATGTGCCCTTCCCCCAAAATCCAGGTCCCAAAATGCCACTGGGAGTGACAGTGAGGAGCTGTGGCTTTGGGATTTTGGGGTCTGGGGGTTTTGGGGTCTGAGGTGAGGAGGAGGAGGAGGAGGAGGAGGAGCAGCTCTCCAGCCCCGGGGGGGGCTGTCCCGGTGGCCCTGCCGTGCCCCCCGGCCGTGCTGGAGCCGTGCCAGACGCTGCCGGCAGTGCTAACTCGATTTCCCCGGCCCTCATTTCCCTCTCCGGCCCAGCTTTGATAGACTCGGCCTAATCGGGTTAGGCCGGGAAGCGGGATCCTAATGGGATGAAGCGGGGATGGAGAGAGCGCTGCCGGCTGCGGGGGCGAGCGGCTGCGGGCGAGGGGTGGCCCATCCTGGCCAGCCTGGCACGGATCCATGGAGCCATCCCGGGAAATCTCGGTCGGCAGCCAAGGGGGGCTTTGAGCCGAGCCTAGGCCTGGCTTAGCCTCGGTGGAGCAGCAGAAATGGCGCTGGGAATGGCTCCGGGAATGGCTCAAGGAATGGCTCCAGGAATGTCTGGGAATGGTTGGGAATGGCTGGGAATGGTCAGGAATGGCTCCGGGAATGGCTCCGGGAATGGCTCCGGGAATGGCTCCGGGAATGGTTGGGAATGGTCAGGAATGGCTCCAGGAAGGGCTCCGGGAATGGTCGGGAATGGCTCCAGGAGTGGTCAGGAATGGCTGGGAATGGTTGGGAATGGCTCTGGGAATGGTCGGGAATGGTTGGGAATGGCTGGGAATGGTCAGGAATGGCTCCGGGAATGGATGAGAATGGCCAGGAATGGCTTCGGGAATTACTCCAGAAATGGTCAGGAATGGCTCCAGGAATGGTCGGGAATGATCGGGAACAGCTCCGGGAATGGCTCCAGGAGCAGCCCTGGGAGTGGCCAGGAATGGCTCCGGGAGCCACTCTGGGATTGATGAAGTCGGTCCAGGAGTGGCCGGGAACCGCTCCAGGAATCGCCGGGAGCTGCTCCGCGAGTAGCCCTGGGAATGACCGGGAATGGCTCCGAGAATGAGCAGGAATGGCTCCGGGAATGACCGGGAATGCCTGCAGGAATGACTGGGAATGGCTCCGGGAATGCCTGCAGGAATGACTGGGAATGGCTCCGGGAATGGCTCTGGGAATGACTGAGAGCGGCTCCGGGAACAGCCCCGGGAATGGCCGGGAACAACCGCGGGGATGGCTCGGGGATGGCCGGGAATGGCTCCGGGAGCCGCCCGCCCGTGCCCGCCTCATTACCTCCATCATCGGTGCGGCGGCGCGGGGCCTCCCGCGGGACGCGGCCCGTGCGGAGGCGGCGGCGCGGGCCGGGGCCGCAATTACCGGGGCCGCGCAGCTGCGGCCGGGCCGGGCGGGCCCTTAATTCAATTAGCGCTGCCCCGAGCGCTCCCCCGGGAGCCGCACCGGCCGCTCCTAACAAAGACATCCCCCGGCGGGCAGGGCTTGAGTGGCAGCTGTCAATCAAGCTGGGCGGGGGTTGTTCCGTGCGGGTGAAATTCCCGGAGAAATGCGGATGGTCCCTGGGATGGCCGAGGATGGGCGGCCGGGACAGGGGAGGGGTCGCTGTGCCTGGATGGGGGGCACTGGGGGGATTCTGGGGTCCCGTCCGACCCAAACCAGTGCGGGATTCTGGGATTCCCCAAACCAAACCTTTCCCTGCCGTGATTTGGGGATAAACACCCCAATTCTGGGATTCGCCAAACCAAACCTTTCCTGGGGATAAAAACCCCAATTCTGGGATTCGCCAAACCAAACCTTTCCTGGGGATAAAACCCCAGATTCTGGGATTCCCCAACCAAACCTTTGTTGGGGATAAAAACCCCAATTCTGGGATTCCCCAAACCAAACCATTCCCCACCATGATTTGGGGATAAAAACCCCAATTCTGGGACTCCCCAAACCAAACCTTTCCTGAGGACAAGCCGCAGTTCTGGGATCCCGCAAACCAAACTTTTCCCTGCTGTGATTTGGGGATAAAACCCCCAGTTCTGGGATTCCCCAAACCAAACCTTTCTTGGGGATAAAACCCCAGATTTGG
Organism: Anomalospiza imberbis; assembly: GCF_031753505.1. NCBI lineage: Eukaryota > Metazoa > Chordata > Aves > Passeriformes > Viduidae > Anomalospiza > Anomalospiza imberbis. Next base: position 18,627,655 of record NC_089693.1, on the reverse strand, counting down.
GATTCCCCAAACCAAAATTTTCCTCCCTTTATTTTGGGATAAACCCCCCAATTCTGGAATCCCCAAACCAAACCTTTCCTGAGGACAAAGCCCCAGTTTTGGAATTCCTCGAACCAAACCTTTCCCCAGCATCTCCCCCGTGATTTGGGGATAAAACCCCCAATTCTGGGATTCCCAAACCAAACCTTCCCCCAGCATCTCCCCTGCGATTTGGTGATAAAAACCCCAGTTTCGGCGCTGAAACCGTGCTGAAAGCACGGGCACCACGAGCCCGCTCCCGCCCCAAAGGCGATCCCGGGTTTTTTTGGCCAGCCCGGGGCGGGTCTGGTGGCCGGGCTGGCTCGGTGACAGCTCTGGCCTGGCGCGGTGACAATCAGCGACAATCGGCGCCAGCCGCGGCTCCGCTCGGGGCTTTCAGCGCAGCAATCCCATCAATTAAAGCTGTTTAAGCGCCATCAGCAGCTTTTCCCTGATTTCCCCGCTTTTCCAGGCTCCGATGGCCCCAAACCCCCGTTCGGGTGACACTGCCCGGCTGGTGACACCCCAAAGGTCGCAGGTGCCAAATTAAGGGCGCCGAGCGAGGTCGGGCTGGGTTAAACCGAGCCTAAAAGGCGGCTGGTGATTAAATCTGGGATGGAAACAAACCCCTCGGGATTTGTGTTTTCCAGGCTCGGCATTCCCGGGATTCAACCCCCGGGATTTAGCTCAGCTTTTTTGGGGTGAAACGCCGGATTTGGTTTGAAAAAGGAAAAATAAAGGGAAAAGAGGAGCCGGGAGAGGGAGGAGGAATTCGGCTGTTTCCACTGGGAATAAAAACCTGGAAAAAAAAACCTAGGAAAAAAAAAAAAAAAAAACAGGGAAAGGTGGAGTTTCCCGACGTTAATTCGCTCGAACAGCAGCGTTTTGCTCAAGTCTTTGATTTCTTTGTCTCCCGCAGATGTCAAAGGCTTTTGTTCTCCAGAGGGGGAGCGTGGGGGATGAGGGAAAAGGGGAAAAATGATGGAAAAGGGAAAATTTTGGGGTCTCGGTGCCTCTTCCAAGGAGGGCACCTGGGATAACATTTCTGGGATTTGTTCGTCCTTGTGCGGGGGCTCTGGGATTTTCATAAACACACTGGGGTTGTGGGGTTCATCAATTCTGGGATTGTGGGGTTCCTCAGGTCCAGGGATGGGCAGGGACTGTGGGATTCCTCAGTTCTGGGATTGTGGGATTCCTCAGTTCTGGGATTGTGGGATTCCTCAGTTCTAGGATTGTGGGGTTCATCAGATCCAGGGATTGTGGGATTCCTCAATTCTGGCATAGTGGGATCCCCAGATCCAGAGAAAATCCTGACCTTCCTTGAAAAATCCTGACTTTTCCTTGGAAAATAATGACTTTCCTTGGAAAATCAGAATTTTTCATTGGAAAGCAGTGACTTTCCTTGGAAAATCCCGATTTCCTTGGAAAATCCCAAGCTCCAGGCAGGGCATGGGGAGCCGTGGCCCCGCTCAGCAGGAATTGTCTCCCTCATTTCCATCGCTCCGGATAAATTATCCAGATCTGCTTCCCTGGTTTTCGTCTCCACTCCCAGCTCTTCCATCCTTTACGGGAAGCCAGAGGGAGGAATGGGAGAGGTTGAGGAAGAGGGAAAAAAAAATCCTAAAAAAACAGCCCTTGGCAGCTCTCAGATCCAAACAATAATCAGGGAAATGAATTCCAAAGGCGTTTTCCCGCATGACCAGGAGCGATAATTTAGCGCCAGCTGGAAGCGCCCGGGATTAATCCCGGCGCCGTGAATAATTCATCACGCGAATCCCCTTTTTCCCTCCTCATTCCAGAGCCACTCCATCCCCAAATTCTGCCGGCGGAGGGGATTTGGGGATGTGGAAATGAGATCGATCGGGCTGGCGGCACATCCCGCCCTTCCCCAGGCCGTGATTCCCGGGAAAAGCGGGGCCGTCCCCGGGGACGGGGACAGATGGACATTTGTCACCGGGGTTAAGCAGCCTGGCCTTTCCCCTGCTCCCGGCTCCCCCTCCGGCTTCCCGCCGTGCTTTCCTGGGAATAGTGGCACGTGCCGAAATTCCCGGAAAAGCCAAAGCCGTGGATTTGCGGCGCTGCTTTTTCCAGTGCCTCAGGACAACATCCGCAAGGGATGAAAGTGGGATCTGAGCCTGCTAGTGGGGCTGGGGAGAGGGCGGCAGCTCCAAAGACCCTTGGCCTTGTCCCTGTCCTTGTCCCTGTCCTTGTCCTTGTCCCTGTTTCTCCCAGCTGCCATATTCGGCACTCCCAGGATCACACACTCGCGATGGTCCCATTTCAGATCTCAGTGCCCAGGAGAGGAGGAGGAAGTGTGGGATTGGGTTTTCCATGAGATCTCGGAGGGTTTGGTATTGTCCCGGTGTCAGCCAGAGAGGTGGAGATGGGGTTGGAGAGATCCCAGATTGCTGTGGGATTGTTTGGGAATTCTGTGCCAGGATGGTCCTTCAGGCCTGGAGGGGGGTTCTGCATCCCAGAAACCCTGATCCATCCATCCATCCATCCATCCATCCATCCATCCATCCATCCACCATCCATCCACCATCCATCATCCATCCATCATCCATCCATCATCCGTCCATCATCCGTCCATCATCTGTCCATCCATCCATCCATCCATCCATCCATCCATCCACCATCCATCCACCATCCATCCATCCATCCATCCACCATCCATCCATCCATCCATCCATCCACCATCCATCCATCCATCATCCGTCCATCCATCCATCATCCATCCATCCATCATCCATCATCCATCCATCATCCGTCCATCATCTGTCCATCCATCCATCATCCATCCATTTCTCAGAATAAAATGGGGAATTTGGCATTTGTGAGGGAATTTGGGATTTGTGGGGGACTCAGATCTCAGGAAGACACTCGGTGTCCATCTGTCACCCTCAACCCCCTTTCCAATCTAGAATTCCAGCTCATATGGAACAGCAAGAAGCACGTCCATCCCCAGATCTGCAATCCATCATCGGGAATGACACTGGTTTGTCGGGAATGACATCGGCCTGTCCCCAGCAATGGCCTTGCCTCGGGAGAGCTTTCCAAAGGTCAGCCCTGCCACCATCATCCCAACGCCGGGAATTTATCGACAGCAGCTCCTTCCCAACGCTGGTCCTCCAGGAATGAGATCCCTTTCCACAGCAGCACATTCCCGCTTCCCGGGGAGGCTGGGAGAGTGCCGGGGTCTCCCTCTGCTCCGGCTTTGGGATGGGGATGGGATCCTGGAGAACCGATGCCGTGTGCTGTCCAGCCTCGGGCAGGAGGGTTGGGAAGCTCCGTGCCCCAGGATGGGCAGTGCAAGCTCAGCACCGGGAATTTGCCAGCGCTCCCCGAGGGATTTTTGGCAGGGATACAGCCGTGTTTGGATGCTGGGAATCCTTAGGAAGACGCTCGGCAGCGATCGGTCACTCCCGTCCTTTCCTAGCCCTCGGGAAGTCCTGTTTAGTGGGGGAACCTGCCCGAATCCACCGAATTCCCGCGGCTTTTCCCAGCCTCATCCCCGCACGCGCGGCCCTGGAGATGGCCCCGCTCCAGCCCCAGCAGGGGACAAAATGCCAAACTCGGGGACACGGCGCGGATTTGACCCCGCTTGTCGCCCACCTGGCTCCTGTCACCGGCACGGCGGCGGCCACATTCCCGATGTGCCCCGGGCGCTGGCCGAGGGCCGGGCCGGGGACAGATGGCGGCTCCGTGGGCGATGTCACCGCCCGCGCTCTGATCCGCGAGGACGTTTTGGCACCGCCACCCGCGGCCACCTGGAGCGGCACAACAAAGGGACCGGCTGGGGGAGGAGGAGGACGAGGAGGAGGAGGAGGAGGAGGAGGACGGGGAAGGAGCCGCCTTCATCCCGCCGGGATCCTTGGCACGGGCGGGGCTGGAGGGGGCAATCTCAAGGGATGAGCGGGAGAACCCCCAAGGGACAGACCCCGAAAATGAATTTATCCCAGAAAGAAATGTATCCCGAATTCCCGGAGCCTGTCGCTGGGACGGCAGCTGGGATGCGGCTCTCTGCATCCCCGCGGCTTTGGTTCGTGCCCAGCGTGCCCAAATCCATCTTTTTTTTGGTGGAAAAGTGGCTTTGGGCGCCATGGGAACACGCCAGGAGGGCAGAGCACCCAGCGTTCCCACAGGTGGATCCCTGCAGAATCCCAAAGTCCTGGCCAGGAATTCCAGCTCTCCGTGATGCCAGGGAAGGGTTAAACCCCCGGGATCCCAAAAAAAAACCACCAAACGCGGGCGGAGGGGGTGTCCTGCTGAAGGTGAAGCCAAGCGCGGGTCTGATGGGAAGCGACAGGCGAGAGGATGCGCGGGATCCTGGAATCCCATTATCCCGAGCCCAGGGAAAGCCATTAACCTCTGGAAGCGGAGCGGCCGCGCTCCCCCCTCCTTCCTCTCCTCCCCCTCCTCCTCCTCCCGGCCTTTCCCAACATTCCCCCCCCCCCCCCCCCGTCCCTTCCCCCCCCCGGCAGGAGGAATTCATGCCCCCGGGAACAAAGCGCGGCCTACAGGTGGGGAAACTGAGGCAGAGCATGTGGGGAAGAACCCTCAGGGATGCGGAGGAGGAGGAGGAAAAGCAGGAGCAGGAGGAGGAGGAGGCAGGCAGCCAGGCCAGATGGCCGGGATTAATCATTCCTCGGGCTCCCGGCAGTGCCGGGGATGCGGGATCCGCCAGTCCTACAAATTCCCGGCGGCTGTTTGTGTTCATCCCTCCAAACCCCACAGAAACGTTTAAATTAGGGAAACATCCCCGGGAAACGGCGGTGACTGGGGAGCAGGCAGGGATTTCCTTCCCGAAACCTCAAATCCTGAATCCGGGCTGGGCCAGGGGGAAGCGGGCAGGGGTTTCCTTCCCAAAACCTCAAATCCCAAATGCAAGCTGGGGTGGGGGTAAGCAGACCGGGATTTCCTGAAACCTCAAATCCCAAATCCGGGCTGGGACAGGGGGAAGCAGGCAGGGGTTTCCTTCCCGAAACCTCAAACCCAAATCCATGCCGCTGCCCACCCAAATTGGGAGGTCCCTCCCGTGCGGGAACAGCCCAGGGTGGGATAAACACAGAATTCCTGGAAAACCACGCTGATTTTGGTGACAATCCAGCGCCTCACAGCCCACCCGCAATTCTACCGGCCTCCTTTCCATGATATTTTATTTATGGCCTCCCGAGGCCCTGTTGATCCAGAGAATTCTGCTCTGGACCGCCATCAAAATTCAGCGCACGGAGCGACCTGTGCTCCAGCAGCTGGATCCGTGCTCAGGGCCGGCCGGAGCTCTGAGCCCGGCCCCGGCTGCCGCCCTGCCCCCCCGGGGATGGAGCTGTGCCCTTCCCGGGCATGGAGCTGTGCCCCCCGAGCTCTGCCCTTCCCAGGCATGGAGCTCTGCCACCCCCCGAGCTCTGCCCTTCCCGGGCATGGAGCTGTGCCTCTCTTGCTCTGCCCTTCCCGGGGATGGAGCTGTGCCCCCCGAGCTCTGCCCTTCCCAGGCATGGAGCTCTGCCACCCCCCGAGCTCTGCCCTTCCCGGGCATGGAGCTGTGCCTCTCTTGCTCTGCCCTTCCCGAGGATGGAGCTGTGCCCCCCGAGCTCTGCCCTTCCCAGGCATGGAGCTCTGCCACCCCCCGAGCTCTGCCCTTCCCGGACATGGAGCTGTGCCTCTCTAGCTCTGCCCTTCCCGAGGGTGGAGCTGTGCCCCCCGAGCTCTGCCCTTCCCGGGCATGGAGCTGTGCCCCCGGTCCTGCTGCCCTTCCTGGGGATGGAGTTCTGCCCTTCCCGGCGATGGAGCTGTGCTGCCCCCCGAGTTCTGGTCTTCCCGGCGATGAAGCTGTGCCCCCCGACCTGGGCCCCCCAAGCTCTACTCTTCCCAGGGATGGAGCTCTGCCACCCCCCGAGCCCTGCCCTTCCCGGGCATGGAGCTGTACCCCCCGAGCCCTGCCCTTCCCGGGCATGGAGCTGTACCCCCCGAGCCCTGCCCTTCCCGGACATGGAGCTCTGCCACCCCTCGAGCCCTGCCCTTCCCGGACATGGAGCTCTGCCACCCCTCGAGCTCTGCCCTTCCCGGGCATGGAGCTCTGCCACTCCCCGAACTCTGCCCTTCCCGGGCATGGAGCTGTGCCTCTCTAGCTCTGCCCTTCCCGGGGAAGGAGCGGCCCCAGCGGAGCTCCCGCTGCTCCGGCCCTGCCCCGCTCCCTCCTCCGCGGTTTTAGGAACAAAAGCGCGGCCCGGAGCTCCGGTTGCCGCGGCAACGGCGAGTTTGAAGATGCCGCGGAGGCACTTGAGGAGCGGGGAGGAGAAGGTCGCTGCTCCCTCCCTCCCTCCCTCTGGCAGCTCCCGAGCCGCGGGAGGGGGAAGAGGTAGGAGGAAGGCGCAAACCGAGGGCTTCAGGATGGGGGCGATGCTCAGCGCCCCTAAAATGTTCCCTACAGGGTCACACCCGGCGGGAGGCGGGTCCGGATCCCTAAATCCCGAGGGATCGCCTCCCGCTTGTGGGGTCACACCCTGTCCCTGTAGGGTCACACCCAGCCCTACAATGAGGTCACACCCAGCCCTGCAGTGGGGTCACACCCTGTCCCTGCAGTGGGGTCACACCCTGTCCCTGCAGTGGGGTCACACCCAGCCCTACAATGAGGTCACACCCAGCCCTGCAGTGGGGCCACACCCAGACCCTATAGGCTCACACCCAGCCCTACAGCGGGGTCACACCCAGCTCCACAGTGGGGTCACAACCAGCCCCACAGTGGGGTCACAACCAGCCCCACAGTGGGGTCACAACCAGCCCCACAGAGGGGTCACACCCGGCCCTCTTCCTGCCAGGTGGATCTGGGGGAATCCCATTCCTGCCAGGTTGAATTTGGGGGATCCCATTGCCCCCAGGCGGGTTTTGTGGGAACAGAGTGACTCTGCCAGGTGGATTTGGGGGATCCCATTCCCATCAGGTGGAATATGGGAGATCCCATTCCCACCAGGTGGATTTGGGGGATCCCGTTCCCCCCAGGGGATTCTGGGGATCCCATTCCCTCCAGGTGGGATTTGTGGGAACAGAGTGACTCTGCCAGGCCTCAGCAGTTCATGGAGCACCGTGGGAAAGAGAAATCACAAATGGAGGAGCCCGGGAAGCCGCACCTCCCGGGGTTAATTAACACCCAGTTGCTTAATGAGCAGGAGGGGGAACAGCCCTTCCAAAATCCCCAAATCCCAAAATCCCGGCCCGGCACAAGGCCGGCCTTGTTCCCAAACCCCGTCATCGGGGTCACATGAGGCTCCCTCAGCCGCACTCAAACCTGGGAAAAAACAGATTAAAATCGGCATTGGGATCGGGATTGGGAGCGGGATTGGGAGCGCTCGGAGCTGCACTAGCAGTGGGGCTGGGGTGGCAGCGGGAATGTCCCCAAGGCCCCTTGGTGGCTTCGTCTGGCAGCCTGAGGGGCAGGCAGGGCCAGCAGGGAATGGGGGATGGATTTGGGGTTTGGGACAGGGAATGGCGGATGGATTCAGGATTGGGGCAAGGAATGGGGGAAGGATCCAATTCCGGCAGCTCCTTCCCCTCTCTTGATCCCAAATTGGGACAAAACCCCCGCACACCCCAAGGACTCACAGCCAGCACATCCCAGAAAGGGAAAAGCCCAAAATTCCCATTTCATTCCCCAAGGAGAACCCACGGCCAGCACATCCCAGTTACCCCTAGGAAGGGAAAACCCCAAAATTCCTGTTTTATCCCCCACGGAGACCCCATGGCCAGCACATCCCAGACACCCCCAGAATGGCAAAACCCCAAAAATTCCCGTTAAAATGCCTGTTTATTCCCACTGCTCCATCCCAACACATCCCAGACCCTCCCAGGAAGGGAAATCCCCAAAATTCCCATTTCATTCCCCAAGGAGAACCCACGGCCAGCACATCCTGGACACCCCCAGAATGGCAAAACCCCAAAAATTCCCATTAAAATTCCCGTTTATTCCCGCTGCTCCATCCCAGCACATCCCGGACACTCCCAGGAAGGGGAAACCCCAAAAATCCCCGTTGAAATTCCCGTTGATTCCCGCTGCCCCGCGCCCGCCCCGGCTGTCGCGTGTGTCCCCTGGCGCGGTGACATCGCCACCCCCCTGCAATTAGCGCCGAGCCGCGATGGATGTGACAGGCGGGAGCTTTTCATGGAAACGGGGACAAAAAAAAAAACCCCAAAGAGCTGAGGGCAGGAAAACCGCCCTCTCTTTATGCCGCCGGCCTTCCCTTCCCCCCGCCTAGCTAGGCGCGGCTTAACTCCTGCCTGGCCAGGCCGGGAGTAGCGGGAAAAGCCGGGAATGGGGCGGCAGCGCGTGCCCCATTAATATGGAAATCCCCCTTTTAGCCGGGAAAAGGATTTCTCTTGGGGTCCTGCCGGGGCGCAGCGGGGTTTCTGGGAATGGGGAGGGCGGGAATGGGGTGGCGCACCTGGGGACGGCAGCTGTGGGGTGGCGGAGAACATCTGGGAACAGCTGGAGGCCCCCCGCAGCTCCAAATCCCCCAAATGGCCGCGTTTTTGTTGGGATCGGGGATTAGGGGAAGGTTGGTTTTGTAAGGAGCCGCTTTTGTAACCAAATCCTGGCCCTAATTCCGTGTGTTTTGTCCCAGCTCCAGGAAAAGCAGGATGTGGCTGTAAGGTTTTTGGGGGATTGCTGTGGGATGTTGTGGGATCATCGTCCCTCCTGATCCCCTCGGCCTGGGGACTGCAAAACCCCAAAGAATCGCCAGGAATAACAGCCCCAGGAAGTGAAAACCCAAAAATTCCCGTTTATTCCCTGAATGAGGTGGATCCCACATCCCAGTCCTGGCCATCCCTGTCCCCATCGCTGTCACCTGCCTGACCCAAATACCAAACCCCAAATCCAAATACCAACCCCCAAACCCCAAATCCAAATACCAACCCCCAAACCCCAAACTCCAAACCCCAAATACCAAACTCCAAATCCCAAATCCAAACCCCAATCCCCAAACTCCACATCTCAAATCCCAAATCTCAAACCCCAAATCCAATCTCAAACCCCAAATACCAAACTCCAAATCCCAAATCCAAACCCCAAGCCCCAAACCCAAATCCCACCCCACAGCTCCTCCCCAGCCCTTGTAGGGTTTTTCTTTGGGTGAAAAAAGCCGGGATTTCATGGCGGACTTTAGGGAATGGGGTGGCCCCTGCTGCAGGGGAATCAGGATTTGTTCCCAGACTTTTGATCCCCTTGATCCCAAATCCTGTTCCAGGCTCTGGGGGTTAATTATCCCAGAATTGATGAGGGAACAGGGCTTGGAATGTTAACGAGGGCCTCATTAGGATTGGCACCGATAATTATGGGGTGCTTGGGGCTCACTAATTAATTACGGGCTGTTTGGGGCTCATTAATTAATTATGGGGTGTTTGGGGCTCATTAATTAATTATGGGGTGTTTGGGGCTCATTAATTATGGGGTGTTTGGGGACCCTTTATCTGCACTGTCCCGCACACCTGGATCAATTAATCCCCCTTTAATTGGCTCGGTTCAATAAATAAGCCCCCCCAGTTTAATGGGGCTGGCAGAATCTTTAGGGGTCTCCGCTGTCCGTTTGGGGCGTCCGGGCAACCCCACAAGCGCTGGGGGTGCCCCAGGTCCTGTCACCAACGGGGTGGGGACATCCCTGGGGACACAGGCCTGGAATGGGAACATTTGGGATTTAGGGCCCAAGGAAAGGGAACATTCTGGATTTAGGATCCAAGGAATGGGAATGTTCCGGATTTATGTTCCAAAGAAGGAGAATGCTCTGGATTTAGGGTCCAAGGAATGGGAACATTTTGGATTTTGGGTCCAAGGAATGGGAATGTTCTGGATTTAGGATCCAAGGAAATAGGAACATTCTGGATTTAGGGTCCAAGGAAATGAGAACACTCTGGATTTTTTTCCAGGATTCTCCGGGATGGATTATCCATCCCATCCCGTGGGGGATGCTCCAGGATGGATTCTCCATCCCATTCCATGGGGGAAGTTCCAGGATGGATTCTTCATCCCATGGGGGAAGTTCCAGGATGGATTCTCCATCCCACTCCCATTGATGTTCCAGGATGGATTCTCCACCCCATTCCACAGGAGATGTTCCAGGATGGATTCTTCATCCCATTCCCATTGGGATGTTCCAGGATGGATTCTCCTTCGCATCCCATGGGAGATGTTCCAGGATGGATTCTCCATTACATTCCCGTTGGGATGATCCAGGATGGATTCTCCATCCCATTCCCATTGATGTTCCAGGATGGATTCTCCATCCCATTCCATGGGGGAAGTTCCAGGATGGATTCTCCATCCCATGCCATGGGGGAAGTTCCAGGGTGGATTCTCCATCCCGTTCCCATTGATGTTCCAGGATGGATTCTCCATCCCATTCCATGGGGGAAGTTTCAGGATGGATTCTCCATCCCATTCCCATTGATGTTCCAGGATGTATTCTCCATCCCATTCCATGGGGGAAGTTCAAGGATGGATTCTCCATCCTATGGGGGAAGTTCCAGGGTGGATTCTCCATCACATTCCCTTTGATGTTCCAGGATGTATTAGTCTTTATCATTATGGGATGATAATGAGATGATAAGGGTTGATAAGGGGTGATAAGGGGTGATAAGGGGTGATAAGGGGTGATAAGGAGTAAGAAGGGATGGTAAGAGATGAGGAAGGGTGATACGGGGTGATATGAGATGATAAGGGATGGTAAGGGGTGATTAGGGTTTATGAGGGATGAAAAGGGTGATAAGGGATGGTAAGGGATGATAAGGCATGATAGTTGATAAGGAATTATAAGAGGTGATAAAGGAAGATAAGGGGAAATATGGGGAAATAAGGGAAGATAAGGGATGATAAGGGAAGGTAAAGGGCACTAAGAGGTGGTAAGGGATGATAAGGGAGATAAGGGGTGATACGGGATGATAAGGGATGATAAGGGATGATAGTTGATTGTAAGGAACGGGAAGGGATAATAAGAGGTGATCAAGGATGATAAGGGGTGATAAGGGATGATAAGGTATGATAAGGTATGATAAGAGAGAAAAGGTAAGGATTTATCCCCTCCTGAGTTATTATCCCTGCAGGAACATCCATTCCCTGGGCCCTTATCCCGCCTTTCCCCGCGCTCCCGATATTCCAGCCCTGGGCTGCTCCAGCCTCATCCCAGCGGGATGCTGAAGAGGAGGGCACAGCTCAGGGGGCATCGGGGAGCCCAGATTTGTTTTGTTTTGTTTTGTTTTGTTTTGTTTTGTTTTGTTTTATTTTATTTTATTTTTAATTTAATTTAATTTCATTTCATTTCATTTCATTTCATTTCGTTGTATATTATTTTTTATTTTTCTTTTATTTTAATTTTTAATTTTTAATTTTCAAGTTTTAACTTTTAAATTTTAATTTTTAATTTTTAATTTTAATTTATTTCACTATATTTTATATTTTATAATTATTCCCCCGCAGGCCAGGGACAAGGAGACACCACAGGTGGGGACAGGGGGACATGGCAGCCATGGGGACAAAGGGACACTGCAGGTGGGGACAAGGGGACAGGACAGCCATGGGGGGACACCACAGCCATGAGGACAAGGGGGACCCCACAGATGGGGACAAGGGGACACGGCAGCCATGGGGACAGGGGACAGGGCAGGTATGGACAAGGGGACACCACAGGTGGGACAGGGGACAGGGCAGCCATAGAGGGACACTGCAGCCATGGGAAGAGGGGGACACAGCAGCCATGGGGACAGAGCACAGGGCAGCCATCGGGGAGACACTACAGCTGGGGACAGAGGGACACCACAGCCATGGCATGGGGACAGAGGACAGGGCACGTGGAGACAAGGGGACAGGGCAGCTATGGGGACAGGTGACAGGGCAGATGGGGACAAGGGGACACAGCAGCCATGGGGACAGGGCAGCCTTGGGGGACACCACAGCCATGGGGACAGGGGACATGGCAGGTGGGGACAAGGGGACAGGGCAGCCATGGGGACAGGGGGACACAACAGCCGTGGGGACAAGGGACACGGCATAGTGGGGACAAGGGGACAATGCAGCCATGGGGACAGGAGGACACTGCAGCCATGGGGACAAGGGACAGGCCATGGTGGGGACAAGGGGACACTGCAGCCATGGGGACAGGGCAGCCTTGGGGGACACCACAGCCATGGGGACAGGGGACATGGCAGGTGGGGACAAGGGGACAGGGCAGCCATGGGGACAGGGGGACACAACAGCCGTGGGGACAAGGGACAGGCCATAGTGGGGACAAGGGGACAATGCAGCCATGGGGACAGGAGGACACTGCAGCCATGGGGACAAGGGACAGGCCATGGTGGGGACAAGGGGACACTGCAGCCATGGGGACAGGAGGACACTGCAGCCATGGGGACAAGGGACAGGCCATGGTGGGGACAAGGGGACAGGGCAGCCATGGGGACAGGAGGACACTGCAGCCATGGGGACAAGGGACAGGCCATGGTGGGGACAAGGGGACACTGCAGCCATGGGGACAGGGGACCCCAGAGCTGGGGATAAGGGACAGGCCAGCCCCGCCCCTGCGGGAGCAGCTGTAGTGCTGTGGCCTTGAGGAGCTTTGTGGGCGCTGAAAGGAGAGGGGACGGCCCCGAGGCTCTAATTGCCTTAATTACCTTAATTGGGGCCTCAGACAGGCTCCAAGGTCAGCCCTGAATCCTTGGGAGAGGGGGAGGGAGAGGTTCCAAACTCCATGGAAACGGGAATGGGGGATTTGGGAACGGGGGATTTGTGAATGGAGGATTTGGGAATGGGGCTTGGGAACGGGGGATTGGGAATGGACGATTTGGGAATGGGGGATTGGGAATGGGAGATTGGGAATGGAGGATTTGGGAATGGAGGATTTGGAATGGAGGATTTGGGAATGGGGGATTTGAGAATGGGGAATTTGGGAATGGGGGATTTGGGAATGTCCAGGAACTCTCTGGAGGTGTGAATGGGGGATTTGGGAATGTCCCAAAACCCCTGAAAAGGGGAATGGGAGATTTTTAGGAATGCCCAGGAACCCCTGGAAATGGGGGATTTTTGGGATATCCAGGGGTGAGGAGCGGGGTCAAAGGGCTTCCAGGACCCTGGAGTATCTCAAAAGGAAAATCCCAATCCATGTCCCATTCTCTCAGGGATCTTCCACCACTTTTCCAGGCTCCCTTTCCCTCCCTGAATCCCTGGAATTCTCTGGGATTCTGGGATTGCATACTTTTGGGATGGGAACATTTTGGGGGGGATCTGTTGCTGCCACTTCCATAAAATCCCATTTTTCCCTGAAGTATGCCCCTGGAGCACCTGCCTCCTTCACTATGGTTAAGGACAGGCCCCTCTCTGTCCTCATCCCAAAAAAACAACTGGCTGCCATGGCAATGCAGTGATGGAGTGGCAATGATCCCATGGCTTGGGATATTGGCACTGGAATGGGCAGAGAGATCATCCATCCATCCATCCATCCATCATCCATCCATCCATCCATCCATCCATCCATCCACCATCCATCCATCCATCCATCCATCCATCATCCATCCATCCATCCATCCATCCATCATCCATCCATCATCCATCCATCCATCCCCCATCCATCCATCATCCATCCATCCATCCATCCATCCATCCATCCATCCATCCCCCCGTCCATCCATCCATCCATCATCCATCCATCATCCATCATCCATCGTCCATCATCCATCCATCCATTCATCCATCCATCATCCATCCATCCATCCATCCATCTATCCATCCATCATCCATCCATCAATCATCCATCATCCATCCATCCATCCATCCATCCATCCATCCATCCCCCCGTCCATCCATCCATCCATCCATCCATCCATCATCCATCATCCATCCATCCATCCATCCACCATCTATCCATCCATCCATCCATCCATCCATCCATCATCCATCCATCCATCCATCATCCATCCATCATCCATCCATCCATCCATCATCCATCCATCATCCATCATCCATCATCCATCCATTCATCCATCCATCATCCATCCATCATCCATCCATCCATCCATCCATCCATCCATCCATCCATCCCCATCCATCCATCATCCATCCATCCATCCATCCATCTATCCATCCATCTATCCATCCATCATCCATCCATCCATCATCCATCCATCATCCATCATCCATCCATCCATCATCCATCCATCCCCCATCCATCCATCCATCCATCCATCCATCCATCCATCCATCCATCCATCATCCATCCATCATCCATCCATCCATCATCCATCCATCCATCCATCCATCATCTATCCCTCATCCATCCATCCATCATCCATCCATCCATCCATCATCCATCCATCCATCCATCCATCCATCCACCATCCATCCGTCCATCCATCCATCATCCATCATCCATCCATCATCCATCCATCCATCCATCCATCCATCATCCATCATCCATCCATCCATTCATCCATCCATCCATCATCCATCCATCCATCCATCCATCCATCTATCCATCCTTCCATCCATCCATCCATCCATCTATCCATCCATCCATCCATTCCCACCTTTTCCCGACCCTATGTCCCTGTCCCTGCCATGGCTGGCGCCGGTCCGGAATCTTCCATGGAAGGGTGGGGGAAAAGCAGCAGAGGGGGCTTCATTCTCCATTTCCCTGGAAAAAGGACAATCCTGGCTGGGAGATCTCCTGGAAAATGGGATCCTATGGGCAGGTGGTGACCCTTGAGCTGCTTTTCGCCTTTTTCCATGGAAAAGGAGCACGTTCCCAGTTTTCCATGGCAAAGGAGCCACATCCTCGGTTCTCCATGGAAAAGGAGCCAATTCTTAGTTTTCCATTGAATGGGCGCCGCTTTTCTGGTTCTCCATGGAAAAGAAGCTGCTTTTCCCATTTTCCATGGCAAAGGAGCCGCATTCCCATTTTTCCATGGAAAAGGAGCTGCATTCCCATTTTCATTGACAAAGGAGCCACATTCCCATTTTTCCATGGAAAAGAAGCTGCTTTTCCATTTTCCATAGCAAAGGAGCTGCATTCCCATTTTCCATGGCAAAGGAGCCACTTTTCCCATTTTTCCATGGCAAAGGAACCACTTTTCCCATTTTCCATGGAACAGGAGCCCATTCCCATTTTCCATGGAACAGGAGCCCATTCCCATTTTCCATGGAATAGGAGCTGCATTCCCACTTTCCATGGAAAAGGAGCCGCTTTTCCCAATTTTCCATGGAACAGGAGCTGCATTCCCGGTTTTCCATGGAAGCAGCCGCGGCAGCGCGGATCGAAGCCGAGTCTGTAATTGCCTCCCCCGGCTCCTGCATAATGCACGAGCTGCTCCTGCTGCCCCGCGGCTGCCCCGCTCCCCTCCTATTGCATTTTCATTATTTTATTTTATTTTATTTTATTTTATTTTATTTTTTCATTTCATTTCATTTCATTTCATTTTTATTTTATTTTATTATTTTATTTTATTTCATTTT
Organism: Anomalospiza imberbis; assembly: GCF_031753505.1. Lineage (NCBI taxonomy): Eukaryota > Metazoa > Chordata > Aves > Passeriformes > Viduidae > Anomalospiza > Anomalospiza imberbis. Next base: position 18,612,153 of record NC_089693.1, on the reverse strand, counting down.
TTTTATTTTATTTTTTGTTTTATTATTTCATTTGATTTTACTTTATTTCATTTCATTTTAATTAATTTTATTTTATTCCACTTCATTTTCTCATTTTATCTCATTTCATTTCATTTCTCAGCCCCTTTTATTGTATTTATCAACTCCTTTTATTGAATTTCTCAGCCCCTTTTATTTAATTAATCAACCACTTTTATTGATTTATCAACTCCACTTTTCTTTAACTTATCAAGTTTTATTTAATTTATCAACCCCATTTAATTAATTTACCAAGTTTTATTTAATTTATCAAGTTTTATTTAATTTATCAACCCCATTTATTTGATTTATCAACGCCTTGTATTTAATTTATTTTATCAACCACTCTTTTATTTATTAACCCCTTTCTTTTATCAGCCTTTATTTTATTTTATTTTATTTTATTTTATTTTATTTTATTTTAAAATTTATTTTATTTTATTTTTTCATTTTCATTTTTATTCTATTTTATTTTATTTTATAATTTATTTTATTTTATTTTATTTTATTTTATTTTAATTTTTATATTTTAATTTAATTTATTTTATATTTTCTTTTATACATATATTAATTTTACATTTTTTTTTACCAACCCCATTTTTATTTGCTTTCCCAACCCCTTTCACCTTTGCATTTCCAACACTGGGAATCCCGGAGTTCCTTCCTGTCCCTCGTGTCCCCTGGCTAACGGTGACAGCCAGCAGCGAGGGGACAGAACAGATTGAGGACAGTGTCCCCAGCACGTTCCCATGTCCCAAACTTGTCCCCTGTTTGATGGTGACAGCTGGCAGGGAGGGGACAAATTTGGGATGATGTCTTGGGGACACCTCCAATGTCGCCGAGAGCGTGGCTTGGGGACCAAGCCAGGGAGAGTGTCCCCAGCATGTCCCCATGTCCCAAATTTGTCCCCTGTTTGATGGTGACACAATGGAGGGGGGGACAGATTGAGGACAGTGTCCCCAGGACGTCCCCATGTCCCAGATTTGTCCCCTGTTTGATGGTGACAGCCTGCAGGGAGGAGACAGATCAGGGACGATGTCTTGGGGACACCTCCAAGGTCCCCAAGAGGTCCCCAAGAGCGTGGCTTGGGGACCAAGCCAGGGAAAGTGTCCCCAACATGTCCCCATGTCTCAAATTTGTCCCCTGGTTAACGGTGACAGCTGGCAGGGAGCAGACAGATCGAGGATGGTGTCCCAAACATGTCCCCATGTCCCAAACTTGTCCCCTGTTTGGTGGTGACAGCCAGCAGGGAGGGGACAAATTGGGGACGATGTCTTGGGGACACCTCCAAGGTCCCCAAGATTGTGGCTTGGGGACCAGGCCAGGGAAAGTGTCCCCAGCATGTCCCCAGGTCCCAAACTTGTCCCCTGGCTAACAGTGACAGCCAGCAGGGAGGGAACAGAGTGGGGCCAGTGTCCCCAGCACGTCCCCATGCCCCAGATTTGTGCCCTGTTTGATGGTGACACAGAGGGGACAGAGTGGGGACGATGTCTTGGGGACACCTCCAAGGTCCCCGAGAGGTCCCCAAGAGCGGACCAGGCCAGGGAAAGTGTCCCCAGCATGTCCCTATGTCCCAAACTTGTCCCCTGTTTGATGGTGAGGGCCTGCAGGGAGGGGACAGATAGGGAAGGGTGTCCCCAACATTTCCCCTTGTCCCAAGTTTGTCCCCTGGTTAACGGTGACAGCCTGGAGGGAGGGCACAGAGTGGGGACAATGTCCTGGGGACACCTCCATGGCCCCAAGAGGTCCCCAAGAGCTTGGCCAGGGAAGGTGTCCCCTACACGTCCTGGTGACCGTGGCCTCTCCCCTGAGCCCCGTGACCCCGATGCATGTGACAATGTCACCACGGTGCCACCCTCTCTGGGAGGACACGACAGCATCCCCAGGAGCCTAGCGTGCCACCCAGTGTCCCTCTGAGCTGCCACCACCCCCTCGGGCCACCTGGTGTCCCCTCCCCACCATCCCCCCACCCTTGGGGACAGGGATTGGGATCAGAGCCCACCCGGAGGGATCTGGCGACTGCCACCACCCCCTTGGCCACCTCGTGTCCTCTCCCCACCACCCCTGGGGACAGGGATTGCAATCAAAGTCTTTCAGGGGGATCTGGAGACTGCCACCACCCCCTTGGGCCACCCAGTGTCCCCTTCCGGCCACCCTCTGGGACAGGGACTGGCATCAGAGCCCACCTGCGGGGATCTGGCGACTGCCACCACCCCCTTGGCCACCTCGTGTCCTCTCCCCACCACCCTTGGGAACAGAGATTGGGATCAAAGCCATTCAGGGGGATCTGGCGACTTCCACCACTCTTTGGCCACCTCCTGTCTCCTTCCTGCCACCCTTGGGGACAGAGATTGCAATCAAAGTCTTTCAGGGGGATCTGGTGACTGCCACCACCTCCTGTCCCCTCCCTGCCATCCCCCCACGCTTGGGGACAGGAATTGGGATCAGAACCCACCTGGGGTGACCTGGCGACTGCCACCACCCGACTGCCACCAGCCCCTGGCCACCTCCTGTCCGCTCCCCGCCACACTCAGGGACAGGGACTGGGATCAGAACCCACCCGGGGGGATCTGGCGACTGCCACCACCCCTTGGCCACCTCCTGTCCCTTCCCCGCCACCCTCGGGGACAGGCGCTGGGAGCGGAGCCACCGGCACTAATTAATGAGCTCGTTAATTGCCGGCAGCTGCCGCCCCTCCCCCGCGCCGCTCACAGCCCGGCGGGTGCGAGACGGCGCGTCTGGCACGGCCCGGCCCGGCCCGGCACGGCACGGGTTAAACGCGGGAAAAGCCGGGACTGGGGGTAAAAAACGGGAACTGGGGGTAAAAAACCTGGGATTTGGGGATATAAAACTGGAATTCAGGGGTGAAAAACTGGAATTGCTCTGGAATTCAGGGGTGGAAAACTGGAATTCAGGGATAAAAACCCGGAATTGCCAGATAAGACTCTCGAATTCCTGGATAAAAGCTGGAATTCGGGGATAAAAAGCCAGAACTGGGGGATAAAAACTGGAATTGGGGGTTAAAAAGCTGGAATTCCCGGATAATTTCTTGGATTCCGGGATAAAAAACTGGAATTCAGGGGTAAAAAGCTGGAATTTCGGGATAAAAAAGCTGGAATTTCGGGATAAAAAGCTGGAATTCTGGGATGAAAAGCTGGGATTCGGGGATAAAAAGCGGACATTTGGGGATAAAATACTGGGATTCAGGGGTAAAAGCTGGGATTGGGGGATAAAAAGCCGGAATTCCTGGATAAAACCCTGGAATTCCTGGATAAAAGCTGGAATTCAGGGATAAAATGCCAGAACTGGGGGATAAAAAGCTGGAATTCCCAGATAAAATCTGGGATTTGGGCATTAAAAGCTGGAATCTGGGGATAAAACTCTGGAATTGGGGGTTAAAAATCTGGAATTCCCAGATAAAATCTGGGATTCTGGGATAAAAAGCTGGAATTTAGGGATAAAAACCTGGAATTGGGGGTTCAAAAGGCAAAATTGGTGGAAAAAAACCTGGAATTTCCAGATGAAAGCTGGAATTGGGGGATAAAAAGCCAGAATTAGGGGATAAAAATCTGGAATTCCCAGATAAAATCTGGGATTCAGAGATAAAAACTGGAATTTGGGGATAAAAAGCTGGAGTTCCTGGATAAAAGCTGGAATTCCCGGCTAAAAGGCAGAGCTGAGCTCTGTGGGTGCGGCTCCAGCCACCCGCAAATCCCGCCACTGGCACTCCGTGTCACCCCGTGTCACCCCGTGTCACTCCGGCACCGCAGGGGTGGCTCTGTCCTGACCCCGGGCCCGTGTCGCTCCCGAGTCGCCCGTGTCCCTCCCGTGCCACTCAGTGTCCCTCCCGTGTCCCTCCCGTGTCCCTCCCGGGGGTGGCTCTGTCCTGACCTCCCTCCCGTGTCCCTCCCGTGCCACTCAGTGTCCCTCCCGCGTCCCTCCCGTGTCCCTCCCGTGTCCCTCCCGGGGGTGGCTTTGTCCTGAACCCGGGCCCGTGTCCCTCCCGTGTCACTCCTGTGTCCCTTCCATGTCCCTCCCGCGTCCCTCTGGTGTCCCCCCGGCCCTGCAGGGGTGGCTTTCCCCTTCCGTGACCTGCCAGCCTTTGGAATCACGAGCCCAAAGCCCCAGAGCCCCACAGACGGAAATCTGGGAACGTGCGGCAATCGGCGCTCTTGTTTCCCCAGCATTTTTCCCAGGTTTTTCCTGGCTGGGGACAGGTGCTGTGACAGAAGGTGACAGCACGGGAGCTGCAAGCTTGGGATGATCCCAATCCACCCCAAGGGATTCCCGGGCGCAGGGAGCCGGAGTTCCAGGTGGGAATCAGGCCAGGGCTGCTCTCCCTGGAGCCTCTCTGTCAGTTCAGCTCCCATCCCAAAAATCCCAGAAGGATTTCAGTGTGAAGGGAAGCCAGAGCTGAGCCTATATCCATGGGCACTTCCCAAATATCCCAGACTGCTCCAATCCCATTCCACGGACATTTCCCAAATATCCCAAACTGCTCCAATCCTATTCCATGGACATTTCCCAAATATCCCAAACTGCTCCAATCCCATTCCATGGGCGCTTCCCAAATATCCCAAACCGGTCTGATCCCACATCCCTGGGCACTTCCCAAATATCCCAAACTGCTCCGATCCCACATCCATGGGCGCTTCTCAAATATCCCAAACTGCTCCGATCCCACATCCATGGGCGCTTCTCAAATATCCCAAACTGCTCCGATCCCATTCCATGGGCGCTTCCCAAATATCCCAGACTGCTCCAATCCCATTCCATGGACACTTCCCAAATATCCCATATCCATGGGCACTTCCCAAATATCCCAAACTGCTCCGATCCCATTCTCTGGGCACTTCCCAAATATCCCAGACTGCTCCATGTCTCAGCCAAGCTCAGCGTGGCTAAGCCCAGCTCAGCCAAACGCTCCCTGCAAGCCGAGCTGGATGAATTCCAGCTGGGAATTCCAGCCCCGCTCTCATTGTTCCCACTCCTCAGAACATTCCCGGCTCCAGACCCAACCTTGGGACGTTTGCTTGTGAATTTTTCCTGATTTTCTTTCACATTCCCGCTTTTCCAGCTCTTGCCCTCACCCCCACCGCAGTTTTTTCCATCTTCCCGAGAAACCGAGCTGGTTTTCCCGGCAGCTGCTCCCAGCGGGAAAACAAAACATCCCTAAACCCTGCAGCGATCGACCACCCCAAAAAAATATCCCAAAATCCCAGAGGAGCCCCGGAATTCCCTGCTGGAATTTGTTTCCCTGCTTTGTTTTCCAGGCAGGAAAACTCCTCCCAAAGCGGGAATTCGCAGCTCGTTCCTGCTGGGGGTGGAGGGAAAAGACATTCCCGGTGTCCCCAAAATCCGGGAGGTTCGGAGCACCCCTGAATCTTGCCGAGCATTCCTGGAGCCTTTCCCATCCCCGTTCCCGGCCGCCCCGAGCACCTCATTAGCGAGGGTCATTAATTATTCAGGTTGATGAGCGGCGCCGGCAGCCGGGATAATTTGTTTTTCCATCAACACTTCCCGGTCCCCAGCGGAGCTGCGGGATGGAATCGCTGACGGCTGGGAGCGGCCGCGGCTGGATCGGGAATGGCAGCCCGGAATTGCTGGGGTAACCGGGAATGGCACTCCGGAATTCCTGGGATATCCGGGAATGGCAGCCCGGAATTGTTGGGATATCCGGGAATGGCTCTGGCATATCCGGGAATGGCAGCCTGGAATTGCCGGGAAAACTGGGAATGGCAGCCTGAAATTCTTGGGATAACCAGGAACGGCAGCCTGGAATTCTGGGATATCTGGGAATGGCAGCCCAGAATTGTTTGGCTATCCAGGAATGACAGCCTGGAATTCCCGGGATATCTGGGAATGGGTCTGAGATATCTGGAAATGGCAGCCCGGAATTGTCGGGATAACCGGGGATGGCAGCCTGGAATTGCTGGGATATCCCAGAATGGCAGCCCATAATTCCTGGGATATCTGGGAATGGCAGCCCGGAATCGCTGGGAAAACCAGGAATGGCAGCCTGAAATTCTTGGGATAACCAGGAATGGCAGCCTGAAATTCTTGGGATAACCAGGAACGGCAGTCCAGAAGTGCTGGGATAACCGGGATTGGCAGCTTGAAATTCTGGGATATCCGGGAATGGCTCTGAGATATCCCAGACTGGCAGCCTGAAATTCCTGGGATATCTGGGAATGGCTCAGGGAAATCTGGGCATGGCAGCCCAGAATTGCTGGGATATCTGGGAATGACAGCCTGGAATTCCCAGGATATCTGGGATAAATCCAGGAGTGATGCGGGATAAATCCAGGAGCGATCTAGGATAAATCCAGGGGGGATTTTGGATAAATCCAGGAGCAATTTGGGATAGATCCAGGAGGGATCCAGGATAAATCCAGGAGTGATTTCAGATAAATCCAGGAAGAATCTGGGATAAATCTGGGAATGATTTGGGATAAATCCAGGAGCAATCTGGGGTAAATCCAGGAACAATCTGGGATAAATGATTGGGAATGATTTGGGATAAATCCAGGAACAATTTGGGATAAATCCAGGAGCAATCTGGGATAAATCTGGGAACGATTTGGGATAAATCCAGGAGCGATCCGGGAGCAGCAGCCGCTCCACACCCTCCCCACTGCCGGTGATTTACGAGCGGCTGTTGGGAAGGCGGCAGCTTTATCCCACTCTCGAGACTCCATAAATTCTGGAGGAAGATGGAGAGCCTGGGAATGCTTTTCCTGCCTGATGGCTCCCCAGGCTCCATTCACGGCGCTAAACGCCTGGAGCGGGAATAACGGGAATAACGGATTTAAACAGGCGGCATTGGGACACGGATAAGAGGGGGAAGGGCTGGAGCATCCTGGGGTTGGGCTGGGATATCCTGGAGTACGGCCAGGGAATCCCAAAAAAGGGTCGGGATTTCCCGGGATTTTTCCAGGATATCCTGGAATAGGCCAGGGCATCCAAAAAAAGAGTCAGGATATCCTGGGATTTTTCCGGGATATCCTAGAATATGGCAGGGCATCCCAAAAACAGGTCAGGATATCCCAGGATTTGTCCAGGATATCCTGGAATACAGCCAGGGAATCCCAAAAAAGGGTCGGGACATCCCAGAGTCTGGGATGTCGAATTCCCATGGATCCTTTGGGACATCTCAGCAAATCCTGGGACAACCCCATATCTGTGGATCTGCCCCATCCCATCCCTATGGATCTGCTCCCATCCCATCCCATCCCATCCCATCCCATCCCATCCCTATCGATCTGCTCCCATCCCATCCCTATGGATCTGCCCCATCCCCATGGATCTGCTCCACCCCATCCCCATGGATCTGCTCCACCCCATCCCTATGGATCTGCTCCATCCCCATTGATCTGCTCCCATCCCATCCCTATGGATCTGCCCCATCCCATCCCTATGGATCTGCTCCATCCCATCCCATCCCATCCCATCCCATCCCATCCCATCCCATCCCTAAGGATCTGCCCCATCCCATCTCTATGCATCTGATCCCATCCCTCTGGAGCTGCCCCATTCCCGATCCCGTCTCTGTTCCCCACCTCCATTAACTGGATCATATCCTGGAATTCTCATTTTTGCTCCCGTTAATTCCGGGAACAGACCCAGGCCTGGTCCACGGGCGGAAAACCGGGAAAAGCGGCTGGATAGGAAAATCGCAGCTCCTGGACCCAGCTGGATCCTGGGAAAAGGGAAAATCCAACGGATCCATCCCTTTTCCATGGATGCTTTTCCCATTGTCTCCGAGTTTTCCCATCTCAGATTCCTTGGAGCTGCCGGGCGTGGGATGGGAGGAGGACACTGGAATGTCCTGGATCCGCTGGAAAATCCCAAAAATCCTTGGAAAATGCTCTCTGCATTGCCAGGACGGCCCAACAACACAAACATCCAAGGATGGAAAGTCTGGATTTTTCCTTGGATCCAGCTGGGATTTTCCTTGGATCCAGCTGGGATTTTTCCTTGGATCCAGGCTGGATTTTTTCCTATGATCTAGCTGGGATTTTCCCTTGGATCCAGCTGGGATTTTTCCCTGGATCCAGCTGTGATTTTTCCCTGGATCCAGCTGGGATTTCCCTTGGATCCAGGCTGGATTTTCCTTGGATCCAGGCTGGATTTTCCCTGGATCCAGCCAGGATTTTTCCCTGGATCCAGCCAGGATTTTCCCTTGGATCCAGCCAGGATTTTTCCCTGGGTCCAGGCTGAGCTGGATAAATTCCATTTATTCTCCTCATCCTTATGATTTTTAGGGAATTTCCCGCTGGAGCAGAGCTCGTTAAAGATCCCAGCGTTTTTCCAGCAGTTCCCTCCTCCCATCCAATCCCAACTCACGGAATTTCCCTGGAGATCCATCTGGGAATGGCCTCAGGATTCCAAATCTCCAAAATAATTTTCCTTCCTAATTCCAGGGCCGATTCCCAATCCACCTGTTCCATAATGGAATTCGCCGCCATTCCCGCCCGGAATTCTCCTCCCAGAATTCTCCCATTCCCTCCCCCTCCTGTCCCAATTTTTCTTCACTCCCGTGACACTTCCAGGGCCTCGATGCCGGAAAATTGCGGGAATTAAATCCAGGAATTTGCACTTTTCCAGGCGTGCCACTGGAAAACCTGGAGATTTTCCAGCTTTTCCGTCCAAGAGCTTTTTCCCCCCTCATTTTCAGGGAAAAAAGAATGTGGATTCCCGCTCTGTGCTGACCCATTCCCATCCTGCTCCAGGGAATTTTTTCCCTCCTTATTCCTGGGATTTTTGTTCTAGGAAGGTCCTGTTTTCCAAACCCCTGGAATCTCTGGGAGTGGGAATTTTTCCATGGAAAATCCAGAGGGACAAACCCAAACATTAACAGAGCTGGGAGCAGCTTTGATCCCATTTTCCAACCCCTGGAAGCTCCACAAATCCAACTTTTCCCCTCCTTTTCCCCACTTTTCCCCCTCCTTTCTCCCTATTTTCCCCCTCCTTTTTTCCCTCTTCTCCCCTCTTTTTTCCCACCATTTTCCCTCCTTTTTCCCCTCATTTTCCCCACCTTTCTCCATCCTTTTTTCCCCTTTTTTCATTCTTTTCCCCCCTTTTCCCAATTTTTTTTCACTTTTTTCCCACCTTTTTCCCTATTTTTTTTCTTTCCTCTTCCTTTCCATTTTCCCTCTTTCTCCATCTTTTTTTTCCCTCCTTTTCCCTCTTTCCCCCCCTTCCTTCTCCCCTGTTTTTCCTCTTTATTCCCAGAGTTTTTTTCCTTCTTCTCCCCACTTTTTTCTCTCATTTCCCCTCCTTTTTTCCTGCATTTTCTGCTCCCTTTTCCCTCTTTTTTCCTCTATTTTTCTCCCTCCTTTTCCCCACTTTCCCTCCTCCCCTTCCCCCTCTATTTCCCCTTTCTTTATTCCCTTTTTTCCCCCTTCTTCCTTTCCCTTCTTTTTCCCCTTTTTCCTTCCCTGCCGTTGGGAATGATCCATGGGATAATCCCGGATCCGTGGCAGCAGCTGTTCCGTGCCTGGGAATTCTTCATCCAAAGGCTCCAATTCCTGGGAATTCTTCATCCAAAGTCTCTGGAGAAATGAGGGAAAAATCATTATTCCGGTGCCAAGGCCTTTCCCATCCATCAGCTGGAGCGGAATTCCCACCGGGAGCACGGAACCGATGGATGTGGCAATGGAATGCAGAATTCCCAGGATTTCGGGGCTCTGGGACCTTGGAGCTGCCAAAATTCCTGAGGCTGCAATTAAGAATTCCCAATTTCTGGATCCCCCAAGCCCTGCCTGGATTTGAGAAGAGATTCCCAAGTTCTGGAGCCTCCAGGTCCTGGGAATTTGGGGAGAGATTCCCAAATCTGGGATCATTCAAATCCTGGGAATTCAGGGAGATATTCCCAAATTCTGGATCAGCCATGCCTGGATTTGGGGGGAGATTCCCAAATCCTGGATCCTCCAAATCCTGGGAATTCAGGATCCATCCCTTATCCATCCCATCTCATTCCTGGGAATTCCAGAGTTTCTCAGGGATGCCGGAGCCTCCTCCAGGCACGTTCCCACATTTTTTTGGGATGAAGTTCCCACATTTTTTTTTTTTGGGATGAAAGGCGAGCCGGGTGCAGGTGGCTCCTGTCCCAGGCAGCTCTACATTCCATGAAAATCCCACATTCCAGGCCTGAAACAACAGGATTATCCCGGGGAAAAGGGTTGGGATCAAATGGCACTGGCGGAGGCCCCGGGCAGGGGAAGTTTTGGGATTTTTTTTGGGATTCCCAGGCACCTGCAAGGCATGGAGCCAGAATTCCGGCCCCGAAATTCCTGACCCCAAAATTCCAGCCCCAAAATTCCTGACCCTAAAATTCCAGCCCCAAAATCCTTCGTCTGGAATTCTCAAATGAATCCCACACCCCCCTGGAAGCATCCTGGGATGTCCTGGTCCTTCAGGATGAGGATTCCATGGAAATTGGGATGAGGATAAGGTGGGTGATGCTGGAGTTCCCTGGATCCAGTGCTCTGGGATGAAATGGGAAAAACCAGAATTTCCCATCCCCGGACATGTCCCTGGATAATCTGGGATGCTTTTCCCACTTTTCCCATTCCTGCTTTTCCAGGGCCACCCTTGATGTCCTGGCAGCCCCATATCCAAGCTCCTTTCCCAGGAAAAAAACCCCAAACTCCTGGAATTCCTGGAATTCCAACTTTTTCAGGATATCTGCAGGGGTTTAGTGATCCCGCCAGGAATGGGGATGGATTTCCCTGGGAATATTTTCATTTAGGATTAAGGAAAACCCCCGAGGGCTCGGAATTCTGACCATTTCCCAGGAATCTCCTTCAGGACCTGCAGCGGCATTTTCCCTTTAAAAACAACCCCGGGAAAAGTGGGAAAAGCAAAACAAATCCCAAAGATCCCTCAGGTCACGAGGCTCAGGCTAAAAATTCAATGGGATTTTCCGCCCGGATGAAGTTTGCCGGGATTTGGCGTCACGTGGGGATTTGTCCACATTCCCGAGGTTTTTCCACGAGCTCTGGGATTTATGGGATGGAGGATGGGCTTGGGGCTGCTCCCGCCCTCTTGGCATCCCAAAATATTTTCCGTCCCTTTCCTGCATTCTCTGTGGGATCCCTGGGGGGTATCCCGGGGTTTGGTGTCCCTGAATTCCCAAGAAATCCCAAGAAAATGGCGGGATTTGGGATTTGGAGGAAGGATCTGGCTTGGCTTTGGACATCTTGATACTTGTGGGATCATCCCAATCCCTGTGAGATCATCCCAATCCTTATGGGATCATCCTGATCCCTGTGAGATCATCCTGATCCTTATGGGATCATCCCAATCCTTATGGAATCATCCTAATCTCTGTGGGATCATCCTGATCATTGTGGGATCATCCCAATCCCTTTGGGATCATCTCAATCCTTGTGGGATCATCCCAATCCCTTTGGGATCATCCCGATCCCTGTGGGATCATCCCGATCCTTATGGGATCATCCCAATGCCTGTAGGATCATCCCAATCCCTGTGGGATCATCCCAATCCCTGTGGGATCATCCCGATCCTTGTGGGATCATCCCAATCCCTCCCTCCAGTGAGTGCTTCCCCCTCCATTCCAAGGAGGTTTGGCCCTAAATTCCCAAGAAATCCCAATAAAACCTCAGGATTTGGGGAAAGGATCGGGTTTGGATTTGCGCATCCCAGTCCCTGTGGGATCATCCCAACCCTAATCCCTGCGCTCCCCCTCCATCCCAGGGAGGTTTAGCCCCAAATCCCTGAAAAACCCCAAGAAATTTGTGGGATTTTGGGGAAAGGATTGCGCTGAGCTTCCCTTGCCCTGCCCCCTCCATCCCAAGGAAGTTTTCCCCAAAATTCCCCAAAATCCCAATAAAACCTCAGGATGTAGGGAAAGGATTGGGCTCAGTTTTGCCCATCCCAATCCCTGTGGGATCACCCCAGTCCCTGTGGGATCGCCCCAGTCCCAATCCCTGTGCCCCCCCCCCCCCCAGGGGGTTTTAGCCCCAAATCCCTGAAAAACACCAAAAAAATTGTGGGATTTTGGGGGAAGGATCGGGCTCAGCTTCCCCTGGGTATGATCCCACCGGGAACGAGGGGTGTTCCCATCCCGATCCCTGTGGGATCACCCCGATCCCTGTAGGATCACCCCAATCCCTGTGAGATCACCCCAATCCCTGCTCTCCCCCTCCACCCCAGGGAGGTTTAGCCCCAAATTCCCGAAAAACCCCAAGAAATTTGTGGGATTTGGGGCAAGGACCGCGCTCCGCTCCCGCTGCTCCTCATCCCAAAGTTCCCACCCCATTCCCGCCGTTCCCTTTCATCCCAGCAAATCCCAAATCCCGGGAGTAGCTCGGACCCGCCTCCTCCCCCAGCAAAGCTCAGCCCCAAGCCCCGCTGGGCCGGGTTTAAATCCCTAAAGCCCCGCGCGTGGCCCCCGGCCAAGGCTCCATGGAGGGGATAAAGATCCCAAAGTTTTCCCAAAATCCCAAAGTTCCCGCAGTTCCCGGAGCCTCCGGAGCCTCCCGAGCTGCATGGCCGGGCCGGGCCGGCCTTTAGACCGAGCTTAGCAAAGCCCGGCTCGCCGCAGGAATTCCCGGGGGGGGGGGTCGCAGGCGCGGCCGGAAGGAAGGGCAGGAGGAAGGAAGGAAAAGGTAAACCTGGATTTGGGATTTTTCCCTCTTTTCTCCTTCCCCCCCTTTTGTGGTGTTGGGGTTGTTCGGTCTCTCGGCTCGGCTGTGGATTCCAAGGTGGGAATTTGGCATCAAATCCTGTCCTGGGGGTGCGGGAATTCCCAAAAATCCCCCAAATCCCCCCAAAATCCCAAATTCCTCCCCCCGGCAGCACTTTCATCCCGGATTTCTCCTCCCTGGGGGCTGCAGAGTCCCAGGATCAGGAAAATCCCCAAAAAAATCCCAAATTCCGCCCCCCGGCAGGAGTTTAACCCCCAGCGGACTCAAATCCTGCCCGGGGGGTGCGGGAATTCCCAAAAATCCCAATTTCCCCCCCCCCCACCCCCCCGCAGGGATTTCACCCCCGGTTTCCCTTTTGCTGGGGCTGCAGAATCCCAGGATCAGGAAAATCCCAAAAAAAACCCCAAATCCCGCCCCCCGGCAGCGCTTTCATCCCGGTTTTCTCTTCCCTGGGGGCTGCAGAATTCCAGGATTATGAAAATCCCAAAAAAAATCCCAAATTCCCACCCCCCAGCAGGCAGCAGGGGTTTAACCCCCGGGTTCCCTTTTCCTTGGGGCTGCAGAATCCCGAGATTAGGATTTGGGATTCCGGGAATGGGGGAACAGCGGGGATTTTGGGGGAATTTTGGGGTGGGATTGTGGGAGAAATGGGAATGGGGCTGGGAATGGGATCGGGAATGGGGTCGGGAATGGGATCAGGAATGGGGCAGGGAATGGGGTTGGGAATGGGGTTGGGAAAAACAGCTCCCGGGATTCTGGGAACGGGGGAATTTTGGGTTGGGATCAAGACAACCAGGAATTAGATTGGGAATGGGTTTGGGAATGGAAATGGGAATGGGGTCAGGAATGGGGTTGGGAATAGGGTTAGGAATAGGGTTGGGAATAGGGTTAGGAATAGGGTTGGGAATGGGATCAGGAATGGGATCAGGAATGGGGTTGGGAAGAGCTGGAGCAGCTCCCGGGATTCTGGGAATGGGAGAACTGTGGGGATTTGGGGGGAATTTGGGGGTGGGATCAGGACAACCAGGAATAGGATTGGGAATGGGGTTGAGAATGGGGTTGGGAATGGGATCAGGAGGGGGATCAGGAATGGGATCGGGAATGGGGTCAGGAAAAACTGAAGCAGCTCCTGGAAATCTGGGAATGGGGGATCCAGGGGGATTTTGGGGTGGGCTTGGGAATGGGGTTAGGAAAAAGCTCCTCAATCTCTTGGGATGGTCCCGGAATCCCTCGGGAATCTCTGGGATGTTTGTGGGGTTTGGAGAGCTCTGGGGCTGCTTTTCCAGAGGGTTTTCCCCCCAAAAAAAAACCTGGGAGAGGCTTCTGAGGGTCCAGGTTCCCACAGCATTTTTGGGATCATTTTGGGGCCGGGTTGCTGCCCTTGGGGTGGGATCAGCAGCCCCAAAAGGATCCTAAATCCACTTTTGGGATTTGCAGGGATCAGGAAGGGGAATTAAAGGAAATCCGGATTATCCCAACCGCTCCCAGCTCCCAACCCCCTTTTTTTGGGATCGTTTTGGGGCTGGATCCCTGGATTTAGGGTCTTTTGGGGGTCCTGGAGCAGGATCTGTCCCTAAATCAATTTTTAGGATTTGCAGGGATCAGGAATGGGAATTGAAAGAGAGGAGATCTGGATGATCCCAACACTTCCCACTTTTTTGGGGACCGTTTTGGGGCCGGATCGTTGAGTTTGGGGTCTTTTGAAGATCAGATCCTAAATCCACTGTTGAGATGTGCATGGGATTGGGAATTCAGGGCAATCCGGATGATCCCAACCCCCAGCCCCAACATTCCCTGGAAAAGCCTGGAATGGAATTGGGGCCATTTTGATTAAAAACTGGATCGGGATCTGGGAATTCCCTCCTGGATCCTTTTCAGTTCCCAGTTTTATTCTGGGAATTTCCTCCTGGATCCCATTCCTGGTTTTATTCTGGGAATTCCCTTCCAGATCCCTTTTCCCATTTCCAGTTTTATTCTGGGAATTCCCTCATGGATCCCCTTTTCCCATTCCCAGTTTTTTTCCAGGATACCGAAATTCCCTCCCGGATCCCTTTTCCCATTCCCAGTTTAATCCCGGGTTCTGGGAATTCCCTCCTGGATCCCCTTTTCCCATTCCTGGTTTTATTCCAGGAATTCCCTCCCAGATCCCATTCCCGGTTTTATTTCGGGACCTGGGAATCCCCTCCCGGATCCCAATCCCGGTTTAGTTCCAGGAATTCCCTCCCGGATCCCTTTTCCCATTCCCGGTTTTCTCCTGGATCCCGAAATTCCCGGAGCAGGGCAGAGGGGGATGGGCGGGAGTTTTCCCGCAGCGCTCCGAGGCCGGGGAGGAGCGGGGTCGGATTCCAAGGAAAACTCGGGATCCGATTCCAAGGAAAACGCGGGAGCTGGGCCGGCCCGGCCAGGAATGCGGAGCCTGCTGGGCTTTTGGTGTTCCCGCCTCTTTTTTTTGGGATTTCGAGAGTCAAGAAGGAGCGGAGGGATCCAATTCCATGGGAGAGACAATTCCCGGGACGCTTCAGAGGCGGAAAATTGGGAAAAATCGGGAATGAGCCCTGCCTGAAAATCGGGAATGAACCCTGCCTGAAAATTGGGAATGAACTGTTCCTGAAAATCGGGAATGAGCCTTTCCCTGTGTGGGAAAATCGGGAATGAGCTGTTCCCTGTGTCCTGGAAGGCTGAAAAAACTGGGAATTCCCAGAGCCTCTTCCTAAATCCCAAATCCCAGTCCCAACCCCCTAATCCCAAACCTCAATCTCAAATCCCAAACCCAAACCCCATTCCCAAATCCCAAATCCCAAACCCCATTCCCAAACCTCAATCCCAAATCACTAACCCCATTACCAAATCCCAAACCTCAACCCCAAATCCCAAACCTCATTCCCAAACCCCAAATCCCAAAGCCTATTCCGAGCTCCCAAATCAAGGATGGGATTTGGGATGGGATTTGGGATTTGTGGGATCCTAAACTGGGATTTGGAATGGATTTGAGGATGGGCTTTGGGATGGGGTTTGGGGTTTGGGATGGGATGTGGGATTTGGGATGGGGTATGGGATTTTGGGAATGGAGTTTGGGATGGGTTTTGGGATTGCTGGGATCCTAAATTGGGATTTGAGATGGAATTTGGGATTTGGGATTTAGGATTAGGGATGAGATTTGGGATTTGGGGTTTGGGATTTGGGATCACCCAAGGACTAGGTGACAAGGACTAGGGAGGGGTCAGGC
Organism: Anomalospiza imberbis; assembly: GCF_031753505.1. Lineage (NCBI taxonomy): Eukaryota > Metazoa > Chordata > Aves > Passeriformes > Viduidae > Anomalospiza > Anomalospiza imberbis. The sequence continues at coordinate 18,596,235 of NC_089693.1, read as the reverse complement.
TCTGATTCCCAGCGGATTTTTGGGAAGGGAGGCACAAATCCCAAATTTCCATCCTGGCACGGGGGAAACCCCAGGAAAAGCTGCCAGGGCCGGGGTGCCAGGGGTGACACTCGGTGACACTCGGTGACAGCGCCACTGCTGGGTGGCGCCTGCGGGGACCTCTTGGATCCATCCCGATCCCGATCCTGATCCTGATCCCGATCCCGATCCCTGGAGCAGAGCCAGCCCCAGCTGTCCCCTCACAGCCCTGGGGACATCCCGGAGCTGGGGTGTCCTTGGGGTGTCCCCAAATCCCGGGTGTCCCTGGAGCTGCTGCCACTCTCCCTTGGGGACACTGGGGACATCCCCGAGCCGTGTCCCCAAGGGTGACCCTGGATCTGCTCCCGGGCTGTCCCCAAATCCCCGGCATGTCCCCAAGCCCCTCAGGTGACATTTGGGGACATTTTGGACTTGTCCCGGCCCCAGACTGATCCGGAATTCCCGGGATGGCGCTGGGGACAATTCCCGGGATGGGAATGGGGCCGGGATCCCAGGTCCCGGGCTGGCGATGTCGCCGCTGGTGGCACTTTGGGGACAGCGCGGCTGCCGCCCCTCCCCCCACACCCCGTGCCCTTTGCGCCGCTTTTCCAGCGGGAAGAATTCCCAGGAAAACCCAAACAAAGGCGGGAGCGGCTCCGGGAGCGGCCCCACCCCCGCTCCGGAGGCAGCGGGAATTCCACCGGGAATTGGGATGCCAGCCCCATGCCACTTTTCCCGCTGCTTTTCCCCCTTTTCCTATCGTTTTTCCCACTTTTCCCGGCATTTTCCCCATTTTTCCCGGAATTTTTCCCACTTTTCCCGGCACTTTTCCCACTTTGCCTGGCCTTTCCCCCACTTTTCCAGCCCCCATCCCACTTTTCCAGCCCCAATCCCTCTTTCCTGGAGTTGTTACCATTTTTCCCTGCATTTTCCCCACTATTCCAACTCCTATCCCTCTTTTCCTGGTACTTTCCCCTGCATTTTTCCCACTCTTCCTGGCTTTTTTACCATTTCTCCAGCCCCCATCCCTTTTTCCCTGGCATTTTTCCTGTTTTTCCCAGCATTTTTCTCACGTTCCCTGGTGTTTTCCCCACTTTTCCAGCCCCCATCCCTCTTTTCCTGGAGTTTTTCCTGCTTTTCCAGGACTTTTCCCCACTTTTCCTGTCATTTTCCCCACATTTCCCTGCATTTTCCCCATTTTTCCACCCCCCATCCCACTTTTCCCCATATTTTCCCCTCTTTTCCCAGCATTTTTCCCACTTTCCTGTCATTTTCCCTCTATTCCCCACATTTTTCCCACTTTCCCATAATTTTGCCCTCTTTCCTGTCATTTTCCCAGATTTCCCATAATTTTTTTCCTCTTTTCCCATAATTTTCCCACTTTCCTTTCCCGGGTTTTTTCCCCACTTTACCAGGGTTTTTCCCACTTTTCTCAGCATTTTTCCCACTTTCCTGGGGTTTCCCCCACTTTCCCGGGTTTTTTCCCACTTTTCCCATAATTTTTCCCACTTTTCTCAGCATTTTTCCTACTTTTCTCAGCATTTTTCCCACTTTCCCTGTTTTTTTTTCCCACTTTTCCCATCATTTTTTCCCACTTTTCTCGGCATTTTTCCTGCTTTCCCGGCGTTTTTCCCACTTTCCCGGGTTTTTTCCCGCTTTTCCAGCCGCAGGGATCTCGGTGGGGGAGGGGCGGCCATGGCCCCCAACAGCTCCGTGGGAATTCGGGATTCCCCCCTGGAGCCAGGGATTTTCCTGGACGAGGATTTGGCATCCGACTGGTACATCTACGAATCCACGGAGTCCTCGCCCCAGGATGAGTGAGTGGCCCCAGAATGTCCCCAAAAATGTCCCTAAAAATGTCCCCAAAATATTCCCAAAAGTGGCCCCAAAATGTCCCCAAAAGGGTCCTCAAAGTGTCCCCAAAAGGTCTCCAAAATGTCCCCAAAAGTGTCCCCAAAATGTCCTTGAAAATGTCCCCAAGAGGTCACCAAAAGTTCCCAAAAGTTCTCAAAAATGTCCCCTAAAGGTCTCCAAAATGTCCTCAAAGTGGCCCCAAAATGCCCCCCAAAATATCCCCAAAAGGTCCCCAAAAATGTCCTCAAATTGTCCCCAGAATATCCCCCAAACATCTCCGACAGGTCTCCGAAAGTGTCCCCAAAATGTCCCCAGAATATCCCCAAAGGGGTCCTCAAAATGTTAAACACACTAAAATCTGTGATTTTTCCCATTTCCCCATCATTTTCTAGGGCCTTTTAGGGTTAAATCTAAATATGGGATTTTCCACCATTTTCCCATTGTTTTTCCCGTTTTCCCTGGCCCTTTTGGGGGGGGGGGGGGGGGGCGGGAAATCCCAAAAATCTCAAAAATCCCAAATCTGGGAATTTCCCCATTTTTCCCAGCCCTTTTAGGGTTACACACAAGTCTGGGATTTTTTCCATTTTTCCATAATTTTCCAGGCCCTTTTAGGGTTAAACCCACCAAAATATAGGATTTTCCCCATTTTTCCATCATTTTCTGGATCCTTTTAGGGTTAAACCCAAATATGGGATTTCCCACCATTTTTCCATTGTTTTTCCTGGCCCTTTTACAGGGGGGAAATCCCAAAAATCCCAAATCTAGGATTTTTCCCTTTTCCCCAGCCCTTTTAGGGTTAAGCCCAAATCTGGGATTTTTCCCTTTTCCCCATCATTTTCCAGGGCCTTTTAGGTTTAAACCCACCCAAATCTGGGATTTTTCCCGTTTTTCCAGCCTTTTTCCCGACACCATCCCAGAATGCCACCCCACAATCTCCCCCCGGATGTACCACACTGTCATGGCTCCCATTTCCGTGAGTATCTGCCCCAAAATTCCCCACAAAAAACCCCAATCCCACATTCCCACATTCCATTCCCCACCTGGAATCCACGGATTTCATTTCCGACGCCATCTAGGATGGATTTTCCCGCCTAAACCATCTCGGAATTCCCAGATTTCTGGGATTTCCCTTCCCTGTGGGACAAGAACTCCAAAATTCCTCCCAAATCATTCCCAGTTTTTTTTATTCCTCTGGATTTATGGGATCTCTGTGGGGTTCCCATCATTCCCATCATTCCATGGATTTATGAGACCCCCATGGGCTTCCCACTACTCCCAGGATCCCTTTTCCATGGATTTATGGGGTTTCCATCAGGATCCCAGCACTCCCAGGACCCTTTCCCATGGATTTATGGGATTTCCATGGGGCTCTCATAATTCCCATCATTCCCAAGTCTCTTTTCCATGGATTTATGGGGTTTCCATGGGGTTCCCATCATTCCCAAATCTCTTTTCCATGGATTTATGGGGTCTCTGTGGGGTTCCCATCATTCTCATTATTCCATGGATTTATGGGGTCTCCATGAGGATCCTATCATTCCCATCATTCCCAAGTCCCTTTCCCGTGGATTTATGGGGTTTCCATGGGGTTTCCATGGGGTTTCCATGGGGTTCCCAGCAGTCCCAGGACCCTTTTCCATGGATTTCCATCCCGTTCCAGCTGGCCGTGCTCCTGGCCTTGTCCTTCCTGGTCAAGCGCCGCCGGCTCCACCTGAACTGCTGGAACGGCGTCCCGGGATTGCTCAGGTATGGAATTGGCAAAATCCCACTGATCCTTCCTTGGAAATGACTCGGAATTCCCAAAATCCCTCCCTGGAAACGACTTGGAATTCCCAAATCCCATCCCTAGGAAGAGCTTGGAATTCCCAAAATCCTATCCTTGGAGATGACTCAGAAATTCTAAATTCCCCTCCCTGGAAAGGGCTTGGAATTCCCAAAATCCCTTCCATGGAAAGGGCTCAGAATTCCCAAAATCCCCTCCCTGCAAAGGGTTTGGAATTCCCAAAATCCCCTCCCTGCAAAGGGCTTGGAATTCCCAAAACCCATCCTTGGAAATGACTCGGAATTCCTGAATCACATCCCTGCAAAGGGCTTGGAATTCCCAAAACCCCACCAATCCCCCCCTCTGGAAAGGACCCGGAATTCCCAAAATCCCATCTCTGGAAAGGGCTCAGAATTCCCGAACCCAATTCCCAAACTGATCCATCCAAGGAAAGGCTTTGGAATTCCCAAAATCCCTCCCTGGGAAGGACCTGTAATGCCCAAACTTCCTGGGAAGGAGTGAGAATTCCCAAACTTCCTGGCAAGGAGTGGGAATTCCCGAGTGCCTGGGAAGGAGCGGGAATTCCCAAATCCCTGGGAAGGAGTGGGAATTCCCTGGCAAGGAGTGGGAATTCCCAAATCCCTGGGAAGGAGCAGGAATTCCCTGGGAAGGAGTGGAAATTCCCAAATCCCTGGGAAGGAGAGGGAATTCCCTGGGAAGGAGCGGGAATTCCCGAGTCCCTGGGAAGGAGCGGGAATTCCCGAATGTGGGGCAAGGAGCGGGAATTCCCGGGTGCCTGGGAATTGCCGGCATTCCCGCCTCGCTGGCCGGTTGCAGCCCCGGGAATCTCCTGGAGCAGGACGGGCAGCGCGCCGTGGCCGCGGCCGTGCTGGCGCTGCTGCTCTCGGAGCTCTGCCGGCTGCTGCTGCTCCCGGCCCCGCTGCCGCTCCTGGCGCCCGGCACCGCGCCCAGCGCCCGCGGTGAGACACCGGCACCGCGGACACGGCTCGGCGGGAGGGCTCGGAATGACCAAATCCCCTCCCAGTTCCCAAATGCCAACCCAGTTCCCAAAATCCCATCCCGGGGAGGGCTTGGAATGCCCAAATCCCATCCCAGTTCCCAAAATCACATCCCAATTCCCAAAATCCCATCCCAATTCCCAAATCCCATCCCAGTTCCCAAAATCCCATCCCAGGGGAGGGCTCGGAATGACCAAATCCCATCCCAGTTCCCAAAATCACATCCCAATTCCCAAATCCCATTCCAATTCCCAAAATCCCATCCCAATTCCGAAATCCCATCCCAGAGGAGGGCTTGGAATTCCCAAATCCCATCCCAATTCCCAAAATCCTATCCTGGGGAGGGCTCAGAATTCCTAAAATCCTATCCCAGGGGAGGACTCAGAATTCCCCAATCCCATCCCAATTCCCAAATCCCATCCCATTTTCCAAAATCCCATCCCCGGGAGGCTCAGAATTCCCAAATCCCATCCCAAGGGAGGCCTCGGAGTTCCCAAATCCCATCCTGGGGAGGGCTTGGAATTCCCAAAATCCCCACTCTGGGAAGGGCTCAGAATTCCCAAATCCCATCCCAGGAAGAGCTCAGAATTCCCAAATCCCATCCCAATTCCCAAATCCCATCCCGGGGAGGGCTCGGAATTCCCAAATCCCCACCCTGGAAAGGGCTGGCTGGGCTGGTGGCAGTGTCCCGGTGTCCCTGGGGTGGTGGCAATGTCCCCAGGGCGGTGGCAGTGACTGGGATGGTGGCAGTGTCCAAGGTGGTGGTGGTGTCCCCGGGGCTGTGGCAGTGTCCCCACGTCCGCAGGGTGGTGTCCCCATGTCCTTGGGCTGGTGGCGGTGTCCCCATGTCCCCAGGGCAGTGGCAGTGTCCCCATGTCCCCGGGGCGGTGTCCCCATGTCCCCAGGGCGGTGGCGGTGTCCCCACATCCCCAGGGTGGTGTCCCCATGTCCTTGGGCTGGTGGCGGTGTCCCCACGTCCCCAGGGCAGTGGCAGTGTCCCCATGTCCCCGGGGCAGTGGCAGTATCCCCATGTCCCCAGGCCGGTGTCCCCATGTTCCCGGGCCAGTGGCGGTGTCCCCATTTGCCCAGGGCAGTGTCCCCATGTCCCCAGGGCAGTGTCCCCCTGTCCCCGGGGTGGTGGCGGTGTCCCCATGTCCCCAGGGCAGTGTCCCCCTGTCCCCGGGGTGGTGGCGGTGTCCCCATGTCCCCAGGGCGGTGGCGGTGTCCCCATGTCCCCGAGGTGGTGGCGGTGTCCCCGTGTCCCCAGGCCGGTGTCCCCCTGTCCCCGGGGCAGTGTCCCTATGTCCCCGGGGCGGTGGCGGTGTCCCCATGTCCCCGGGGTGGTGGCGGTGTCCCCGTGTCCCCAGGCCGGTGTCCCCCTGTCCCCGGGGCAGTGTCCCTATGTCCCCGGGGCGGTGGCGGTGTCCCCATGTCCCCGGGGTGGTGGCGGTGTCCCCGTGTCCCCAGGCCGGTGTCCCCCTGTCCCCATGGCAGTGTCCCCATGTCCCCGGGGCGGTGGCGGTGTCCCCATGTCCCCGCGCTGTCCCCGTGCTGAGGCGGCCGTGGCTGTGGCAGAGTTCTGGAAGGTTCTGGCCCTGCTCTACATGCCGGCGCTGTACTCGCCCCTGCTGGCCTGCGCTGGCCCCCGGCACCGCCTGGGCTACGCCGCGGGGACGCTGCTGGCCTGGGGACACTGCGGGGCGCACGTCTGGCACCGCGCACAGTGTCCCCTGGCACCCCAGGTGGGTGGCACCCAGGGGGCACGGCCTGCTGCGGTGGCACTGAGGTGCTGTGGCTCCCTTGTCACCTCCTGGGGTGGCCCTGAGGGGTTGTGGCTTCCTTGTCGCCTCCTGGGTTGGGCATCGTGAGCCCAGGGTGGTGGCAGTGTCCCCAGGGTGGTGGTGGTGACATGGTGTCCCTGGGTGTGGTGGCAGTGTCCCTAGGTGGTGGTGATGGGTGGTGTCCCCAGGGTGGTGGCGGTGACCCCAGGGTGTGATGGGTGGTGTCCCTAGGGATGGTGGTGGTGTCCCTGGGGTGGTGGTGTCCTTGGGGTGGTGGCAGTGTCCCCAGGGGTGGCGGCAGTGTCACTGGGAGCGGTGGCAGTGACCTGCTGCTGTCCCTGGGGTGGTGTCAGTGTCCCTGTGTGGTGTCAGTGTCCCTGGGTGGTGGCAGTGTCAGTGTCCCCAGCTGGTGTCAGTGTCCCTGGGTGGTGTCATTGTCCCTGGGTGGTGGCAGTGTCAGTGTCCCCAGCTGGTGTCAGTGTCCCTGGGTGGTGGCAGTGTCCCTGGGTGGTGGCAGTGTCAGTGTCCCTGTGCGGTGTCATTGTCCCCAGGGGCAGTGTCATTGTCCCCAGGGGCAGTGTCATTGTCCCCAGGGGCAGTGTCAGTGTCCCCGGGCGGTGTCAGTGTCCCCGTGTCCCCGGTGGTGGCGGTGACCCGCGCTGTCCCCGCGCAGATCCACCGGCTGTACTCACTGCTGTCCCATGTCCCCGTGCTGCTGTCCCTGGCCCTGCTCAGCCTCTGGTACCCGGCACAGCTCCTGCGCAGCCTCCGGAACGGGAACGGCCCCGAGCCGCGGGTACCGACACGGGAACTCGGCACCGGGATCGGGATCAGGATCAGGATGGGGATCGGGATCAGGATTGGGATGGGGATTGGGATTGGGATAGGGATCGGGATCGGGATTGGTACCTGGCGCTGCTCCTGCGCAGCCTCCGCAGCAGGGACAGCCCCGAGCCAAGGGTACAGACATGGGTACGCAGCTGGAAATCCAGGAACTCGGGAACTCAGGAACTCAACTGGGAACTCAGGAATTTGGGAACTCATCCGGAAACTCGGGAACTCACTTGGGAATTCACTCAGGAATTCAGGAACTCGGGATCAGGAGGGGGATTGGGACTGGGATCAGGGTCAGGATCAGGACTAAGAGTCTGATTGGGATCGGGGTCAGGATCGGGATCGGGATCGGGATCAGGATCGATATTGAGCCTGATTGGGATCGGGATTGGGATTGGGATCAGGACCGGAATTGGGATGGGGATTGGGACTGGGACTAGGACTGGGATCAGGATCTCCACATGTTCCCCTCCCCGCCCTGACGCTGGGGTTCTCTGTTGCTATCCTGGGACTGGTTTTGGGATCAGGATTGAGATCAGGATTGGGATCGAGATCAGGATCTCCACACATTCCCCTCCCAGCCCTGCTGCTGTAGGTTCTCCGTTGCTGTCCCGGACCGGCAGCGGGGTCGGGAAATTCCTCTGGGATAAATCCCTTACACAAGAGTATCTTGGCATCAATGGCTCCATTCAGACCAGCTCTGGGCTCTCCTCATTTTCCCAGATAACCTCCAGAGCTCTGAGCTTGTGGGTTTGTTGGGAAGTTAGGACAGAAAAGCAGGAAAGACCTGAGGTGACCCCTCAGGCAGGAACAAGGGATTCCGGAGGGTTTTGGGAACAAAATCCCACTTTGTTCCCACTTTTCCATACCAACATATACACCGGCTCGGGAATTCCTGTTGGGATACACTCGGGATGAGGGGGTGGCCAGGGCAGCTCTGCCTCCCCAAATCCATCTGTTATTCCCAGATTTCCGGGAAAAGCTATTACAGGAAGTACCTCAAGGCCTTGCTGTCCAAACGGGGCCAGAAGGGGAGGTAAGGACGGAAATTCCCATTCCCGGCAAATCCCATTCCCAAAGGTCAGGAATGTCACCCTCTTCCACCTCCTGCAGCTCCAAGATCGAGGAGAGCCTCAGCTCCCGGATCTGCTCCTACCTGCGCTCCTATGTCTACATTCCTGAGGAAGGTGGGCACCCGGAAAATCCTACGGAATCCAGGAATGGTTGGGGTTGGGATTTATGGATCAGCCAGGGCATTCCCAAAATCCCGGGTCACTCCAAGCCCTGTCCAACTTGGAGCCCAAATCCAGCCATGCTTGGGGCAGGGATCCACAAATCCATGGAAAAGGGGCCTGGGAGTGATGGGAACCCCACAGAGGCCCCATAAATCCATGGAATTATGGGAAACCCATGAAGGCCCCATAAATCCATGGAAAAGGGGTCCTGGGAGTGATGGGAATGATGGGACCCCATAGAGACCCCATAAATCCATAGAATTACGGGAACCCCACGGAGGTCCCATAAATCCATGGAATTATGGGAAACCCATGGAGGCCCCAAAAATCCATGGAAAAGGTTTCTGGGAATGATGGGAAACCCATGGAAAACCCACAAATCCATGGAAAAGGGTTCTGGGAATGATGGAATCCTCATGGAGGCCCCATAAATTCCCTGGAACAGTTCCAGGGAATTTGAGCCAGCCATGGTTTTCCTGGGAAAGCTTGGCCAGGGAAGGATGGGAGCAGGCGGGGGTTGGAGAAGGGAATTGTCCTGCACTGAGGGGGTGAAATCCCGGGAATGTGGAGCCATTCCCATCCATGGAGGGGGCAGGGAATATCCCGAGTTTCCATGGAAAAGCAGGATGGAGCCATCCGTCCTTCGCGACTCTCCATCCTGGCAGAAATTCCCTATGGAAATCCCATTCCAAAGGGTGTTCCCTTTGCTGGGTACACCCTGATCCTGCTCCACCATCCCAAATTCCCAATTTTCCCTCCAGGATTCCGGATCCCACTGAAGCTGGTGGTGTCCATCACTGTGGCCATCGTTGCCGTCTACCAGGTGACATTCCCGGAGGATCCCAGGGCTCACCTGGGAATGGCATTACAATTCCTTAGGAAATTCCACACTCTTACAAATCGTGGAATCCCATGGGATCTGAGCCACAAATCCCTAAATTCTGCGGAATCTGAGCCGTAAATCCTGCGGGATCCGGGCCATAAATCCCTAAATCCTGAGGGATCCGTGCTGTAAATCCCAAAATCCATATGGATCCGAGCCATACATCCCAAAATCCTGCAGGATCCGTGCCATAAATCCCATGGGATTATTTGAGCTGTAAATCCTGTGGGATCCGAGCTGGAAATCCCTAAATCCCACGGGATTTGAGCCTTAAATCCCAAAATCTCGGATTTGAGCTGCAAATCCCGCAGGATCCGAGCCATAAATCCGGAAATCCTGTGGGATCTGAGCTGTAAATCCCGAAATCCCACGGGATCTCAGCCTTAAATCCTGAGGGATCTGAGCCGTAAATCCTAAAATCCCATGGGATCCAAGCCATAAATCCCAAAATCGCATGGGATTTGAGCTGTAAATCCCACGGGATTGGAACCTTAAATCGCATGGGATCTGAGCTATAAATCCCGAAATCCCATGGGATCTGAGCCTTAAATCCCACAGGATCTGAGCCGTAAAACCCAAAATCCTGCAGGATCCGAGCTTTAAATCCCATGGGATCTGAGCAGTAAATCCTAAAATCCTGCAGGATCTGAACCATAAATCCCAAAATCTCACGGGATCTGAACCTTAAATTTCACGGGATCCGAGCCATAAATCCCGAAATCTCACGGGATCTGAGCCGTAAAACCCAAAATCCCACAGGATTTGAGCTGTAAATCCTGCAGGATTGGAGCCGTAAATCCCAAAATCCCCGTAGGATCCAAGACTTAAATCCTGTGGGAGCCGAGCTGTAAATCCCGACATCCTGTGGGATCCAAGCCTTAAATCCTGCAGGATCTGAGCAGTAAATCCAGAAATCCTGTGGGATCTGAACCGTAAATCCCAAAATCCCGTGGTATCCGAACATTAAATCTCACGGGACCCGAGCCATAAATCCCAAAATCTCATGGGATTTGAGCTGTTAATCCTGTGGAATCCGATCTGTAAATCCCACGGGATCGGAGCCGTAAATCCCAAAGTCCGTGCCGGAGCTAAGGTGGCCCCCGCGTCCCCGCAGGTGGCCCTGCTGCTGCTGGTGGCGGTGGTGCCCGCGCTGCGGATTGTCCGGGCGGGAATGACCAAGGACGTGGTGGTGCTGCTGGTGCAGTTCGGGCTGGTGCCCTCGCAGGGCGCGGCCGGGCCGGGGCACCTGGAGCAGGAGCTGCGCACCGCCCGCCACTTCCTGTGGGCCCTGGAAGGTGCGTCCGGAGGGATCCGCAGGGATTTCCCCAGGATTCCCCGGCCCGGAGCACAGGATGGGGTGGATTCCAGGGGGTGGATTCCAGGGGGATTTGGGGAGGATGGGATGGGGCGGATTCCAGAGAAAATTCCCCGCCTGGAGGATGGGATTGGGCAGATTCCAGGGGGATTTGGGGAGGATGGGATTGGGCAGATTTCAGAGGGATTTAGGGAGGAGGAGGAGGTGGGGTGGATTCCAGGGGGATCTGGGGAGGATGGGATGGGGTGGATTCCATAGGGTGGATTCCAGGGGATTTGGGAAGGATTCCTCGCCTGGAGGATGGGATTTGCAAGATTCCAGAGGGATTCTGGGAGGATGGGATTAGGCAGATTCCATGGGGTGGATTCCAGGAGGATTTTGGGATGATTCCTCACCTGGAGAATGAGATGGGATGGATTCCAGAGGGATTTCTGGAAGATTCCCCACCTGGAGGATGGGACTGGGAGGATTCCAGGGGCATTTCCAGAGGATTCCTGGCTCAGAGGATGGGGTGGGGCAGATTCCAGAGGGATTTCCAGAAGATTCTCCACCTGGAAGACAAGATGGAGTGGATTCCAGGGGGATTTGGGGAGGATGGGATGGGGAGGATTCCATAGGGTGGATTCCAGGGGATTTGGGGAGGATGGGATGGGGAGGATTCCAGAGAAGATTCTCTGCCTGGAGGATGGGACTGGGAGGATTCCAGAGGGATTCTGGGAGGATGGGATTGGGCAGATTCCATGGGGTGGATTCCAGGAGGATTTTGGGATGATTCCTCACCTGGAGAATGAGATGGGATGGATTCCAGAGGGATTTCCAGAAGATTCCCCACCTGGATGATGGGATGGGGCAGATTCCATGGGGTGGATTCCAGAAGGATTTTGGGAGGATTCCTCACCTAGAGCACAGGACTGGGAGGATTCCAGGGGCATTTCCAGAGGATTCCTGGCCCAGAGGATGGGATGGGGCAGATTCCATGGGGTGGATTTCCAGAAGATTCCCCACCTGGAGGATGGGATGGGGGGGATTCCAGGGGGATTTGGGGAGGAATCCTGACCTGGATGATGGGACCAGGAGGATTTCCAGAGGATGGGATGGGGCAGATTTCAGAGGGATTGTGGAGGATTCCTCACCTGGAGAATGGGACTGGGAGGATTCCAGAGGGATTTCCAGAAGGTTCCCTGTCTGGAGGACGGGATGGGGCAGATTCCAGGGGGAATTCCAGAAGATTCCCCACCCAGAGGGTGGGACTGGGAGGATTCCAGAGGGATTTTGGGAGGATTCCTTGCCCAGAGGATGGAATGGAGCAGATTCCAGGAGAATTTCCAGAGGATGGGATGGGGCAGATTCCAGGGGGATTTTGGGAGTGGCTGACAGGGATTGGGCAGATTCCAGAGGGATTTCTGGAAGATTCCTCACCTGAGGGATGGGATTGGGAAGATTCCAGGGGGATTTGGTAGGGTTCCTTGCCCAGAGAATGGAACTGGGAGCATTCTAGAGGGATTTCCAGAGGATGGGATGGAGCAGATTCCAGGGGAATTTTGGGAGGATTCCTCACCTGGAGAATGGGACTGGGGGGATTCCAGGGAGATTTCTTGAGGATTCCTCTCACAGAGGATGAAATGGGGTGGATTCCAGGGGGATTTTGGGAGAATGGGATGCCGAGGATTCCAGGGGGATTTGGAGAAGATTCCTGGACCGGAGGATGGGATTGGGAAGATTCCGGAGGGATTCTGGGAGGATGGGATTGGATGGACTCCAGAGGGATTTCGGGAGCAGCTGGCAGGGATGGGGCTGTGCCAGGCTGGCGCGTGCCAAGGCGGGAAGAGACACCGGGAAAAGCCGTTGGGAAGAGCCGCAGGGAAGAGCCAGAGGGAAGAGATGGCAGATGCTGCAGTCTTGGAAATGTGCTGGAAGCGAACAGATGGGCCTGGATCCCTGGAGAGTGGAAATCCTTGGATGGGGGGATGAGGGAAGAGCAGGGAAGAAGGAATAGCAGGGATGAGGGAATTTCAGGGATCAGGGAATTTCAGGGATCAGGGAATAGCAGGGATCAGGGAATTTCAGGGATCAGGGAATTTTAGGGATAAAGGAATAGCAGGGATGAGGGAATTCCAGGGATGAGGGAATTCCAATAAAGGGATTTCAGGGATGAGGGATAAAGGAATTTCAGGGATCCAGGAATTCCAGGGATAAAGGAAGAGCAGGGATGCCCCTCCCTTCCTTGGGATCCCAAACCTGTCTCATCCTATTTTTTCCCTCCTCCCTCTTTCCTGCAGATCCCCTTTCCCAAGACCCCCATCCCAGCTCATTCCAGGGATTTTCCTGGATTTCTCTTCCCATTTCCCTCCCTCTGTTCCATCCATCTCCCCTTGGGAGCTGAAGGAGGGAGCCACAAAAGGAGGGAAACTGAGGCACGGTGCCAATCCCTCATCCCCGAGGTGCAATTCCCAGCGAAACCCCCCCTCCTGGCATTATTCCTGACCTGAAATCCAGGATTTTTTCCCCGTTTTTCCGCAGTGTGCTACATCTGCTCGCTGGCGCTGTGCTGCCTGCTCACCTGCACCATGCTGCTCAGGAGCCTGGCCATGCACAGGTGGGGCCGGCCTCGCTCCCGGCATTCCCAGTCCCTATATTCCCGTTCCCAATGTTCCCATTCCTGATATCCCCTGCCCCATTCCTGATATTTCTGGCCCCATTCCCAATATCCCCAGTCCTGTTCCTGATACCCCCAACCCCATTCCCAATATTCCCTTTCCCAATGTTCTCATCCCCATTCCCAATGTTCCCATTCCCATTCCTAATGTCCCTGGCTGCATTCCCAATGTTTCCATCCCCATTCCCAATATTCCAATTCCTGATATTCCCATCACCATTCCTGATGTCCCCATCCTCATTCCCGATGTTCCCAGCCCCATTCCCAATATCACCATTCCAATTCCCGATATTCCCATTCCCAATGTCCTCAACCCCATTTCTAATGCCCTCGTCCCCATTCCTGATGTTCCCATTGCCATTCCCCATGCCCCCAGCCCCATTCCCAATATTCCCATCCCCATTCCTGATGTTCCCATTCCCAATATCCCCATCCCCATTCCTGATATCCCCATCCCCATTCCCAATAGCCCCATTACTGATATTCCCATCCCTATTCCCGATGTCCCCATCCCCATTCCCAACGTTCCCATTCCCAAGGTCCTCATCCCCATTCCCAATATCCCCGGCCCCATTCCCAATGTCCCCATCCCCATTCCCAACATTCCCATTCCCGATATCCCCATCCACATTTCTGATATCCTCATCCCTATTCCCAATACCCCATTCCCAATATTCCCATTCCCATTCCCAGTGTTCCCATCCTCATTCCCGATATCCCTGGCCCCATTCCCAATGTTCCCATTCCCAGTGCTCCCATCCCTATTCCCAATATTCCCAGCCCCATCCCTGATGTCCCCATCCCCATTCCCAATAGCCCCATTGCTGATATTCCCATCCCCATTCCCAATGTCCCCGCCCCATTCCCGACATCCCCATCCCCATTCCGGGCCGGGATCAGTCCAGGACGTTTTTCCATCCAGATCCAACCTGCGGGCACTCTACCAGGGCGCTGTGCTGGATGTCTTCTCCAAGGCCCACATCCTGCGGCCTTCCCGGGAATCCCTCGTCTGTTGGATGGCCTTCTCCAGCTTCCAGGCGGCCTTCGCCTGCCTGGGTACCGGGATTTTGGGATCACGGCATGGGGATCCCGATTTTCTTTAGGACTAAGTGACAATTCCCTGTTTTCACCCCATTTCCAGGAGGGTTTTTAGTGCCATTCTTCAAACGGGATCTGGTGGGTTTTGGGAATACTGGATGGTTGGGAATTGGGAAAAACTGGGGAAATAATAGGAAAAATTGAAAAAAAAATTGGAAAAATTGGGTTGGGAATTCAAAGAGGAGGAAGGGGTGGGATGATGCCTGGGTAATGGAACTTTGGAATCATGGAATGGGGATCCCAATTTTCTTTTGGACTAAGTGACAATTCCCTATTTCCAGGAGGGTTTTAATCCCCCTTTCCTCGAAAGGGATCTGGTGGGTTTTGGGAATACCGGATGGTTGGGAATTGGGAAAAACTGGAAAAATAATTGGAAAAAATGGGAAAATTGAGTTGGGAATTCAAAGAGAATGAAGGTGTGGGATGATGCCTGGGTACCGAGATTTTGGGATCATGGCATGGGGGATCCTGATTTTTTTCAGAACTAAGTGACAATTCCCTATTTTCCCCCCATTTCCGAGAGGGCTTTAATCCCCATTTCCCCTACTGGATCTGGCGGTTTTTGGGAACACTGGATGGCTGGGAATCGGGAAAAACTGGAAAAAATAATTGGAAAAATCAGAAGAATTGGAAAAATCAGAAGAATTGGAAAATTTGGGTTGCGAATTCAAAGAGGAGGAAGGGGTGGCATGATGCCTGGTTTTGGCTGGATCCCAAATATTTGGATGGGAAAAGCTGGGGAAGCCTCTGGTCCTTGGCGCATTCTGGGGATTCCTTGTCCCCATCCCAGCTGGATCATCCTGGGAATGGGATGGGGGACCTCAAAAAGGGGGAAAATCTTCTCTCCACCCCCAGGAATTGTGAGTCAATACCTTAGGAATGCAGACCTGTTTTGGGAGACTGACAGGGATTTTTATGGGATTTGGAGAATGAAAGCCATTTTTCCATCCCAGATTCCCGCTCCGTGTCCCCATTCCAGGTCTCCTGATCCAGCAGGTGATTTTCTTCCTCTGCTCCGTGGCCTTCACCTTCCTGGTGGTGATCCCACTCCAGATCGGCACCAGCTCCCCGCTCTTCGGGATCATCCGGAACATGTGGTGAGCCCTCAGGAAGGGCTGGACACCCCGAGGAATGGCCCTGGATGGATTTGGGATGCTCCATTTGGGGTTTTTCCAACACCACTGGAAGCTTCTACCCTTGGTGGTGTCTTGGGAGATTCCTGATGTTTTGGGACATTCCTGGTGTTTTGGGACATTCCCGATGTTTTGGGCCAATCCTGGTGTTCTTCCAGGCCCCTCTGGCTGGCCCTGGTGGTGGCCGTGCTTGTGCAGCATCTCCTGGCCCATTCCCAGTTCCTGGAGCAGCATTCCCTGCAGAAGGAGATCACCAACAGGTACGGGGACACTGCTATCGTCCCCCATTGTCCCCAATTGTCCCCAGATGGGGTTTGGGGGGCATTCCAGGCTCCCAGGAGGTTTCTCCAGATGTTCTAGCCTGGATTTTGGTGGTGTGACACCGGTGAGGGTGGCCTTGCTCCACCAGCCCCGCTTCCGAGGCTTGGCAAGCCCAGATCTCTCGGGATCGGCCTGGTGGGGTCGGTCACCGCTGGCAGATGTCCCCTGCTCAGGGATGGTGACGCCACCCGAGACCAGGGTGACAGAGGGACCCAAGTGCCACCCCCAGGGCACAGAGGCTCTCCTGGTGTCCATCCCAAACCACCAGCAGATGTCACTCACCCAGGGTGACAGAGGGACCCAAGTGTCCTGTGCCACCCCCTGGCAGGGCACAGAGGCTCTCCTCGAGCCAGTGTCTATCCCAGGCCACCAGCAGATGCCACTCCCATGTGGTGTCACCACCAGAGACCAGGGTGACAGGTACCCAGGTGTCCTCCTGATAGGCCAGCGAGGCTCTCCTGGAGCTGGTGGCCTCCATCCCAAAATCCCAACCCCGCATTTTGGCCAGCTCCTCAATCTCTGAGGAGACAAGGAGCTCCTGACAGTTCTCCAGGAGCCTGGGAGGGCGTTGGCTTCTCCGAGCAGGATGGAGCCACCTGGGCTGGACGCAGGTGGGGCTGGGAGGTTTGGGGTGGCTGGAATTGTCCCGGGAAGGTCCATCCCATGGGAATGTGTGCCCTGCAGGCGCGCGCTGTACATTGTCACCTTCCTGCTCTTCCCCACCAACGTCCTGGTGGGCGTCATGGCTGCAGTGTGGCGTGTGGTCATCTCCGGCCTCTACAACGCCGTCCACTTCTGCCGGCTGGACATCAGCCTGCTGCATCGCGGCGTGGAGACCTTCGACCCAGGTGGGACGGCGAGAGGTCACCGTGCCACCAGCGGGGTCTTTGTCCCACCATGGTGGGTTGGGATGGGGGCCCGGAGCTGCTGGGATTGAGGGTGGCCCCAAACGTTGGAAATGGGACACCTAGAGCAGGTGGCTTCTCCTCATTCCTGCTTTTTATCCCAAAAAAACGAGTGGCGATCTTGGAGCTTCACCAATGGTCACCTCATGTCCTGGAGACATGAGGAAAGGAGGAAAGAGGAAAGGACCTCCACGTTTTTCCTGTGGGATTGAGGGTGGCTTGGAAATGGGACAATGGCAGCAAGGAGCTTCTCCCAACTCCTGCTTGGTCCTGCTCTTTGATCCCAAAAAATGGGGGATGACCTTTGGGGTTTCACCAGTGGTGACCTGATGTAAAGGTTAAAGGATAAAGGAGAGGGGACCTCAGGGGACATCAGGGGACCTCGAGCCTTCCTCTGTTTTCCCTGCTGGGATTGAAGACTCCAAACTGTTAGGATTGGAATGCCTGGAGAAGGTGGTGCCAGTTGGCTGCACCTGCTGTTTTATCCCCAAAAAGAGTGGGATGAGCTTTGGGGTGTCACCTCATCTCCTGTGATAAAGGAGAGGGGACCTCAGGGGAGCTCAGGCTGGCCCCTGCTTTTCCTGCTGGGATTGTGGGAGCATGGAGACCAGGGCTGGATCCTTCCTCGGGCTCCAGGGTGGGAATGGGGAATGCTGTCCCCCGTGACTGCGCGGTGTCCCTGCAGGGTACCGCACCTACTGCCACTATCTGAGGGTGGAGGTCAGCCAGTGCCACCCACTGCTGAAGGCCTTCTGCTTCCTGCTGCTCCAGCCCAGCCGGCCGGAGCCGCCGGCACCGCCCCGAGACACCCAGCTGGAGGAAGGTGGGACCTGGGGGCACCAGGGGATTGGGGGGAAGGGACATGATGGTGACCTCTGGATGGCACCTCTGGTTAGTGTGGGGACACCTCCATCCATCCAAGGATCCATCCATCCATCCTCTATCCATCTATCCTCCATCCATCCATCCATCCATCCATCATTCATCCATCATCCATCCATCCATCCATCCATCCATCCATCCATCCATCCATCCATCATTCATCCATCATCCATCCATCCATCATCCATCATCCATCCATCCATCCATCCATCCATCCATCCATCCATCCATCATTCATCCACCATCCATCCATCCATCATCGATCCATCCATCCATCCATCCATCCCTCATTCATCCATCATCCATCATCCATCATCCATCCATCAATGCATCCATCATCCATTTATCCATCATCCATCCATCATCCATCATCCTTCCACCATCCATCCATCCATCCATCCATCCATCCATCCATCCATCCATCCATTCATCATCCATCCAAGGGCTGATCCCTCTCCAGGGTTGGGATGGGGCTCTTTGGGGTGTGGTGGGATCTTGGTGGCTCCAGAGAAATGGGGCTGGAATCCAGGAATCCTGGAACGCTTTGGGTTGGAAGGGCCCTTAAAGCCCATCTAGGGACACCTCCCACTATCCCAGGCTGCTCCAAACCCCGACCAACCTTTCCTTGGACACTTCGGGCATCCAGGGGCAGCCACAGCTCCTCTGGGAATTCCATCCCAGCCAGGAATTCCATCCCAGCCTCCTCTTTCCCAGCAGGAATCCATCCCTCTGCACCCCATCCCAGCCCCTCTCCTGCTCTCCTGGTGCTTTTCCAGGCCCTGAATCTTCTCCCTTCTGCTCCCGTCTCCTTCCAGGCCTCCAGCTGATGCATCCCAAGCATCCAGCTCCGGGAAGAGCACGGATCCGGCGGATCCGGGCGCGCTGGTGGGTGGCCTACACGCTCCTGCACAACCCATCGCTGACCGCTTCCCGGAAAACTGCGCTGGCCGATCCTGCAGCCAACGGTGCCCAGCTCGGCGTTCCCAGGCCCTGAATTCCTGGGAATCCCATCCCATCCTGTCTCACATCCCCCATCTCCCATCCCTGTTTGCGCCCCTTCCCAGCCTTCAGACTCTCTCCAAAGGTTTATCCCTAAATCCGTGCCGAGCCACTCCCAAAGTCTGGAGGTGACACCTCCAAGCCCAGCCTGGATGGACCAAGGAAAACACTCCTGGCATCCTGAAAACATTTTGGGATTCACTCCTGCAAGCAGCCTGGTTCTCAGTAGCTTTTCCAGAACGGGACAATTCCCAGGGAACTGGGAGAGCAGCTGGGAGGGATTCCCAGCAGGCCGAAGAAATTCTCAACCACGAGGAATTACCCCGGGAGCTCCAAATGGGAGAAAATTCTCATTCCCGGCTTCTCCCTTCCCCATCCCGGCTCCATCTGGGCTCCACATCCACTCCCGGGATGTTTTGTTCCCCGATTTTTGAAGGACCGAATCCTGCCCTGCTTCCTGTCCTCTTTCATTCCTGCTTTTGCGGTGATCCCGCGGTTTTCCAGGGCTGGGATCCATGGAAAGGGATCCACTGGGATCCACACCCTGGGAAGCGCGGGGGAAGGAGAATAAACGGATGCCTTGTTCCTACTCCCAGGATGTGCTGTTCTCCTTGGATATTCCCGCTTCCAGCAGAATTTGGGATCATCCCAGCACCAAATCCAGGGAATGGTTGGGATGGTCTTGCCCAACAGAGATTTTGGGGATCTGCTCCAGCTGGGAATTTTGGGATCCACTCTGTGATCCCGCTTTAGGGCCATTTTACGGGTAAACTGCTCCCTTTGCGATCCCACAGCTTTGGGAAGGGTGGGAATGGGAACGGGGAATTTTAGGGATAAAACACCAATGGGATGGGAACAAGGAGGTGCTGGATCACCTCTTCCTGCTCTTAAATCCCAGAATTCCGTCCTTTATGGGCTGGAATGACCAGGCTCCTGGTGGATCCCGAACACCCCAAAATTCCCTTGGGAATTCTCAGCCCAACCCGCAGGGATCATTCTGGGATTTCCTTTGGGTTTGGCCAGAGCTGCTCTCTGCAGGATACCAAGGACCCCATTCCCCTGCTCTGGAATGTTCCCAGCACCCTCAGGACGGCTCCGGCTCACCAAGGGCTGGGGTTTCCTTGGAGCGTCCCCTCCCTTTTCCCAGGATTCCCTTCCAGCCCATCCCAACCCCTGCAGCTCCAAAGGCAGCCTAAAACCCCATGAAAAAAATCCCTTTAAAAATCCCTTTAAAAATCCCTTTAAAAATACCTAAAATCCCTTTAAAAATAAAATTTAAAAATCCTTAAAATCCCTTTAAAAATCCCAAAAATCTCTAAAATCCCTTTTAAAATCCCTAAAATCTGTGGAAGCTCCATGCTATGGGTGGGGCTGAATTTTGGGATCTGTTTCCACAGCCCCACCCAAAGCTCCCTGGAGATCCCTGGAATTTGTGTGGTTTTCGGGATAGCAGCAGTGTCCTGGGCAGGATTTGGGATTTTCTTCCCCTTCCTGGTGCTTCCTGGCTCGCCTGGAAACCCCAAATCCACATCCTCACCCCTCGCATCCCAGCTGGAATTTCGGGAATAATCTTGGATCCTGCTATTCCCAGGGATAAAACGAAGGTCAAAAGTCAGATCCTGTGAAATGAACCCAAAACTTTCATTGGGGCCACGTTTTTTATCCCACAGTGGGAAAAATTTATGGGAATCCAGGAGCTCCCCACAGAGACCTCGGCTGCCACTTCCCCTAAAATCCCCCTGGATAAGGATTTTCAGTGCTGGGGAGCTCCAGGCTCTGATTTTGGGGTCACTTCCATTCCTGGGCTGCTGAAGGGGTGATTTTGGGGTATCCCAGGATTTTGGGGGTTCCTTCCAGATTTGGGGTGAGGGAACAGGGAAATTTGGGGGATCTTGGGATGCTCCAGAATTGGGAAGGTTTTGGGGATTCTCCGGCACTGGGAAGGATTTAGGGGATTCGAGGGGATGCCATGGGATAGGGAAGGATTTTGGGGGGCTGGGAGGAATTCTCCAGAGCTGGGAAGGATTTGGGGGATTTGAGGGGATTCTCTGGGATAGGGAAGGATTTGGGGGATCTGAGGGGATTCTTTGGCACTTGGGGAATTGGGAAAACTGGGGGGATGTTCCAGCACTGGGAAGGATTTGGGAACACTCCAACACCAAGGGATTTGGGGGATTCTCCAGAACTGGGAAGGATTTGGGGGATTTGAGGGGATTCTCCAGAGCTGGGAAGGATCTTGAGATTTGGGGGATCTGAGGGGATGCCATGGGAATGGGAAGGATTTGGGGGAAATTGTGGCACTGGGAAGGATTTGGGGGATTTGTGAGGGATTCTCTGGGACTAGGAAGGATTTGGGAAAGCTCCCACTCTGGGGGATTTAGGGGAGCTGGGAGGGTTCTCCAGAGCTGGGAAGGATTTAGGGGATCTGAGGAGGATTCTCTGGGACTGGGAAGGATCTGGGGGAAACTCTGGCACTGGGAAGGATTTGGGAAAACCGGGGAGATGCTCCAGAAGAGAGAAAGATTTGGGGATTCTCCAGCACTGGGAAGGATTTGGGAAAAGTGGGAATGACAGAAGTGTCCCCTGATCCAGGAGGGTTGGGGACAATCCGGGGGAGCCCAGGAGCCACTGGCTTGGGGGAATTTTGGGATTTTGGAATGCACAGACCAAGCGAAGCCCGGCTGGTTTAGAAAAAAAAAAAAAGGAGTTTATTCAAAGTGTTTATAAAAAGTAATTATTAATTCAAGGTGTTTATTAATTCAAGGTATTTATTAAAATAGTTTCTTTATTGCAGGTGTTTATGATGGGTATTTCTTAATTAAAGGCATTAATTAAAGGCATTTATTGCTGTCCCTGGTTTCCCGGGACACCTGGATAAGGAATACTTGTCCCGCCGGGAATTCCAGAGCACTTGGGGAATGTTTATGGCTTCAAGGCAGCTCAGCTTCTCTGCTGTTCCCAATCTTTCCCCCATTCCCACCAGGAATGATTTGGGAATCTTTGGCTCAACCCGGTGGGTCCATCCCAGACAGGTTTTTGGGATTCCCGATCCAAGGCTGTGGGTCCATCCCAATCCTCTGTGGCATCCGTGTTCCCCAGGACCCCGTTCCGAGGGATTTTATCCTTGGGTTCCTCCCTGGTGGCTCTGGGGAGGGATTGTCACTTTTGTCACCTCCCGTGGCCGCCCTCTGATCCGGGCAGGGAGAAAAGCGGGAAGCAGCACATTGGGACAGCCGGGAATTGGCGGCAGATCCCGGCTGGATCTGGGCTGGATTCGCCCCACGTTCCATGAGCTCCTCCAGGAATGGGAATGGCGAGGGCTGGACCACCCGCTCCGGGCCTGCAGTGGCCCCGTTGGGCTCCGGAGCACTCCCGGATGCCAGAAGCTCAGCAAAGGCACTACGAGAGGAAAAACTACGGAAAAACGGGAACACCGAGGTTCACCAGAGCAGCAGCCCCAGAGCCAGCGGCAGAATTCCCAGGCGGAATTCCCTGGTCCCCGTGCCGCTCCGGACCTCGCCGGACATGCGGTAGATGATGACCAACTTCTCGCCCATGCCGGAGGGATCCAGCTCGTCGCCCTTGGTGCAGCTGTGCCCTCCGGGGTGCCCGGCCTGCGGGTCATCGCGGGGCAGCTCCTCAGCCGGGTTGGCCGAGCCGGCCAGCGCCACGTTGACGGAGACATCGCGCATGCCGACGTCGTTGACGGCCAGGCAGGTGTAGGTGCCTTCGTCCTCCTTGCCAAAGTCGGGGATGGCCATGGTGCCGTTCTTGAAGGCCAGGAAGCGCTGCCGGCCCGCTTTGGCGCTGCCGTCGCGCGCCACCGTGGGCCCGTGGATGTCCACGTGGCGGCCAGCTGTACGGATCTGCCAGCGGATCTCCGGCGGGGGGCTGCCGGCCACGCTGCAGTGCAGGGTTAGCGTCGGCCCGTCCCCAGGGCCGGCGGCGGCTGGGCCGGACAGGTAGGTTAGCTGTGCTGAGGGCGGCACACAGAGCGCGCCGGGGATGTCGGTGACCGGCCGGCCCCGCAGCCGCGCCGGCGCAGCGCACAGCGTGGAGCCGGCCCTGGAGAGGACCACTGAGGTGCCATGCGCCCACTCCTTGAGCCAGAAGAGCTTGCAGGAACAGTTGAAGGGGTTGTGGAAGAGCTGCAGCTGCGCCAGCGCCGGCAGCCCCTCAAAGGTGCCGTGGGCCAGCGTGGCCAGCTCGTTGTCGTTGAGCCACAGCGAGCGCAGCTCCCGCAGGCCGGCCAGCGCGCCACGGGGCACGGCAGCCAGCCGGTTGTTGCTGAGCTTGAGGATCTGCAGCGCGCTGAGGTTGCGCAGGTCCTGCCAGGGGAAATCCACCAGCCGGTTGTGGCTCAGGTCCAGGTTCTTGAGGTGCGGCAGGGCCGCAAAGGCACCGGGCTCCACGGCCGAGATGTGGTTGTAGCCCAACCACAGCGACTGCAGCTCGGGCGCCTCGGCCAGCGAGGCGCGGCCCAGGTGGCCCAGGCGGTTGGCGGAGAGCGTGAGGATGGTGACGTTGGGGGACAGGCCCCGCGGCACGTCCCGCAGCTCACGGTACGCGCACTCAGCCAGCAGCCGCCCGTTCTTCTTGGTGGAGCAGGAGCACGGCTCGGGACAGGCCAGGCCCGGGGACACGAGCGTCACCAGCGCCACGAGGCCAAGCAGCGGCCGCATCCTCGCCTCCTGCCGGGGACAGAGACGGGAATGAGCCCGGCCAAACAGCCGCGATGGGAAAGAACTCCGGCTGCCAAAAGCGGTTTGGGAGATTCCCTAAATCCCCCTCGAGCTTGTTCTTCCCCCTCTGGAAAAGCTTTTCCGGGTTTGGGATGAAACAGCGTTTGCGACAGGGAGCGGGAGCCGGGGGGTTCCGGGTTCCTCCCGCTAAGGAGGAACGGAGCCTCCGCAGCTCTTTCCCAACCGACCTTCCCATAAATCAGGGAACTGGCCTTCCCAGAAATCAGGGAATTTTTGGGATTTCCATCGGCCTCGCAGGCCGTGTCATGGAAAAAACCCAGCGCCTTCTCTCAGCCAGGGGCTGTGGTGTCCCCGCGGCCGCTGGAATTCTTGGGAAGGGAATTTTTCCCAACTTAACTCCTCATTCCCCTCGCGGGGGCTTTTCCAAGGCACTCCAGATGTTCCTTCCCTCTCCGAATTCCCCGCAGCTGGCAGGCAGATCCCTTTGTCTTTCCCTGCCCTCCATTCCCAGCTCCCAGCGCTGCCATTCCCAGCGGGAATTTCTCGGGAATAAACCCGAGATCGGGATCTGAGGGGTGGCAAAGGCGCCCCGCTGGCTCTGGGGGAGCTCCAGGTGACATTTTGGGGTGCGCAGGGAGGGACAGATCCGATCTCCCGGAGGTTGGGGAGGGGAAATCCCAGAATTTTTTCCCTCCTGGAGCTGCGGATCGCATCCCACCCCTTTTCCAGAGCCCCCCAGGGCTCCCCCGCCGCCTCCCGGCGCATTCCAGGGCCGTGAATAACCGCCCTGCCTCCTTCCTCCCCTCCTTTCCCGGATATTTTTCACGCTTTTTTCCCGTTTTTTCCCCGCTCCAGCCCCGCTCCCCGGGCCCGCCGCCCCCGCCCCGTCACCGCCGATGGAGCCCCGGTGTCCCCGCTCCGCTGGACTCGGCCCCGCCGCTCCCGGGCCCTCCTCGGCTTCTCCTCCTCCTCCTCCTCCTCCTCCTCCTCCTCCTCCTCCTCCCGGCCCGTCCCGTCCTGTCCCCTCCCCGTCCCCCGGGCCCGGATTGTTTTCCATGGCACCGAACCGCGCAGCCCGTCCTCGGCTCCTCCAATATCCCCTAAAACGCACACCCCTGAGCCCCAAAATCCCCTAAAACCCGTTACCGCACACCCCTGAGCCCCAAAATCCCCTAAAACCCGTTACCACACACCCCTGAGCCCCAAAATCCCCTAAAACCCTGTCACCCCACACCCCAGCACCCCCAATATCCTCTAAAACCCTGTCAACCCAAATCCCAGTCCCCCAAAATCCCCTAAAAACACATTACCACAATTCCATATTCCCCAATAGCCCCTAGAAACCCATCACCCCAAATCTCTGACCCCCAAAATCCCTTCAAACCCCATCAACCCACCCCCCTGCCCCCCAAAATCCTCTAAAAACCTGCCACCCGAGTTCCCAGTACCCCAAAATCCCCTAAAAACCCATTGCCACAATTTTCTGTCCCCCCAAATCCTCTAAAAACCCATTACCAAAATTCTCTATCCCCAAAATCCCCTAAAAACCCATCACCCTACATCCCTGCCCCTTCAAACAGCCCAAAAACCCACCACCCCCAATTCCCTGTCCCCCAAAATCCCCTAAAACCTCATCACCCCAATTCCCTGTATCCCAGAATCCCCCAAAACCCTGTCTGGGGACAGGGTTTGGGGTCAGGGACTGGGGACAGGGTTTGGGATCGGGGATTGGGGACAGGGTTTGGAGTCAATGTATGGGGTCAGGTTTTGGGGACAGGGTTTGGGGTCAGTGTATGGGGTCAGGTTTTGGGGACAGGGATTGGGGTCAGTGTATGGGGCCAGGTTTTGGGGACAGGGATTGGGGACAGGGTTTGGGGTCAGTGTATGGGGTCAGGTTTTGGGGACAGGGATTGGGGTCAGTGTATGGGGCCAGGTTTTGGGGACAGGGATTGGGGACAGGGTTTGGGGTCAGTGTATGGGGTCAGGTTTTGGGGACAGGGTTTGGGGTCAGTGTATGGGGCCAGGTTTTGGGGACAGGGATTGGGGACAGGGTTTGGGGTCAGTGTATGGGGTCAGGTTTTGGGGTCAGTGTATGGGGTCAGGTTTTGGGGACAGGGTTTGGGGTCAGGGTTTGGGGTCAGTGTCTGGGGCGAGGGTGGGGACAGGGTTTGGGGTCAGGGTTTGTGTTCAAGTTTTGGGGACAATGGTGTGGACAGGCTTTGGGGTCAGGCTTTGGGGACATAGGGTGGGGACATGGATTGGGGACAGCATTTGGGGGCATGTTTTGGGGACACGGTTTGGGGTCAGTGTCTGGGGACAGAGTTTGGGGACATGGGGCGAGGATACGATTTGGGGTCATGGTTTGGAGTTAGGGTTTGGGGTCAGGTTTTGGGGACAGGCTTCGGGGACAGGCTTTGGGGACAGGGATTTGGGACAGCATTTGGGGACAGGCTTTGGGGACATGGGGTGGCGAGGTGACCCCACAGAGGAGTTGTGGGGCTGGGGACTGGGTCAGGAGGCAGGAGGAAATTCCCGAATGCAGGGATGGCACCGGGGATGGCACCGGGGGATGTGACAGGGGATGGCACCAGGGATGTCCCCGGCGCCACCTCCGCATGTCCCTGCGGAGAATTCCTGAGAAAAGGTCGGAAATCTGGGATTGTGGAGATTTCATCCCTCAGTTCCCACAAGGGAATGGGAACAAGCACTGTCCACCCCAAACTGGTCAAACTGGGAAATCCCAACTGGTCAAAACAGGGAATTCCCAACTGGTCAAACTGGGAAATCCCAACTGGTCAAACTGGGAAATCCCAACTGCTCAAACCGGGACATTCCAAACTGGTCAAACTGGACATTCCCAACTGGTCAAACTGGGAAATCCCAACTGGTCAAACTGGGACATTCCCAACTGGTCAAACTGGGAAATCCCGACTGCTCAAACTGGGAAATCCTGACTCGTTGAACTGGGAAATCCCGACTGCTCAAATTGGGACATTCCAAACTGGTCAAACTGGGAATTCCCAACTGGTCAAACTGGGCCATTCCTGCTGCGGGTCTGGAATTTCCTCGTGAGCTCCCCGCTCATTCCAGCCGTGGGGATAAAACCGGAGGATTTTTGGGAATTGCGAGCACTCCATGGATGCTTGAACCATTCCCAGCAGGAATTTTTTCAAGGAGAAATGCAGATCACCACCCCCACCCCGCCTTCATTGGTGCCCTCCTGGAGAGCAGCAAATCCCCGCCTCATCCCAGATTCCCGGGAATCCACGTTCCCTAATTAAAGGCAGCTGGGATGATTGTTCTTTTCCATTCCCGCCGTGACTCCCGAGCGCGACGCTCAATTACGGGAATATCCACAATTATGGGACTATTAGCAATTATGGAGATATTCACAATCATGGGAACATCAACAATTATGGGAATATTCACAATTAATTATGGGAATATCAACAATTATGGGAGTATCAACAATTATGGAGATATTCACAATCATGGGAATATCCACGATTATGGGAATATTCACAATTAATGATAATATCCACAGTTATGGGAATGTCAACAATTATGGGAATATTCACAATTATAGGAATATTCACAATTAATTATGAGAATATGCACAATTATGGGAATATTCACAATTAATTATAGGAATGTCAGCATTTATGGAGGTATTCACAATCATGGGAATGTCAACAATTATGGGAATGTCAACAGTTATAGGAATATTCACAATTAATTATGGGAATATCCACAATTATGGGAATATTCACAATCAATTATGGGAAAGTCAACAATTATGGGAATATCCACAATTATGGGAATGTCAGCAGTTATGGGAATGTCAACAATTATGAGAATATTCACAATTAATTATGGGAATATCCACAATTATGGGAATATTCACAATCAATTATGGGAATGTCAACAATTGTGGGAATGGCAACAATTAATTATTATAATATCCACAGTTATGGGAATGTCAATAATTATGGGAATATCAACAATTATGGAGATATTCACAATTATGGGAATGTCAACAATTATGGGAATATTCATGATTAATTATGAGAACATCCACAATTATGGGCATGTCAACAATTATAGGAATATCCACAATTATGGGAATATTCACAATTAATTATGGGAATATCCACGATTATGGGAATATCCAGGCTCTGCCAGGCAGATCCGAACACCTGGAGCAGCCTCGGATTCCCGGAACTGGGGGGATTTTGGGGGAATTTTGGGGGAATTTGGGCATTTTTTTCCCCTGGAGAAAGGAATGTTGGTTTGCCAGGGGGGGATTTCATTGATGGGATGGGACTGGGAGCAGAAATCCAGCAGGAATTTTGGGATGAGTGCTGGGAGTGCTTGGGAACTGAGGTGGCAGCGGCAGGGAGAAGAATTTGTGGAGAAAAAGGCAAAAAAAGAGCAAGGTTTGGGGTGTTTTTTTACAAAAAAAGAGACGCGGGGATTGTAGAAATTCCATCAAAACTTAAATAAGCTACAGATAAAATGATAGATAAAATATCTCTAAAATGATAGGAATCATATAGAAAATAATAAAAACATCTCTAAAATGATAGAAAGCATATCTAAAACGAAATGAATTATATAAAAACGACAGAAATGATAATTAAAATGATAGAGCATGATCTAGAAAATGATAGAAAATGATCCATAAAACGGTGGAAAAAACACATCTGTGGGATGTTTCCTTGCTCCAGCGGATTCCGATGCTCACCGGGGGGAAATGGAATTCCTTTTTTTCTTCCCTCCGGGGTGAATTTATAGGGAAGATTTAATGGATTTGGGCGATTCCGTTCGCGATTTCCGCGCCTGCTTTATGGCCGGAAAAAATGAATGGATGTTTTTAGGGTATTAACAAAATGGGACAGCACATAAAAGGAGGTGGCTGTGGCGGTGCCACCTGCTGGCTGTCCCCTCCCCGCCCTGGGGACAAAATCCCGGTTTTTCCCCCCAAGCACGGAGGCGGCTCCACTTTCAATCCCTTTTATTGACTCGTCACGGACAGAAGCGCGCAGAGAAAGCGCCCGCGGCTCTCCGCGGCACCGGGGCGAGCGGCGAGCGGGCTGGCAGCCACCGTGGCCACCGTGGCGACCTCGGCCGCCGGCTCCGGGCGCGTCTGCGGCACACACACTTGGCTACAAGGCTACTCTACCCAAAACACACCGAGGGGAGGGGACGGGGACCGGGCATCGGGGGCTGGGGACCGGGGACTGGGGATTGGGGATCGCGGATCGCGGACTGGGGAGCCCCCGGCACCTTGGTGGGCTCGGAGCTGTTCCGGCTCATTCGGTGCTGAACGGGGAGAGAGGGATCAACCGGGAACGGGAGTGGCGGGGACCAGGAGAACCGGGACCCACCGGGAACGGGAGTGGAGGGAACCAGGAGAACCGGGACCCACCGGGAACGGGAGTGGCGGGGACCAGGAGAACCGGGACCCACCGGGAACGGGAGTGGCGGGGACCGGGGAGCACCAATATCCATCGGGGTCTGGAGAGAACCGCCCGGGAGCGGCGGGGACCGGGAATGTCGGCACCCACCGAGGCGCGGGGAGCACCGCCCGCGAGTGGCGGGGACCAAGGAGCCCCGGAATCCATCGTGGAGCGGGAAAAACTCCCGGGAGCAGCGGGGACCGGGAATGTCGGCACCCGCCGGGGAAAATCGGGATGCGCCGGAGCACGGTGCTCACCCACCGGGGAGCGGAGGGGACCGCTCCGGGCTCGATAGGAGAGAACCGGGGAGCAGAGGGGACTCACCGGGCACCGAGGAGCGGCGGGGACTGAACCGATTCCAGCAAAGAGAATTTGGGGCTATCGGGCTTTTTGCTTTTAGCCGTTTTCTCGGGGTTTTTTCGTTTTTTTCCTCGGAGGGGAAAGCGAGCGCGGGGCTGGCGGGCGGCGGAGGGAGGCGGGGGAGAGGGAATCGTTGTTGCCCGAAATGGAAACGAAATCGTGGGAGGCTCATCCCGGCGGCACCGGGCGAGAAGGAGAAGGGGGAGGAGGGGGAGGAGAGGCGGGGATGGCTCTGCTCGTTCCCGGAGGTTTTTCCCGGGCGGAGCGGGGATGGGGAGCGGGGGCCGGGGGGTTCGGGGGGCTCAGCGGGGCCGCTGCCGGTAGTTGCCGTTGATTTCCGGGGAGATGGTGACGGCCTCGGCGCCCAGCGGCAGCTTGTCGCTGTACTCGGAGCGCACCTCGAACTCCTCGGCGCCGCCCTTGGACTGCGACTCCGCCATGGAGCTGGCGGCCACGCTCTCCTCCCGCTCCAGCTCCGCCGCGCCGTCCCCCTCCCTCCCGCGCCGCCACCTCGCTCCTTCTTCATCCCCCGTCTCCTCATCCTCCTCCTCCTCCTCCTCCTCGGCCTCGGCCTCGCCGGGACCGAAGTTCTTCTCTGACTCCAGGTAGGAGGCGCGGGGGTCGAAGTCGGCGGCCATGCGCTTCTCCATCTGGTCGGGGTTCTGCGCCTTCATGATCAGCTTGTAGGGCTTGGCCTGCAGCTTGGCGAGCAGGTGGCACCACGTGGCGCCCAGCAGCGGCAGCGTGGCCAGCAGCAGCAGGAAGATGCTGACCACCACGATGATGATGAGCGATGGGATCTCCTTCTTGGTGGTGAACACCACCTGCACCCGGCAATCCTCGCCCGGCGAGCTCAGGCACACCGAGTAGTTGGTGCCGGGGCTCAGGCCCTGGAACCAGTAGGAGTTCACGCCTGCCTCTATCTGCGACCACTGCAGCAGGGCGTGGCCCTGGCGGCCCTGCTGGCACAGGTAGAGCATGCCCAGGTGGCCCCCGCCGGGCTCAGTGGGCGTCAGCTGCACACGGGCGTCGCGCTCGGCCACATCCAGGGCGATGACGCCCAGATCGAAGCTGTGCCGCTTGAAGTCGCCGCTCTGGTTGAAGGCGTGGTTGGAGATGTACTTGGGGCCGCCCGCCAAGGAGCCGCACTTCTTCTCCAGGCCCGGCGGCTCCACTGGGACCCGGCCCTGGCCCTCAGGCTCCGGCCCCGCTGCCGAGCCGGGCCGGCTCTGCCGGGTGGGGCCCAGCGCTTTGCCCCTCTCCTCTGGGGTCAGCACGCTGTTCTTGGCCGCCTCGGCATCGGGTTTCTTGTCGCCCACCTGCCCCTTGCCGCCCAGCGGGTCGCCGCCGGGCGCCGGCGGGTATTTCTGTGCGCCCGCCACAGCCACATTGACCGAGGAGTGGTTGCTGCCCACCTCGTTGGTGGCCACGCAGGTGTAGGTGCCCTCCTCGCGCTTGCTCAGGCGCGGGATCACCAAGGTGCCGTTCTTGAACACCACGAAGCGCTCGGGCTCCGGCCGTGGCGCCTCCTTGGCCGCGCTCTCCGGGCCACTCCCGCCGAGCTCCAAGCTCTGGCCAGCCGTGCGGATCTTCCAGCGCAGCTCGGGCGGCGGCGAGCCGCTGGCGGCGCAGTGCAGGCTCAGCGTGAGGCCGTCGGGCAGCTCGGCTGCATCCAGCTCGGGTGAGTAGCTGAGGCTCACGGCGGGCGCGGCGCAGGGCAGCTCGGGCAGCTTGGCCAGCGGCACGCCGCGCAGGCGCTCGGGCAGCGCGCAGGCGATGGAGTCCTTCTCGGGGATGGAGATGAGCGTGCTCTCCATCCAGCGCTTCAGCCAGCGCAGCGCGCAGGAGCACTCGAAGGGGTTGTTGTAGATCTGCAGGTGCGACAGCGAGCCCAGCGAGTCGAAGATGCCCTCGGCCAGCGTGGCGAAGCGGTTGTTGTTGATGCGCAGCGAGCGCAGGTCCTTGAGTGTGTGGAAGGCGTCGGGCGGCACCAGCGCCATGCGGTTGTTGTTCATCTTGAGCAGCTGCAGCGCGCTCAGGTTGCGCAGGTCCCGCCAGGGGAACTCCACGATCTGGTTGTGGCTGATGTCCAGGTTCTTGAGCTGCGCCAGCACGGCCAGCGCGCCGGGCTCGATGGTGGCGATCTCGTTGTGCGCCAGCCACAGCGAGCTCACCTGGGTCACCTCGGCGAAGGCGCCGCGGGGCAGCGAGCTGATCTTGTTGGCTGACAGGCTCAGGGTGGTCACGTTGGAGGGCAGCCCCGCGGGCACGGCCTGCAGCTCCTTGTAGGCGCAGTCGGCGAACTGGTGCGCGTACTTGTCCACGCAAGCGCACGGCTCCGGGCACGCCCGGCCCGAGCCCAGCAGGGCCGCCAGCAGCAGTGCCAGCAGCGGGGCCATGTCCCCCTGACAGGGGACAGCGCGGGGCTCAGCGCCAGCGCGCCCCGGCCCCGCCCGCCGGCGGGAGGTGGAGGCGGCGGGGCCGCGCCCCATTGTCTGTGCCCGGCTCCCCCCGGCTGCCGCCCGCTGCCTCTCGCGCATCCCCTCCTCGCACTCTCCCCCGCTTTCCTCCCCTTCCCGGCGGCTCTTCCCACCCTTCTCGCTCTCTTTTTCTCTGCTCCAGCAGGTTTTCCTTCCCTCCTCCCTGGCCGGCTCTCCCCACCCTTCTCACTCTATTTCCCGGCTCGATCGGGTTTTCCTTTCCTCCCCTTCCCGGGAGCTCTTCCCACCCTTCTCACTCTTTTTCCCGGCTCGATCGCGTTTTCCTTCCCTCTCCCCTTCCCGGCTCTTCCTACCCTTCTCACTCTCTTTTTCCTGGCTGGATCAGGCTTTTCCTTCTCCCTTTCCCAGACGGCTCTTCCCACCCTTCTCACTTTATTTTTCTCGGTTCTATCTGGTTTTTCCTCGCCCACTCCCCCTCCCGAAATAACCAACTAATTAACCTCCATTTTCTTTATCCTCTGCTTTCATCCCTCCTTCCCCAATTATTTCTTTCGCTTCCCTCTCCTCTCTCTCCCTTCCAGCTCTTCCCTCCCTCGCTTCCCCGTCTCTCCCTACTTCATCCCCGCCCTACTCCCCCTCTCCTGTCCCCCTGTCGCTCTGTCCCCCGCCACTCACCCTTTCCTAGGTGCCTCTCCGCCACCCTCAGCCCTTCCCGGCGCTCCTCATCCTCCTGCCAGCCGGCCGAGGGGCGGGGGGACCGGGGGGACCCCGCCCGCTGCCCCCGCGCCTGCCGGGGCTGAGCTGCGAGCGGCGGCGGGGCCGTGCGGGCTCTGGGCTGCCGAGGCACAGCGAGAGGCAGCGATTTGCATTTCTGCCAGCCTCCCCCTCCGCCCGCTCGCCACCCCCTTCCTTCTCCCAGCCCACCACCCACCCACCCACCCCCCCCGGCCGGCGCCGCCCGCGGCCGCTCCCGCGCCGCCGGTACCCCCCCGAGAATACAGAAATAACCCCAAAAAAGACGCGGAGCCGCCGGTGCTGCTCGGCCCGCGGGCGTTCTCTGCCGCTCCGCCGCCGCTGTGCAGTTGCCGGTTTTCCCCCGGAGCGGTGGCGATGCCGTCGGGGCGCGGCTCCCCGCGTCCCGCCCGCGCATCCCTCGGAGGATAGAGGAGAAGAAGGTCGGAGCCTCCCGTGCCGCTATTCCCAATCCATGCGGGAATTCCAGCGGCCCGTGCAGCCGCTTGATGCGGGAGGGAGGACGGGGACGGGAGCGGGGGGACGCGGCTCCCGCATGCCGCCCCGGAGCGATCCTCCCCGGGAAAAGCGGGATCCAGGGAGCGGTGCCCCCGAGCCCCGGGGCAGGAACCATCGACCGGGGCACGGCATCGATCCCGATCGGGGCGGGGATCGATTCCCTCCTTTCCCTTCCCGACCCCGATCCCGCCATCCCCGCCCCGCGGCCAGCGGCGAGGGCCGGGGGGGCTCGGCGGGGACTGGCGGGGACGAGCGGCTCCTCCCGGTGTCGGCGACACGGCTGAGTCGCGACAGAGAGCGGCCCCGCCCCCAGCTGTGCCTGCCGCCACAGGCCTCATTCCAAACAATCCATGCCAAGGGATGGAGGGATGGATGATGGATGATGGATGATGGATGGATGGACGGATGGATGGATGGATGGATGGATGGATGATGGATGATGGATGAAGGATGGATGGACGGACGGACGGATGGATGGATGATGGACGATGGATGATGGACGGACGGACGGACGGATGGATGGATGGATGGATGATGGATGGATGGATGGATGATGGATGGATGATGGATGGATGATGGATGGATGGATGAGGGATGAAGGATGATGGAGGATGGATGGATGGATGATGGACGGATGGATGGATGATGGATGAAGGATGGATGGATGAACGGACGGATGGATGGATGGATGGATGGATGATGGATGGATGGATGGATGGATGACGGATGATGGATGGATGGACGGACGGACGGACGGACGGATGGATGGATGATGGATGATGGATGGATGGATGACGGATGATGGATGGATGGACGGACGGACGGATGGACGGATGGATGGATGATGGATGGATGGATGGATGACGGATGATGGATGGATGGACGGACGGACGGACGGATGGATGGATGATGGATGATGGATGGATGGATGGATGGATGGACGGATGGATGATGGATGGATGATGGATGATGGATGGATGAAGGATGATAGATGGTGGATGGATAGATGGATGGATGGATGATGGATAGATGATGGATGGATGATGGATGATGGATGAAGGATGGATGGATGGATGATGGATGGATGATGGATGAAGGATGGATGGATGGATGATGGATGGATGATGGATGAAGGATGGATGGATGGATGATGGATAGATGATGGATGAAGGATGGATGGATGGATGGATGATGGATGGATGGATGGATGGATGGATGGATGATGGATGAAGGATGGATGGATGGATGATGGATGGATGATGGATGAAGGATGGATGGATGGATGATGGATGGATGGATGGAGCATGGATGGATGGATGATGGATGGATGATGGATGGATGGATGATGGATGGATGGATGAATGATGGATGAATGGAGGATGGATGGATGGATGATGGATGGATGATGGATGGATGGATGAATGATGGATGAATGGAGGATGGATGGATGGATGATGGATGGATGGAAGTGCTAGCTTCATTTTTTGGATCAATGAGTTTTGGGGCAGGACTGGGGCAAGGACAAGCTGATCCTGATCCCACAGCCCGAGATTTTGTGAACATCAGGAATAATAGCCCTGGATCCTTTGGAATAACTGCTGGATTGGGAATTACATCCTGATCCTTTGGGATTGCTGCTGGATTGGGAATTCTGTCCTGGATCCTTTAGGATCGCTGTGGGATTGGGAATAATGTCCTGATCCTTTGGGATCACTGTGGGATTGGGAATTATGTCCTGGATCCTTTGGGATCGCTGTGGGTTTGGGAATAACATCCTGATCCTTTGGGATCACTGTGGGATTGGGAATTATGTCCTGATCCTTTGGGATCACTGTGGGATCGGGAATAGCATCCTGACCCTTTGGGATCACTGTCGGATAGGGAATAATGTCCTGATCCTTTGGGATCACTGTGGGATAGGGAATAACCTCCTGATCCTTTGGGTAAGCTCCCCCTCCCACCCTTCTCCCTCCTTTCCGTCCCCCCTCCCTCTCCCTCCCTCTCCCTCCCCTCCCTCCCCTCTCTCCCCCTTCTCCCTTCTCTCGCCTCCTCCTTCGCCCTCTTCCCTCCCTCTCCCCTCCCTCCCCTCCCCCACTCCCGGCCCTGCCACCGCCCCCCAGGGGCTCCGGGTGGGCACGTGACAAATGGCAGTGTGACAATGGCAGTGACACTGCGTCCGTGTCCCCAGTGTCACCGTGTCAGTGTCACAGGGTCAGTGTCAGACATGTGACTGTCACCCTGTCAGTGTCATCAGTGTCACACTGTCAGCGTCACCATGTCAGAGTCACCGCGTCAGTGTCACACTGTCAGTGTCACCGTGTCAGTGTCACAGGGTCAGTGTCACAGGGTGACATGTGACTGTCACCGTGTCAGTGTAATCAGTGTCACACTGTCAATGTCACCATGTTAGAGTCACCGCGTCAGTGTCACACTGTCAGTGTCACCGTGTCAGTGTCACAGGGTCAGTGTCACAGGGTCAGTGTCACTGTGTCAGTGTCACCATGTCAATGTCACCGTGTCAGTGTCACCGTGTCAGTGTCACAGGGTGACATGTGACTGTCACCCTGTCAGTGTAATCAGTGTCACACTGTCAATGTCACCATGTTAGAGTCACCGCGTCAGTGTCACACTGTCAGTGTCACCGTGTCAGTGTCACAGGGTCAGTGTCAGACAAGTGACTGTCACCGTGTCAGGGACATCAGCATCCCACTGTCAGTGTCACCGTGTCAGTGTCACAGGGTCAGTGTCACTGTGTCAGTGTCACCGTGTCAGTGTCACAGGGTCAGTGTCACAGGGTGACATGTGACTGTCACCCTGTCAGTGTCATCAGTGTCACAGGGTCAGTGTCACCGTGTCAGTGTCACAGGGTCAGTGTCACAGGGTCAGTGTCACTGTGTCAGTGTCACCATGTCAATGTCACCGTGTCAGTGTCACAGAGTCAGTGTCATAGGGTCAGTGTTAGACATGTGACTGTCACCCGGTCAGTGTCATCAGTGTCACACTGTCAGTGTCACAGGGTCAGTTTCACCATGTCACTGTCACACTGTCACTGTCACACTGTCAGTGTCACCGTGTCAGTATCACACTGTCAGTGTCACTGTGTCAGTGTCACAGGGTCAGGGTCACAGGGTCAGTGTCACACGTGTCACAGTGTCACACGTGTCACAGTGTCACACGTGTCACAGTATCAATGTCACAGTGTCAGAGTGTCAGTGTCACCGGATCCCCGTGTCAGTGTCACCGGGTCCCCGTGTCACCAGGTCAGTGTCACACGTGTCATTGTCCCCAGAGCAGCGCCAGCCCGCGAGCCGCTGTGCAAGGGGGACACCTGGTGGTGGCACTGCCTTGTCACAGCCAGCCCCGCTCGGCAACACCGCCCGCGCCACGCGACTGCCACCCAGGGCCACCTCCATGGGGACACCCACTGCCACCACCACGGGACACCCAGGGCCACCTCCATGGGGACACGCAGTGCCACCACCACGGGACACCCAGGGCCACCACCACGGGACACCCAGTGCCACCTCCATGGGTACACTCAGTGCCACCACCATGGGGACACTCAGTGCCACCTCCATGGGGACACCCACTGCCACCACCACGGGATACCCAGTGCCACCTCCATGGGGACACCCAGTGCCACCACCACGGGACACCCAGGGCCACCTCCATGGGGACACCCACTGCCACCACCACGGGACACACAGTGCCACCTCCATGGGACACCCAGGGCCACCTCCATGGGTACACCCAGTGCCACCTCCATGGGGACACCCAGGGCCACCTCCATGGGGACACCCACTGCCACCACCACGGGACACACAGTGCCACCTCCATGGGACACCCAGGGCCACCTCCATGGGTACACCCAGTGCCACCTCCATGGGACACCCAGGGCCACCTCCATGGGTACACCCAGTGCCACCTCCATGGGGACACCCAGGGCCACCTCCATGGGTACACCCAGTGCCACCTCCATGGGGACACCCAGGGCCACCTCCATGGGTACACCCAGTGCCACCTCCATGGGTACACCCAGTGCCACCTCCATGGGGACACCCAGTGCCACCACCACGGGACACCCAGGGCCACCTCCATGGGACACCCAGTGCCACCACCACGGGGACACCCAGTGCCACCTCCATGGGGACACGCAGTGCCACCACCACGGGACACCCAGTGCCACCACCATGGGTACACCCAGGGCCACATCCATGGGGACACCCACTGCCACCACCGCGGGACACCCAGGGCCCCCTCCATGGGGACACCCAGTGCCACCTCCATGGGGACACCCAGGGCCACCTCCATGGGTACACCCAGTGCCACCTCCATGGGGACACCCAGTGCCACCACCACGGGACACCCAGTGCCACCTCCATGGGGACACCCAGTGCCACCACCGCGGGACACCCAGTGCCACCTCCATGGGGACACCCCGGGCCACCTCCATGGGGACACTGGGCACAGCAGTGCCACCTCCATGGGTACACTCAGTGCCACCACCATGGGGACACCCAGTGCCACCTCCATGGGGACACCCAGTGCCACCTCCATTGGACACCCTGTGTCACCACCCCCAGGCCATCCTGGGAAAAGGGGCTGGCATGGGGATTTTGGGGTCTCTCTGTGACCCCACATTCCCCAGATAATGTCACCTTTGGAGATACCCTTGATGCTGAGGAATTCCGGAATTCCCGGCTCCAACCAGGAATCCCAAAGGCCGGGATGGGGGCAGGGCCAGGTGCCACCCCGGTGTCCCCATGTCCCCAGAGTCCTGGAAAAAGCAGGAAAAGGGATCCCAATCCTGGCTGGTGGCCTGGGGCTGGATCGGGCAACCTTGGGAGCGAGGAACAGGAATTGAATCCAGGGGAAACATTCTTGGAGCGAGGAACCCCAAAAATTGGATCTGGGAATCCCAAATCCAGGCAGGTCAAATCCCGGTAATTGAATCCATGGAAAACATTCCTGGAGTGGGGGTGTCCCAAAAATGGGATCTGGGAATTCCAAATCCAGCCAGGATTGAGACAGGAATGCTCAAATCCTGGGAAATTTAAGCCATGGAAACATTCCTGGAACTTGGGGTGTCCCAAAAAAAACCCCTGGGATCCAGTATAAAAGCAGAGCCCCGAATTCATTTGCTGTTTTTCCTCAGGACAATCCCGCAGCCTTTTCCTGGGAAATGGAATTTCCTTTTCCTTCTTTCCCGGCAGCCCCAGATTTGTGGGAATGTGACTGGAACAGGCTCCTCCACCCATGGAATGTGGGGATTTTATCCCTGGGATCTCTCCTTGTCCTCAGGGATCTCTCCCATCCCTGAAACACTGGGATCGGTGCCAGGAGCAGGGAGCGGGGTCAGGTTTTACCCCAGAATTCCCGATTTTCTCTCTGCTTGGGAGGGACTAGGAAAAGCAGGGCTGGAATTTTATCCCGGAGCAAATTTATTGAGGGGAGACATAAAAAACCCGGGATTTTAATCCCTCATTACATTGGAAAACCGATCCCAATCCTAATCCCAATCCCCATCCCAATCCCAAGGAATTCCCTGCTTCAAGTGCTGATGGGGAATCCCAGAGGGGGATCCCAC
This sequence comes from Anomalospiza imberbis, assembly GCF_031753505.1. Lineage (NCBI taxonomy): Eukaryota > Metazoa > Chordata > Aves > Passeriformes > Viduidae > Anomalospiza > Anomalospiza imberbis. Next base: position 18,557,739 of record NC_089693.1, on the reverse strand, counting down.
TGTTGGGATCATCTCCCCACCTTTGGGGGGGCTTGAGAACGGGATTGGCCAGCACAGATCCCAACTCCCATCCCAAATTTTATTTTGGGATCAAGCCAGATGTGATTTCAGAGGAGAACATTCCCAGGGAACCTCAGATCCTCGAAGGGGAGATCCCAGCAGATCCCGGCCAGATTTGGGGCCGCTCCGGAACACTGGAGGCTCAGTCCAGGAATAAATTTGGGATTGGCCAAGAAGAGGAAAGCCCAAGCGGAAATCTGGGAATGGGAGGCTGGGAATTGCGGGAATTGCGGGATGATCCCATGGGATGTCAGCATGGCTCCGGTGTCACCGTCACCACCACAGTGTCCTCGTCGCTGTCGTCCGAGCTGCAGATGATGATGCTGCCGCCCTCTGCAAGGGAAACCCCAAAATTCCGGATCCCACGGGATCAACGTTCCCGAGCTTTGCACCCAGAACCAACTCCTGGAATGATGGTGACTCCATGGATCCTGAATTCCAGGGATCCCTCACCCCATGGATCCCTGAGTTCCATGGATCCTTCACTCCACGGATCCCTCACCCCATGGATCCCCAAATTCTATGGATCCCTCACCCCATGGTTCCCTCAACCCATGGATCCCTCACCCATGGATCCCTCATCCCATGGATCCTTCATCCCATGGATCCCTCACCCCATAGACCCTGAATTCCATGGATCCTTCACCCCACGGTTCCTTCACCCCACGGATCCTTCACCCCATGGATCCTTCACTCCAGGGATCCCTCACCCCACGGATCCCTCACCCCATGGATCCTTCACCCCATGGTTCCCTCAACCCATGGATCCCTCACCCATGGATCCCTCATCCCATGGATCCTTCATCCCATGGATCCCTCACCCCATAGACCCTGAATTCCATGGATCCTTCACCCCACGGTTCCTTCACCCCACGGATCCTTCACCCCATGGATCCTTCACTCCACGGATCCCTCACCCCATGGATCTACATCATCCCCATCCGTGGCCAAGACTCCCATGGAATGGGGGTGCAGAAAGGCCGGGAAGGATCCCAGGGGATGGGGACAAGCGGGATAACGGGGACGGAGCCGTTCCCGGAGCCCACCTGCATCACCGGCACGGGCGCAGTTGTGCGGTGCCGTGGAGGGGCCGGGCTCCGTCTGGAATTCCCACTGGGATTTGGGGTGGCTGGGGCCTGGCTCGTGGTCACATTCCAGCTTCAGGATCTTGGGGGACACCTGGCTGCCCCGCTCCACACCGGACAGCGGCCGCGTCGTCCAGCAGCACAGCGGGACAGGCTGGAAAAGCGGGATCAGGATCAGGGTGGGATTGGGGTGGGATTGGGGTTGGGGTGGGATTGGGATTGGGGTGGGAATTGGGATTGGGGTGGGAATTGGGATTGGAATTGGGATTGGGGTGGGATTGGAATGGGAATTGGGATTTTGATTAGGATTGGAATTGGGGTGGTATTAGAGTAGGATTGGGATTAGGATTGGGATTGGGATTGGGATGGGAATTGGGGTGGGATTGGGGTTGGGGTGGGATTGGGATTGGGATTCGGATTGGGGTGGGAACACCTGGATCCCAGCGGATCCCCCCTGGATGGGCCTCACCTGCTCCACGTGGATCTCCTCAAGGCCGGGGGAGACGCTGTTGGGTTTGGGATCTTCCTGCGGGAAGAGTGGGGAGTTAGGATGGATTTGGATCCCAGTGGAGGGGCGGGAACACCCTCGGGAATGGGGAAACTGAGGCACGAGGGGGTTGGGATGGGTCTGGGTGCCATGGTCACGGAATTGCCCAGGGGTGGAGCAGTGCCCGGTGGGATGTGGGAATTTCTAAGGGAGGAGAGCGTGGGTTTGGGATGGGGCAGGAGCACCCCGATGTCTCACCAGGTTGTTCTCCAGGGTCACCTCAACCTCGGGAACATCTGGGGACAGAGAAAACTGGGATGAGATCCCAAACCGGAGCCTCTGGAGCCAGGAAAATCCCGCCCGGCAGTTCTGAACCCCTTCCCTCTGGATTGGGGTGGCCCCGGGAGCTTGAGAGGCTCCGGGGAGCTGGGAATGAGCATCCCCATTGTCACCGGGATCGGGGACACCCAAAGGGGCTCCACAAAAACAACGGAGCAAATCCCAGTTCCGGGGGGGGTGAGGAGCCAGAGCAGGGAAATGGGGGAAGAGAACGAGGAGGAGAACAAGGAGAAGAAGGGGAAGGAGTAGGGGGAGGAAAAGGAGAAGAAAAAAAAGAAGAAGAAAAAGAAGGAGAAGAAGAAAAAGAAGAGAAGGAGACAAAGAAGAAGAATCCAGCGCTGCCCCTGCTCACAGAGGGCGCTTTGCAGCCGACCAAACCCCGCGCTCCCTCCCCGGCCCATCCCATCCCACCCCATCCCATCCCATCCCATCCCGGCCCATCCCGGCCCATCCCGGCCCGGCCCAGCCCTCACCTGGCCGCCCCGTGACGCGCTCCACCAGCGCCCGCAGCCGCACCCGGCACTCGGTGATGTCGGGGGGCTCTCGGAGCTCGGGGGGCTGGGGCGGCCGCAGCCGCCGCAGCTCCAGCAGCGCGCCCTTGACGAAGGGCTGCATGTCCATGAGCTCCTGCTCGCCGCCGTAGCGCCCCAGCCTCTCCACCAGCCGCTCGGCCGCCTCCAGCCGCAGCAGCGTCCCCTCGGCGCCGCGCAGCTCCTCCGCCAGCGCGCTCCGGCCGCGCTCCGGCCGCGCCTCCAGCAGCGCCCGCAGCTCCTCCGCCTCGCTGCGCACCAGCTCCTGCAGGCGCTCGGCGCTGGCGCGGACGCGCTCCCGCAGCTGCTCCCGCTGCTCCTCCCGCCGCGCCGTCTCGCCCCGCAGCCGCACCGCGGCCGCCTCGAAGGCGCGGCGGAGCCGCCGCAGGTCGCGGCGCAGCGAGTGCAGCTCGTCCTGGCGCCGGCGGCTCTCGGCGCGCAGGTCGCGGAACGGAGCGTGGCCGGTGTCCAGCAGCGCGCACGGACAGCACAGAGCACGCTCGCAGCGCGGGCAGTAGATGCTGCCGGGGGGACACACGGGTGGCGTCAGGGAGCGGGGGCAGCAGGAGGGGTGACAGCGCGGCCACGCGGGGCTGGGTACGGCCGGGAGCGGCTCCGGGATACCGGGATGGGGGGATGGACGCGGGGCAGGGATGGACACTGGTCAGGGATGGTCTACGGTCAGCGATGGTCAGTGGTCAGTGATGGTCAGTGATGGATGCGGGGCAGGGATGGACAGAGGTCAGGGATGGACAGAGGTGGAGGTCAGGATGGACATTGGTCAGGGATGGTCTGCTGTCAGCGATGGTCAGTGATGGTCAGTGATGGTCAGTGGTCAGTGATGGACAGAGGTCAGGGATGGACAGGGGTCAGGGATGGACAGGGGTCAGCAGTGATGGTCAGTGGTCAGTGGTCAGGGATGGTCAGCAGTCAGGGATGGTCAGTGATGGTCAGCAGTCAGTGATGGCCAGTGGTCAGCAGTCAGTGATGGTCAGTGGTCAGGGATGGTCAGTGATGGTCAGCGGTCAGTGATGGCCAGTGGTCAGCAGTCAGTGGTCAGGGAATGTCAGTGGTCAGTGATGGTCAGCAGTCAGTGATGGTCAGCAGTCAGTGGTCAGGGATGGTCAGCGGTCAGTGATGGTCAGATGGTGAGTGGTCAGCAGTCAGAGATGGTCAGTGGTCAGGGGTGGTCAGTGATGGTCAGTGGTCAGTGATGGCCAGTGGTCAGCAGTCAGAGATGGTCAGCAGTCAGGGATGGTCAGTGATGGTCAGCGGTCAGTGATGGCCAGTGGTCAGCAGTCAGTGATGGTCAGCAGTCAGTGATGGTCAGCAGTCAGTGGTCAGGGATGGTCAGCGGTCAGAGATGGTCAGTGGTCAGGGGTGCTCAGGGATGGTCAGTGGTCAGCGGTCAGTGATGGTCAGCGGTCAGGGATGGTCAGCGGTCAGTGATGGTCAGATGGTGAGTGGTCAGCAGTCAGAGATGGTCAGTGGTCAGGGGTGGTCAGTGATGGTCAGTGGTCAGTGATGGCCAGTGGTCAGCAGTCAGAGATGGTCAGCAGTCAGGGATGGTCAGTGATGGTCAGCGGTCAGTGATGGCCAGTGGTCAGCAGTCAGTGATGGTCAGCAGTCAGTGATGGTCAGCAGTCAGTGGTCAGGGATGGTCAGCGGTCAGAGATGGTCAGTGGTCAGGGGTGCTCAGGGATGGTCAGTGGTCAGCGGTCAGTGATGGTCAGCGGTCAGGGATGGTCAGCGGTCAGTGATGGTCAGATGGTGAGTGGTCAGCAGTCAGAGATGGTCAGTGGTCAGGGGTGGTCAGGGATGGTCAGTGGTCAGGGATGGTCAGTGGTCAGCAGTCAGTGATAGTGGTCAGGGATGGTCAGCGGTCAGTGATGGTCAGTGGTCAGGGGTGGTCAGGGATGGTCAGTGGTCAGGGATGGTCAGTGGTCAGCGGTCAGTGATGGTCAGATGGTGAGTGGTCAGCAGTCAGAGATGGTCAGTGGTCAGGGGTGATCAGGGATGGTCAGTGGTCAGGGATGGTTAGTGGTCAGCAGTCAGTGGTCAGGGATGGTCAGCGGTCAGTGATGGTCAGTGGTCAGGGGTGCTCAGGGATGGTCAGTGGTCAGGGATGGTCAGTGGTCAGTGCCCATTCCAGGACAGCTGGGTAGTGCCCAGCCCCTCTGGAGCCTTTCCCAGATCCCCACCGGAGCTCCCCTGGCACCTCTGTGCCTCTGTGGGGTCACTGCCCCAGTCCCCAAACATGGGGACAAAATCCCATTGGCAGAGCTTTGGGGACAGGGGATTTGGGGACAGGGGATTTGGGGACAGGATGAGGTTTGGCTACGGGATGACATTTGGGGACTGTGTGACATTTTGGGACAGGACGAGATTTAGGTTCACCCCACTCCTGCCCATTCCAGGCTGGAGCATCACCCCAAACCTCCTGGAGCAGGGCAGGATTCGGGGACAAGACGAGGTTTGGGGACAGTGTGAGATTTTGGGACAGGATGAGATTTGGGGTCACAGCACTGTTTGGGGAGAGGACGAGGTTTGGGGACAGCATGAGTTTTGGGAGCAGAACGAGCTTTGGGGACATGATGAGTCTGGGGACAGGACGAGGTTTGGGGATGTGGGACATTTGAGAGTGTGGTGAGATTTGGGTACAGGATGAGATTTGGGGATGGGGAGGTTTGGGGACAGGATGAGGTTTGGAGACAGGATGAGATTTGGGAACAGCATAAGTTTTGGGGGCAGGATGAAATTTGGGGATGGGATGAGTTTTGGGGGCAGGATGAGGTTTGGGGACAGGACAAGATTTGGGGCCATGGCAATGTTTGGGGACAGGCCAAGGTGTGGGGACAGTGTGAGGACAGGACAAGGTTGGGGGATGGGATGTGATTTGGGGACAGAACGAGGTTTGGGGACAGGATGAGATTTGGGGACAGGATGAAGTCTGAGGACAGGATGAGATTTGCGGACGGGATGAGCTTTGGAGACAGGATGAGGTTTGGGGGCAGGACAAGATTTGGGGACAAGACGAGGTTCGGGGACAGGAGGAGGTTTCAGGATGGGATGAGATTCGGGGATGGGATGAAGTTTGGGGACAGGACAAGATTTGGGGCCGTGGCAATGTTTGGAGACAGGCCAAGGTGTGGGGACAGTGTGAGATTTGAGGACAGGACAAGGTTGGGGGACAGGATGAGATTTGGGGGCAGAATGAGTATGGGGACAGGACAAGGTTTGGGGACAGGATTTTTGGGGATGGGATGAGATTTGGGGATGGGACAAGTTTTGGGGATGGGACAAGATTTGGGGCCATGTCTGGGGACAGGCCAAGGTTTGGGGGAGTGTGAGATTTGAGGACAGGACGAGGCTGGGGCCGGGATGAGATTTGGAGATGGGATGAGATTTGATGACAGGACAAGATTTGGAGACAGGATGAGTTTTGGGGACAGGATAAGGTTTGGGGCCAGGACAAGATTTAGGGTCAGGACAAGATTTGGGGCCAGGAGGAGATTTGGGGTAAGGAGGAGATTCGGGGTCATGACAAGATTTGAGACCAGGACAAGTTTTGGGGCCAGGACAAGATTTGGGGCCAGGAGGAGATTTCGGCACACGCCCCCATCGGGGGCCGGCCCGAGGTGCTCCCACCTGCACACGCGGCTCTCCTCGGGGTGGCTGCCGCTGGAGCAGAAGAGGCTGCAGGAGCTGCGCGTGTCCTCCAGGAACTGGCGCGCCGAGCCCGCCCGCAGCTCCTCCACCCTGCGCACCCTGTGCGCCTTCTTCTTGTGCCACCACTGGTGCTCCTCCAGGCAGCGCCCGCACAGGAACTCCTCGCACTCCTCGCACCACACCAGCGCCGCCTCGGCGCGGCAGCGGCCGCAGCCCGGCCCGCCGGCGCTGCGGATCTGCCGCCAGAGCTGCAGGCGGCTCCGCAGGTTGCAGAAGAGCAGGTTGTCCACGGCGGGCGCGGCCGTGGCCGCCTGGCAGCGCGGGCACTGCTTGGTGTCGCTCAGGCACGCCGGGCACAGCGTGTGCAGACAGCGCAGCAGCCGCGGCCGCGCCGAGTCCTGCCCGCAGCCGTCGCAGTGCAGGAACTGGAAATCGTCATCGTCCTCATCCTCACCCTCACCCTCCGCGGGGTGACGGGGAGGGGAGGCCGGCACGGGGGTGCTCGCGGCGGGGCACGGCTCCGCGAGAAGCTCCGCTGCCGCTTCTGCCTCCGGTTCCGTCTCCATCTGCGAGGATTCGCCCGTGGGATGGAGGAAGTTGGAGCTCGGCCCTACAAATCCCGCTCGGGGTTCTGCTGTCCCGCCCCTCGCTCGTTCCTCCCCACCCTCCCCGAGCTCTCGGTCTTCCTGGAATTTGGGATTGACCGAGCGCCGGTGGAAACGAAAGCAAAACTATTTTGGCGCCACCGCCCCTTCCTGCCCCGACAGAGGGAAAAGCGAGGACACCCTGGCAGCGACCCCAAAACCCCCTTGGCAGAGACCCCAGAATACCCCCGGCAGCGACCCCAAAATCCCCCAGGCAGCGACCCCAAAACCTCCCCGGCAGCAACCCCAAACCCCCCTTGGCAGCGACCCCAAAATCCCCGTGGCAACAACCCCAAAATCTCCCTGGCAGCGACCCCAAAACCCCCCCGGCAGCGACCCCAAACCCCCCCCGGCAGCGACCCCAAAACCAAGGGATCCCCCTTCCCACCCCGCCCTAAAAATGCGCCCGGCCCCTCTCCCCGGGCAGGAGCCGCCCGCGGTCCCTCGGGGGCTCCGGTTTGTCCCCGGGTCCCCCCACCCGGGGGCTCCGGTTTGTCCCCGGGTCCCCTCCGGTACCTGCGGGGCGCGGCGGGGACGGAGCGGCGGGAAGAGGAGCGGGGAGAGGGAGGGAGTGGAGAGGGAGGGCGGGAGCTGCGAGGCGGTGCCGGAGGAATCCGGGAGTGCGGGGACCGGGACCGGAATGTGGGACCGGGATGGGGATGTGGGATGGGATTTGGGATCGGGATGGAGATGTGGGATCGGGATTTGGGACCGTGATGGGGATTTGGGACCGGGATGTGGGACTGGGATGAGGATGTGGGACCGGGATGTGGGATTGGGATGGAGAATGTGAGACCATTATCGGAATGTAGGATCGGGATGTGGGACCGGGATACTGATTGTGGGATCAGGATGTGGGACCAGGATGTGGGATCGGGATGGGGATATGGGATCGGGATGGGGATTGTGGGATCAGGATGTGGGACCGGGATATGGGATCGGGATGCAGAATGTGAGACCAGGATAGGGATGGGGATGTGGGATTGGGGTGGGGATGTCAGATTGGGATGGGGATGGGGATTTGGGACTGGGATGTGGGATCGGGATGGAGATGTGGGACCGGGATGTGGGATCGGGATGGAGATGTGGGACCGGGATGTGGGACCAGGATGAGGACTGTAGGACTGAGAAGGGGATTGTGGGATCGGAATGTAGGACTGGGAAGGGGATCCCGCCCCGGGAAGGCGCTGCCGGTGCCGTGGAGCGGTTCCGGTGGCCGAGCCCCGCCCCCGCCGTGCCGGGCCCGCTCCGGGCTGGGCCCATTGTCCCTGTCCCGGCCCGGAGGGACATCTCCGGCCCCATTCCCACCCTAATCCCGGCCCCAATCCCGGCCCCATTCCCGGCCCTATTCCCGGCCCTATTCCTACCCCATTCCCGGCCCCATTCCCACCCCATTCCCGGCCCTATTCCCACCCCATTCCTGGCCCCATTCCCACCCTAATCCCGGCCCCATTCCCGGCCCTATTCCCACCCCATTCCCGGCCCTCTTCCCACCCGACCCTTCCCTTCCCCCTCCCCACACGGGGGGTGGTGGCACCGCCACAAGGCCGGGACGGGGACTTTGGGGACAAACCCCTTCTGCCGCCCCCTTTGGGGCGAGGCTGCCCCGATCCCAAATCCCGATCCGTAATCCCCGCGGTCCCAAACGCCGATCCCAAATTCTGATCCCAAATCCCCGCGGTCCCAAATGCCGATCCCGAATCCTGATCCCAAATGCCGATCCCAAATCCCCGCGGTGCCAAATGCCGATCCCAAATCCCGGTCCCAAATCCCGGTCCTAAATCCCAGATCCCGATCCCAATCCCGTTTACCGGGCCGGGCCGGGCTCGGTCGCTCCTCACGTGACGGAGCCGCCAGGAAGCGCCGCCGCTCCTCGTTCCTGTCCCCATCTCCGCTCCGGCGACAACGCCACCTGCCCGCGGCGACAGTGTCGCCAAGCGGGGCCGGGACCGCGGCGGGATCCCCGATGTCCCGGCGGTGGCACCCGGGGTGGCACCGCTCGGGTTTGTCCCCCGGCGTGGCATCTGGGGTGGCACCGCTCGGGTTTGTCCCCCGGCGTGGCATCGCTCGGATTTGTCACCTGAGGTAGCATTTGGGTGGCATCACTCGGAGCTGTCACCTGGGGTGGCATCTGAGGTGGCACGGCTCGAATTTGTCGCGTGGGGAGGAGGCAGTGGGGATGTCACCTCCCGGATTTGTCACCTGGGGTGGTGGCGGGGATGGCACCACTCAGATTTGTTACCCGAGGTGGCACCTGGGGTGGCACCGCTGGGATTTGTCCCCCGAGGTGGTGGCAAAACAGCCCCAAAATTGTTTTCTCAATCCTCAGCCAGGTGACCCCAAATCCTGCCCTGGTGTCCCTGGAGTGCCACCACCCCAGGTGACCCCAAACCCTTTTGTGGTGTCCCTTAAGTGTCACCAGCTCAGGGGACCCCAAATCCTCGAGTGTCACCCTGACCCCAGTGACCCCAAACCCCGCCCTGGTGACCCCAAAACCTGTCCTGGTGTCCGTGGAGTGTCACCAACCCTGGTGACCCCAAACTCTGTCCCCAGTGACCCCAAACCCTCAAATGTCACCATCCCAGGTGACACCAAACCCCGCCCTGGTGACCCCAAAACCTGTCCTGGTGTCCGTGGAGTGTCACCAACCCTGGTGACCCCAAACTCTGTCCCCAGTGACCCCAAACCCTCAAATGTCATCATCCCAGGTGACCCCAAACCCCGCCCTGGTGACCCCAAATCCTGCCCTGGTGTCCCTGGAGTGTCCCCAATCACGGGGAACCCCAAATCCTCGAGTGTCCCCAGCCCCAGGTGACCCCAAACCCTTTTGTGGTGTCCCTGGAGTGTCACCGTCCCAGGTGACCCCAAACCCTGGAGTGCCACCCTGACCCCAGTGACCCCAAACTCTCTCCTGGTGTCCCTGGAGTGTCCCCAACACCAGGGGACCCCAAACCCTGTAAGGGTCGGCATCGGGATCCCGGAATTCCCTGGGACTGGCCCCATTTCGGGTCACATTCCCGACCCCAAAAATTCCCAGTTTGGGAATCCCGGAATTCCTGGTGATCCCATGGGATCCTCCTTGGGATTGAGATCCCAGAATTCTGTGGGATCAGCCCCTTTAGGGTCACATTCCCAACACCAAAAATTCCCAATGTTCCCGTGGGATCCTCCTTGGGAATGGCAGGATCAGGATCGGGATCCTGGAATTCTGTGGGATTTGCCCCATTTGGGGTCACATTCCTGATCCCAAAAATTCCCAGTTTGGGAATCCCGGAATTCCCGGCGATCCCATGGGATCCTCCTTGGGACTGAGATCCCAGAATTCTGTGGGATTTGCCCCATTTGGTGTCTCATTCCTGACCCCAAAAATTCCCAGCGATCCCGTGGGATCCTCCTGTTCCCAGCTGGAATTCCCATGGAAAATCCCAATCCAGAGCGGGAAATCCTCGCTCTGGGGGCCATTCCTGGGATATTCCCAAATATCCCAAATGGATGCCCCCAAATTCTCAGGAAATTCCAGGAAAAATGGGAATTCTGGAATCCCAAATCCCACTTTGGGATTGGGAATTCCAGGATCCAAAATCCCAATTTGGGATTGAGAAAAATGGGAATTACAGGATCCCAAATCCCAAAAATCCAATTTTTCCCCAAAAAATTCCAGGATCCCAAACCCCACTTTGGGTTTGGAAATTCCAGGATCTAAAATCCCAGTTTGGGATTGGGAAAAATGGGAATTACAGGATCCCAAATCCCAAAAATCCAATTTTTGGGATCCCAGGATCCCAAATCCCAAAATTTCAGTTTTTCCCGGATTTTTTGCTCTTGGAAAAGGGGGAAGAGCTGGGAATTCCCACCAGGATTTGGGATCAGCCTTTTTCCAGTGGGAAAATCCCAGGAAAAAGGAGGAAATTTGGGATCCTGGATGGGATTTTTCCCGATTTTTCCTGCCTTGGGAGCTCCCTGATCCCAAAAATCCCAGGAATCCCTCTGGAATCAGATCCCCCCTCTCCAGCCGGGATTTTTCCTGGGAAAAAGCTCTGGGAAAAGGGAAAAGCTCTTCCCAAACTCCCATTTTTTCATGGATTTTTTCCCATGCTGGAAAATGCGGGAATGGGAATGAATCCGGGGCCGTTTTTAGGGGGAAAAAATCCCAGTTTGGGGTGAGAGAGAGGTGGGAATTTCACCCCCCGGAACTGCAAAGGCCGGAATTCCAAGGATTGTTTGGGATTCTTGGATCCTAGTAGGATAAACAATCCTTGGAATTCCTGAGCCCGGAATTCCCTCCCCCCATCCCAAAAGCGATCCCAAAAACAGCTCCGAAATTCCCTTTTCCTGGTTTCCCCCCCCCCCTTTTTTTTTTTTAATGGGATTTTGGGTTTTCCCACTGCCATCCCCAAATCCTGGAATTCTGTGGGGGCTGGGGAAGGAAAAATTTGGGAATTCTGGAGCGAATTTTCATGGATTTAGGGATTTGGGGTTTGCACCCCTTGGATTTGGGATTTCTGGCCATGGAAAACTGGGAATTGTGGGATTGCCTCAGATGGAATTCTTTGGGATGAGATTCCAAGGAGGATTTGGGATTTGGGGAAGAAATCCCAAATCCCTTTCCAGGCCCCAAATCCTCATGGATTCCTTCCCAATCCAGGTTTTTTTTTGGGATCATCCCTTGGGGTTTTTTTTGTTTTTTTGGGATCACCCCTCGGTTTTCCTGGGATCCAGAGAGATTTTGATCCTAAAAACTTGTGAAGAGCCCAAATCCCAAACCCGGAGCCGGGAATGAGGGAAAACCTCAGGAAAATCTGGGAAAACCCCAAGGAAATCTGGGATGAGGGAAAACCCTCGGAATTCCCGGAGCTCCGGGAATTCCTGGGATTAAAACTCAATTTTGAGGGAAAATGGAATGGGGAAAAAACCCTGGATTTGCTTTCCCAGCCCCTTGGGAATTCCCAAAACATCCATCTTCTGCTTTTTCTTGGGAAATCAGAAATCCTCTTTTCCTTGTGGATCCCCTTCATTCCCAGAATTTTCCCCTCTGGATCCATCCCGAGGGTTTTTTCCCAAAATCCCAAAAGAATCCCGGAGTTTCCTGGAATGAGGAGAGGCCTTGAATCCAAGGATTTTCCCCCCTCAGCCGCGGAATTCCCGGAATTCCCGATATCTCCCTGACGCAGGAGCTCAGCCTCTGGAATTCCGGGAATTTCCGCGCAGCTTCCAAAGGATTTTAAACATGGTGGGGGAGAAAATCCCCCCAAAAAAACCCCAAAAATCCCCAAAACACCAGGATTCGGAGTTTTGTGATAAGCAGAAAACCCCTGAAAGCAGCAGAGGGGTTGATGCTGATCCATAAAAATTTTTGGGAATGTTGAGTTGGTTCCAGGTCCAAAATCCTGGGAATTCCTTTGGGATTGATGCCAGGAATTCCTTTGGGATCGATTTTGGGAAAAAAAAAATCCCAAATCTGGGGGGATTTTTCCAGGGAAAAAAGGGAAGAGGGATTTTGGGATTTGGGAAAAACACAGCTGATGGAAAATTGGGAAAGGAGTTGGGGGGAGGGGGGGAAAGACGACAGAAATTCCATTAAAATTCCATTTTTAAAAATTCCATTTAAAAATCCATTAAAATTCCATTTAAAAAAAATCCATTAAAAATTCCATTAAAATTCTATTAAAAAAAAATCCATACAAAAAAATTCCATTAAAAATTCAATTAAAAAAACTCCATTCAAACATTCCATTAAAAAAATCCATAAAAAACGGGATTGGGGTAACAAAGGGAATGAAACAACCCCACAAAAATCAGAAAAATATTGGGAATGAGCCTGGAAAATTTATGGGATTTATTCCAGAAATAAATAAATTCTCCCTGTTTTCCCTTTTTCTTGGATCCAATGGGACAGGAAGAGCCAGGAGGGAGGAAAATGCAGGAATTTTGGGGGTTTCTGTCATTCCCCATGATCCAAACCCAAATCCCACATTTTTGGGGGGGATAGAACGAGGGTTTATCCCTGGCATTCGGGGGCCTGGAGTTTTGGATGAGGATTTTTGGGAATGGAGGGATGACCCCAAGTTTATTCCCCCGCCCCCCAAAAAAAAAAAAAGGATTTGTGCATCCAGAGGGGTTTGGATCACCAGGAATGACGGAAACCCCAAAATTCCAAGACCAGGAGCCAAAATTCCTTCGTTTTTTCGGGATAAAACGTGGGATCCCCCCAAATTCCTCATCCAGGGGGAAAGCAGAGCTCCGGGGGTTTGGGATCATCCCCGGAATTGGGGGAAATGTGGGAATTTTTGGGGTTTCTGTCATTCCCCATCATCCAAACCCAAATCCCCAAAAAATCCTCTTCCAAGGCTCGGCTTTTCCCGGGATCCCCAATTCCAGGGATCATCCCGGGGCTTTGTTTTTCCCCTCGTTCCATCCCCCAAAAAAAGAAGGAATTTTGGCTGGAATTAGGGGGTGACAGCGACACCCCCAAATCCCATTTTTTCTTTGGGATAGAATTTTCTCCCCCCTACTCCTCTTCCCAAAAATCCTCATCCAGGGGGAAAGCAGCGCTCAGGGGGTTTGGGATCATCCCTGGAATTGGGGGAAATGCGGCAATTATTGGGGTTTCTATCATTTCCCATTATCCAACCCCAAATCCCATTTTTTCTTTGGGATAGAACCTTCTCCCCCCCCACTCCTCTTCCCAAAACTCCTCATCCGAGGGGCAAGCGGCGCTCCGGGGCTTTGGGATCATCCCTGGAATTCGGGATCCCGGGAGAAGCGGAGCCTTGGCTCGCTCCTTATCAGCGCCGAGCCCAAACAATTCCCCGGGCGCGCGGCTCCGCGGCTCCTGCCGGGATAAACAATTCCCAAAAATCCGCCGGGAACGCTCACCCCGAGCCGCGGCACCCCGGAAATGACGGGAACGCGCTCGGGGGGCGCCCTTGGAATTCCAAAGGGGGCGGGGGAGAGGGGGTGGGAGCCGGGCTCGTTCCCAGCGGGATATAACCCCGGGCTGAAGCGGCGCGCCGGCAGTTCCAGGGATTTTCCGGGATGCTCTCCCAAATCCGCCTCCTCCTGGCGCTGCTCTGCGCGGCCCCCGCGGCGGCGGCGCCTCCTCCGTGGGAGCGGGCGTGGAGCGATCCCAATCCCGGGCTGTGGGGGGATGAGCGGCCGCATTCCCGGCCGCATTCCCGGGCGCCGGTGGAGGTGCAGTGCCAGGAGGCGCGGCTGGAGGTCACCGTGCACCGGGACCTGTTCGGGAACGGGCGCCTGGTCAGCGCCGCCGAGCTCAGCCTGGGCCCCGCCGCCTGCAAACATTCCCGCCTGGATCCGTCCCAAAAAACCGTCACCTTCAGCGCCGGCCTGCACGAGTGCGGCAGCACCGTCCAGGTGAGTCCCGCCTCTCGTCCCGGCATTCCCGCCGGGATTCCCGCCGGGAGCGGCTCCCGGGATCGTGCGGATTCCCGAGTCCTTGTTCCGATCCCGGGATTCCCACCTGGAGCGGCTCCCGGGTCCGTGCAAATCCCAGATTTAAGGGAGATCCAGGTGAGTCCCTGTTCCCATCCTGGGATTCCCACCTGGAGCGGCTCCCGCGGTGTCGGGGGAGATCCAGGTGAGTGAGTCCCTGTTCCCATCCCGAAATTCCCACCGGGAGCGTCTCCCGGGATTGTGCGGATTCCCGGGCTTGAGTCCCGTTCCCATCCCGGGATTCCGCTCCTATCCCGGGATTCCCACCTGGACCAGATCCCGGGTCCATGCAAATCCCAGATTTAACGGAGATCCAGGTGAGTCCCTGTTCCCATCCGGAAATTCCCACCAGGAGCGGCTCCCGCGGTGTCGGGAGAGATCCAGGTGAGTCCCGTCCGGATCCCGGGATTCCCACCCAGAGCAGCTCCCGGGATCGTGCGGATTCCCGAGTCCTTGTCCCGATCCCGGGATCCCGCCCGAAGCGGCTCCAAGAGATCCCGCGGTGTCGGGAGAGATCCAGGTGAGTCCCGTTCCCATCCCGAAATTCCCACCTGGAGCGGCTCCCGCGGTTGTCTGGGGAGATCCAGGTGAGTCCTGTCCCGATCCCGGAATTCCCACCGGGAGCGGCTCCTGGGATCGTGCGGATTCCCGGGTTTGAGTCCCGTCCCGATCCCGGAATTCCCACCGGGAGCGGCTCCCGGGTCCGTGCAATTCCCAGGTTTAAGGCAGGTCCAGGTGAGTCCCGTTCCCATCCCAGGATCTCTCCCGGGGAATCGCGGGATGTGGGGGGATCCGGGTGAGTCCTGTCCCGATCCCGCAATTCCCAACTGGAGTGGCTCCGGGGCCGCGTCTGTTCCCGGTTTTACGGAGATCCAGGGGCCGGATCCGGGAAAATTCCCGGGGAAGGAGAAGCCGGGATTTCCTGGGAATCTGAGCGTTTTTTCTACAGCTTTTCCCCATTCCTCTGGGAAAAGCCCCCTTTCCCTCGAGTTTAATTCAACTCCCTGAAAACTGAGATTTTTCCATCCGTTTTCCGTTTTCCATCCCATTTTCCCCCTCCCCCCCCATTTCCCCTTTTCCATCCCTTTTCCCCTTTTTCACCCATTTTCACCCTTTTCCATCCCTTTTTCCCCATTTCCATGGATTCCCCCAGCATTCCCTGCCAGCCCAGTGGTGCTACTGGGATGAGGGGTGGCCTCTCCCATGGAATTCCTCACTTTTATTCCCAAATCACCCCAAATCCCCAATTTCTTGGAATTCCCGCCCACCCTGCTGATATCCCTGACCAGAGACTCACAGAATTCCCGGATTTCATTCCCAGATTCCCTCATTCCTTCCAATTCCCTCTCACTCCACACTGATGAACCCTTTTCCCACAGAATTCCCGGATTTCATTCCCAGATTCCCTCAATTCCTCCAATTCCCTCTCACTCGACACTGAGGAACCCTTTTCCTCCGGAATTCCCAGATTTCATTCCCAGATTCCTTCATTCCTTCCAATTCCCTCTCACTCGACACTGAGGAAACCTTTTCCCACTGAATGCCCAGTTTTCATTCCCAGATTCCCTCATTTCTTCCAATTCTCTCTCACTCAGCACTGAGGAACCCTTTTCCCCCGGAATTCCCGGATTTCATTCCAAGATTCCCTCAATTCCTCCAATTCTCTCTCACTCCACACTGAGGAACCCTTTTCCCACAGAATTCCCAGATTTCATTCCCAGATTCCTTCATTCCTTCCAATTCTCTCTCACTCGACACTGAGGAACCCTTTTCCCACTGAATTCCCAGTTTTCATTCCCAGATTCCCTCATTTCTTCCAATTCTCTCTCACTCGGCACTGATGTATCCTTTTCCCCCGGAATTCCCGGATTTCATTCCCAGGTCACTCCCGATTCCCTGATTTACCGGACGCTCCTGAGCTACGATCCCAGCCCCGGCAGCAACCCGGCCATCGTGCGCAGCGACCCAGCCGTCATTCCCATCGAGTGCCACTATCCCAGGTTTTCCTGGATCCCATCCCGTGTTCCTGGCATTGCCAGGAATCCCATTCCCATCCCAGCATTCCCACGAATCCTATTTCCATACCAGATCCCATCCTGCCTTCCCGGCATTCCCAGGAATCCCATTCCCATCCCGGATCCCATCCCGTGTTCCCAGCACTCCCAGGAATCCCATTCCCATCCCAGCATTCCCAGGAATCCCATTCCCATCCAGGGATCCCATCCCATATTCCCACTGTCCCCATTCCCAGTGTCCCTATTGCCATTTCCGATTCCCTTTTCCAGGTGAGATAATGCCACCAGTGTCCCCATTCCTGTCCCAATATCCCCATGCCCAGTGTCCCATTTCCTTTTCCAGGCAGGATAACATCTCCAGTGGCTCCCCATTCCCAGTGTCCCATTCCCAGTTTCCCCATTTCCATCCCAATGTCCCCATTCTTGTTCCAGTGTCCCATTCCTGTCCCATTTTCCCCATTCCCATTCCCAGTGTCCCCATTCCTGTCCCAATATCCCCATGCCCAGAGTCCCCAACCCCATCCCAGTGTCCCATTCCCTTTTCCCAGTGGGATAACGTCTCCAGTGGCTCCCCATTTCCAGTGCCCCATTCCCAGTGTCCCTTTCCCGATCCCACTCCCTTTTCCAGGCGGGATAATGTCTCCAGTGTCCCATTCCCAATCCCATTCCCGATCTTGTTCCCAACCCCATTCCCTTTTCCAGGTGGGATAACATCTCCAGCGGTTCCCCATTCCCAGTGTCCTATTCCCAATCCCATTCCCAACCCCGTTCCCTGTTCACGGCAGGATAATGTCTCCAGTGTCCCATTCTTAGTGTCCCATTCCCAATCCCATTTCCGACCCCATTCCCGATCCTGTTTCCCATCCTGTTCCCGATCCCATTCCCGACCCCATTCCCTGTTCCAGGTGGGATAGCATTCCCAGTGCCCCATTCCCAATCCCATTCCCGATCCCGTTCCCTGTTCCAGGCGGGATAACATCTCCAGTGTCCCATTCCCAGTGTCCTGATCCCGTTCCTGATCCCATTCCTGGCCCCATTCCCTATTCCAGGCGGGATAACGTCTCCAGTGGCTCCATCCGTCCCACCTGGGCTCCCTTCAACTCCGCGCTGGCCTCCCAGGAGAAGCTCCTCTTCTCTCTGCGCCTCATGAACGGTGTGGGATCGGGATTTTCCCGCCCTTTCCCCCCTTTCCTGTCCCTTTCCCACCCCTTTTCCCATTTTGGAACCACTTTGGGGTTGATCCCGCTGGATTTTCCAGAGGACTGGAGCTCCGAGCAGGATTTCTTAGGGTTTCCCTATTCCCATCCCTTTTTCCCTTTTGGGACCACTTTGGGGTTGATCCCGTGGGATTTTCCGTAGGATTGGAGCTCAGAGAGGGATTTTTTGGGATTCCCCCTTTCCCATCCCTTTCCCCCTTTTGGGATCCCTTTGGGGTTGATCCCATGGGGTTTTCCAGAGGACTGGAGCTCGGAGCTGGATTTTTGGGATTTCCCCCTTTCCCATCCCTTTTTTCATTTTGGGGTCACTTTGGGGTTGATCCTGTGGGGTTTTCCAGAGGACTGGAGCTCGGAGCGGGATTTCTCGGCGTTCCGCCTGGGGGACGTGCTGAACATCCAGGCTGAGGTGGGCGCCCACAGCCACGTCCCGCTGAGGCTCTTTGTCGACTCCTGCGTGGCCACCCTGGGCCCCGGCGCGGGCAACGAGCCCCACTACGCCATCATCGACTTCAACGGGTGCGCCGGGACATCTGGGGACATCTGGGGACGATTGGGGACATTTGGGGACATCTGGGGATGCTTTGGGGTCATGGGGAGGGTGGCAGCTCATCCCACCCCACTACACCATCACCAACTTCAATGGGTGCACTGGGCATGGCTGGGGACATCTGGGGACATCTGGGGACATTTGGGGATGTTTGGGGACATTTGGGGACATCTGGGGACATTTGGGGACGTCTGGGGACATCTGGGGACATTTGGGGATGTTTGGGGACATTTGGGGACATCTGGGGACATTTGGGGACGTCTGGGGACATCTGGGGACATTTGGGGATGTTTGGGGACATTTGGGGACATCTGGGAACATTTGGGGACGTCTGGGGACATCTGGGGACATTTGGGGATGTTTGGGGACATTTGGGGATATTTGGGGATGATTTGGGATAATTTGGGGACATTTTAGGACAATTTGGGGGGAGGGTCACGGTCAGGGAGTGGTGACTCCTCGTGCCATCCCACTGCTCCTTCATCAACTTCAACGGGGCAGTTTGGGGACATTTGGAGACATCTGGGGACATCTGGGGACTCTTTGGGGTCTGGGACACAGTCGAGGGTGGTGACACCTCACTGCGCCATCGGTGACTTCAGCGGGTGGGTTGGGGATGTCTGGGGACAATTTGGGGTCAGAGACACCGTCAGGGGTGGTGACACCTCGTCCCTCCTCACTGCTCCCGGTGACTTCGGGGACATTTGGGGAAGTTTGGGGACATTTAGGGTTGTATTTGGGTCAGGGGGAGGGTGGCTCCCCATCCTGCCCCACTACGCCCTCATCAACTTCAACAGGTGAGTTTGGGGACATCTGGGGACATTTGGGGACAATGTGGGGTCTGGGGGACACCCACAGAGTGGTGACACTGTCCCCTGGGTGTGACCCTATCCCCATGGCTGTGACCCCGCTGTCCCCGAGGTGTGACCCTGCTGTCCCCACAGCTGCCTGGTGGACGGGCGCTCCGATGCCACCAGCTCGGCCTTTGTCACCCCGCGGCCGCGGCAGGACGTGCTGCGCTTCCAGATCGACGCCTTCCGCTTCGCCGGCGACCCGCGCAGCCTGGTAACGCCCCGGGGACACCGCGGGGACACCACGGGGACACCCGCTGTCCCCAGCCCCTGCCGGTGGCCCCGCGGTGTCCCCAGCAGTGTCCCCTGGTGCAGATCTACATCACGTGTCACCTGAAGGTGACGCCGGCCGAGCAGAGCCCGGACGCGCTGAACAAGGCCTGCTCCTTCAGCAAGGCGCGCAACACGTGAGTGGCACCTCCCCAGTGTCACCTCCCCGGTGTCACCTCCGTGTGGCACCTGAACAGTGGCACCTCCCCGGTGTCACCTCCCCGGTGTCACTTCCCCCATGGCACCTCTGTGGTGTGACCTCCCTGGTGTCATGTCCACGCTGTCACCTCCCTGGTGGCACCTCTCTGGTGTCACCTCCCTCGTGTCACCTCCCCAGTGTCACCTCTGTGGTGTCACCTCCCCGGTGGCACCTCCCTGGTGTCACCTGCCCACCCCGCTGGCAGCGGCTGACGGTGTCACCTCCCCGTGCAGCTGGGCGCCCGTGGAGGGGACAAGGGACATCTGCAGCTGCTGCGAGCGGGGCAACTGCGGCCAGCGGCCACCAGAGCCCTGGGACGGCCACCGCTACCGAAGACACGACGGGCACGGTGAGGGGACAGCCAGGGGACACTGGGGATACCAGGGACAGGGGGACACGGGGACATCATGGGGACAGTGGGGACAGAGGGACAAGAGGACAGGGGGACATCAGGGACAGTGGGACGGGGGACATGGGGACAGTGGGACAGGGGACATCATGGGGACAGTGGGACATGGGGACATGGGGACCATGGGGGTGGGGTGATCCCTCCTCACTGTCCCCATGTCCCTCACTGTCCCCGCTGTCCCCAGGTGCCACCTCTGAAGCCGACGTTGTCATCGGTCCCGTGCTGTTTGCGAGTGCCCAGCATGGCCAGCGCCCCGAGGGCCACCAGGGTGAGTCCCTCAGGTGACACCGGTGACACTGTGACACCGGGTGACACCGGGTGACGCCGGGTGACAATCCCCACTCCCCTCCGTGTCACTCGGTGTCCCTTCGCAGGCGCAGTGACACCGCTGGCCGTGGGGACAGCGCTGGCCTGCGCGGTGGCCGCCGTGGCTGCGGCCGGAGCCGCACTGGCCATTGGCCTCAGGCGCTGGAATTCCCGATAAAGCCCGGAACGAGCAACGGAAATCCCGAAAAATCCCAAAAGGACCAACAGAAATCCCAGTAAACCCCGGAATGAGCAATGGAAATCCCAAAAAAATCCCACAAGGATCGATGGAAAACCCAATAAATCTCAAGGACCAACAGAAATCCCAATAAACTCTGGAATGACCGACAGAAATCCCTACAAATCCCACAAGGATCAACAGAAATCCCAATAAATCCCAAAAGGACTGAAGGAAATCCCAATAAATCACACAAGGATCAACAGAAATCCCAGTAAATCCCACAAGGATTGAAGTAAATCCCAATAAATCCCACAAGGATCAATGGAAATCCCAGTAAATCCCGCAAGGAGCCGCGGTGTCCGAGGGGTCACTCTGGAGGGGAATCCCGGGAATGGGGCGAGGCGGGTGAGCAGACCCGTCCCAGTGTCCCCAATCCCGTCCCAGTGTCCCCTATCCCACTGTCCCTCTTCCCATTCCCAGTGTCCCCATTCCCAATGTCCCCAATCCCAGTGTCCCCATTCCATCCCAGTGTCCCTATTCCCTTCCCAGTGTCCCCATTCCCAGTGTCCCCATCCTAATGTCCCTAGTCCCGGTGTCCACATCCCATTCCCAGTGTCCCCATTCCCATCCCAGTGTCCCCATCCTAATGTCCTTAGTCCCATTCCCAATGTCCCCATTCCCAATGTCCCCATCCCATTCCCAGTGTCCCCATTCCCATCCCAGTGTCCCCATTCCCAGTGTCCCCCTCCTAATGTCCCTAGTCCCAGTGTCCCCAGTCCCATTCCAAGTGTCCCCATTCCCATCCCAGTGTCTCCATTCCCAGTGTCCCCCTTCCCATCCCAATGTCCCCATTCCAGTCCCAATGTCCCTGTTCCCACTGTCCCCAATCCCGTCCCGATGTCCCCATTCCAGTCCCAATGTCCCCATCTCATTCCCACTGTTCCAAATCCCATCCCGATGTCCCCATTCCCGACATCCCCATCTCATTCCCAGTGTTCCCAATCCCAATGTCCGCAATCCCATTCCCAGTGTCCCCATTCCCATCCCAATGTCCCCAATCCCATTCCCAATGTCCCCATCCCATTCCCACTGTCCCCATTCCCAACCCCGTTCCCAGCCCAAAAATTCCTAAATCCCAACTTCCGCTCTCTCCGGCTTTAGAAAATGCAGGAAACCAGAAAAATTCCCTAAAAAAAAAATTATGGGATTTCCCTCCCCAAATTCCCAGAGCTGTTTCCTTCCCCCCTTTTGGGGACATTCCCAAAAATCCCCAAGGATTTGTAGGATCACGAGGATTTTATGGAGCATTTTGGGGTCCCTGCTTTGATTCCAGCCTTGGATTCCCTCGGGAAATGGGGGAAAAACGGGAAAAAACGGGAAAATTCGGGATAAAAACAATTCCAAAGAGTCCTCGTGGCTTCCCCGCTTTTTATTGGGAAATGGGGGAATTTTGGGAACGCAGCGGAACCACCTTGGGAGCTTCCCGGGAAAGGGGACGGGCGACGTTCCTGGCATTTGGCTGCCGTCAGGATCTGCGGGAAACGGGAAAAATCTCAGAAAATTCCGTGGGAAATAGGGAAAATCCCAATTCCTGCCCCAAATCCCAAAAAATTCCATGGGAAAGGAGGAAATTCCCAACTTCCATCCCAAATTCCAGAAAATCCCATGGGAAAGGAGGAAAATCCCAAATCCCAAAAAATCCCGTGGAAAAGGAGGGAAATACCAATTGCTGCCCCAAATCCCAGAAAATTCTGTGGGAAAGGAGGAAAAACCCAATTCCCACCCCAAATCCTGGAAAATTCCATGGAAAAGGAGGAAAAAAACAACCCCAAATGGGAAAATCCCATAATATTCCATGGAAAATGAAGAAAATCCTAATTCCTGCCCCAAATCCCAGAAAATTCCACGGAAAAAGAGGAAAATGGGCAAATACCATAAAATGGGCAAATCCCATAAAATTCCATGGAAAACGGGGAAATTCCAAAATCCCACCCCAAATCCTGAAAAATTCTATGGAAAATGAGCAAAATCCCAATTCCAACCCCAAATTTCAGAAAATTCTGTGGTAAAGAAGGAAAAAACCAATCCCAAATGGGAAAATCCCAGAAAATTCCGTGGGAAATGGGGAAATCCCAATTCCTGCTCCAAATCCCAAAAAACTTCCATGGAAAAGGAGCAAAATCCCAATTCCCACCCCAAATCCTGGAAAATTCCTTGGAAAAGGAGGAAAAAACCAACCCCAAATGGGAAAATCCCATAAAATTCCATGGAACATGAGGAAAATCCCTATTCTCACCCCAAATCCCAGAAAATCCCATGGGTAATTTGGAAAACCCCAAATCCTGATTTTTTTTTTTCCTGACCTTCACCACCAAAAAAGGCCCAGAAAAAAGGGAAAAAGGCGGGAAAAAGTGGGGGAAATGGGAAAAGAGGGGGAAATGGGGCAAAAACGGGAAATTTGGGATGGGATTTTTTAGGGTCAGGGCTGTTTTGGGGTCAGGGTTTTTGGGATCAGGGTTTTTAGGGTCGCTCTGGGGCCATACTGGGCAAGGCAGCAGTTGGGATGTTTTAGGATGGGATTTTTAGGGTCAGGACTGTTTTGGGATCAGGGCTGTTTTAGGATCAGGGATGTTTTGGGATCAGGGCTGTTTTAGGATCAGGGATTTTTGGGATCAGGGCTGTTTTGGGATCAGGGCTGTTTTAGGATCAGGGATTTTTGGGATCAGGGCTGTTTTGGGGTCAGGGCTGTTTTGGGGTCAGGGCTGTTTTAGGATCAGGGATGTTTTGGGATCAGGGCTGTTTTGGGGTCGGGGCTGTTTTAGGATCAGGGATGTTTTGGGATCAGGGCTGTTTTGGGGTCAGGGCTGTTTTGGGGTCAGGGCTGTTTTGGGATCAGGGTTTTTAGGATCAGGGATGTTTTGGGATCAGGGCTGTTTTAGCATCAGGGATTTTTGGGATCAGGGCTGTTTTGGGGTCAGGGCTGTTTTGGGGTCGGGGCTGTTTTAGGATCAGGGATGTTTTGGGATCAGGGCTGTTTTGGGGTCAGGGCTGTTTTGGGGTCAGGGCTGTTTTAGGATCAGGGATTTTTGGGATCAGGGCTGTTTTAGCATCAGGGATTTTTGGGATCAGGGCTGTTTTGGGGTGAGGGCTGTTTTGGGGTCAAGGATGTTAGTGTCAGGGATTTTTGGGATCAGGGCAGTTTTAGGATCAAGGATTTTTGGGATCAGGGCTGTTTTGGGGTCAGGGTTCTTAGGGTCAGGGCTGTTTTGGGGTCAGGGATGTTAGGGTCAGGGATTTTTGGGATCAGGGCTGTTTTGGGGTCAGGGTTTTTAGGGTCAGGGCTGTTTTGGGGTCAGGGATGTTAGGATCAGGGATTTTTGGGATCAGGGATTTTTGGGGTCAGGGCTGTTTTGGGGTCAGGGCTGTTTTGGGATCAGGGCTGTTTTGGGGTCCGGGTTTTTAGGGTCAGGGCTGTTTTGGGGTCAGGGATGTTAGGGTCAGGGATTTTTGGGATCAGGGATTTTTGGGGTCAGGGCTGTTTTGGGGTCAGGGCTGTTTTGGGATCAGGGCTGTTTTGGGGTCCGGGTTTTTAGGATCAGGGCTGTTTTGGGGTCAGGGATGTTAGGGTCAGGGATTTTTGGGATCAGGGCTGTTTTGGGGTCAGGGTTTTTAGGGTCAGGGCTGTTTTGGGGTCAGGGATGTTTTGGGATCAGGGCTGTTTTGGGGTCAGGGTTTTTAGGATCAGGGATGTTTTGGGATCAGGGCAGTTTTAGGATCAAGGATTTTTGGGATCAGGGCTGTTTTGGGGTGAGGGCTGTTTTGGGGTCAAGGATGTTAGTGTCAGGGATTTTTGGGATCAGGGCAGTTTTAGGATCAAGGATTTTAGGGATCAGGGCTGTTTTGGGGTCAGGGTTCTTAGGGTCAGGGCTGTTTTGGGGTCAGGGATGTTAGGGTCAGGGATTTTTGGGATCAGGGCTGTTTTGGGGTCAGGGTTTTTAGGGTCAGGGATGTTAGGATCAGGGATTTTTGGGATCAGGGATTTTTGGGGTCAGGGCTGTTTTGGGGTCAGGGCTGTTTTGGGATCAGGGCTGTTTTGGGGTCCGGGTTTTTAGGATCAGGGCTGTTTTGGGGTCAGGGATGTTAGGGTCAGGGATTTTTGGGATTAGGGCTGTTTTGGGGTCAGGGTTTTTAGGGTCAGGGCTGTTTTGGGGTCCGGGATGTTTTGGGATCAGGGCTGTTTTGGGGTCAGGGTTTTTAGGATCAGGGATGTTTTGGGATCAGGGCTGTTTTAGCATCAGGGATTTTTGGGATCAGGGCTGTTTTGGGGTGAGGGCTGTTTTGGGGTCAAGGATGTTAGTGTCAGGGATTTTTGGGATCAGGGCAGTTTTAGGATCAAGGATTTTTGGGATCAGGGCTGTTTTGGGGTGAGGGCTGTTTTGGGGTCAGGGTTTTTAGGATCAGGGATGTTTTGGGATCAGGGCTGTTTTAGCATCAGGGATTTTTGGGATCAGGGCTGTTTTGGGGTGAGGGCTGTTTTGGGGTCAAGGATGTTAGTGTCAGGGATTTTTGGGATCAGGGCAGTTTTAGGATCAAGGATTTTTGGGATCAGGGCTGTTTTGGGGTCAGGGTTCTTAGGGTCAGGGCTGTTTTGGGGTCAGGGATGTTAGGGTCAGGGATTTTTGGGATCAGGGCTGTTTTGGGGTCAGGGTTTTTAGGGTCAGGGCTGTTTTGGGGTCAGGGCTGTTTTGGGATCAGGGCTGTTTTGGGGTCCGGGTTTTTAGGGTCAGGGCTGTTTTGGGGTCAGGGATGTTAGGGTCAGGGATTTTTGGGATCAGGGCTGTTTTGGGGTCAGGGTTTTTAGGGTCAGGGATTTTTGGGATCAGGGATTTTTGGGGTCAGGGCTGTTTTGGGGTCAGGGCTGTTTTGGGATCAGGGCTGTTTTGGGGTCCGGGTTTTTAGGGTCAGGGCTGTTTTGGGGTCAGGGATGTTAGGGTCAGGGATTTTTGGGATCAGGGCTGTTTTGGGGTCAGGGTTTTTAGGGTCAGGGCTGTTTTGGGGTGAGGGCTGTTTTGGGATCAGGGCTGTTTTGGGGTCAGGGTTTTTAGGGTCAGGGCTGTTTTGGGGTCAGGGATGTTAGGGTCAGGGATTTTTGGGATCAGGGCTGTTTTGGGGTCAGGGTTTTTAGGGTCAGGGCTGTTTTGGGGTCAGGGATGTTAGGGTCAGGGCTGTTTTGGGATCAGGGCTGTTTTGGGATCAGGGCTGTTTTGGGATCAGGGTTTTTAGGGTCAGGGCTGTTTTGGGATCAGGACTGTTTTGGGATCAGGGCTGTTTTGGGGTCAGGGTTTTTAGGGCCGTACTGGGCCAGGCGGCAGTTGGAGGCGGCGGCGAAGCGCCCGCTGTAGTGGATGTGGCAGCGCACGACGTTGTTGGTGAAATCCGACTCCAGCACGGAATATTTGGGGTTCACCTGCACCTGCAGGACCCCGGAAAGGGAAAATCCCAAAAAAATAGATTTTAAAAAGCCCCAAAATCCAGAGGGAAACGGGAAAAATCCGGAAAATCCCCCAGGGGTGGGAAATCTGGAATCGGGATTTTCCACCCCAAAATGTCCCCAATGTCCCCCAATCCCCCCAATGTCCCCAACGTCCCCAATGTCCCCAAGTGTCCCAAGTGTCCGCAACATCCCCAGTGTCCCCAATGTCCCCAGTGTCCCAATTGTCCCCAATGTCCCCGAAGTCCCCAATGTCCCCAAGTGTCCCCAATGTCCCCGGTCTCCCCGAAGTCCCCAGGTGTCCCAAGTGTCCCCAGCATCCCCAGGTGTCCCCAACATCCCCAGTGTCCCCAACGTCCCCAATGTCCCCAAGTGTCCCAATTGTCCCCAATGTCCCCGAAGTCCCCAACATCCCCAATGTCCCCAGTGTCCCCAAGTGTCCCAATTGTCCCCAGTTGTCCCCAATGTCCCCAGTGTCCCCAGTGTCCCCAAGTGTCCCAAGTGTCCCCAATCCCCCTGGTCTCCCCAGTGTCCCCGGTGTCCCCAATGTCCCTGGTGTCCCCAATGCCCCCGGGTCTCCCCAATGTCCCCCGTGTCCCCAGTGTTCCCAGTGTCCCCAATGTCCCCAATGTCCCCAACATCCCCAATGTCCCCAATGTCCCCAGTGTCCCCAATGTCCCCACTCCCCCCAACGTCCCCAATGTCCCCAAGTGTCCCAATTGTCCCCAATGTCCCTGAAGTCCCCAATATCCCCAACGTCCCCAATGCCCCAAAGTGTCCCAATTGTCCCCAATGTCCCCGAAGTCCCCAATATCCCCAATTGTCCCCAGTGTCCCAATTGTCCCCAGTTGTCCCCAATGTCCCCAGTGTCCCCGGTGTCCCCAAGTGTCCCAAGTGTCCCCAATCCCCCTTGTCTCCCCAATGTCCCCGGTGTCCCCAGTGTTCCCAGTGTCCCCAATGTCCCCAGTGTCCCCAACATCCCCAATGTCCCCAATGTCCCCACTCCCCCCAACATCCCCAATGTCCCCAATGTCCCCAGTGTCCCCAATGTCCCCAATGTCCCCAGTGTCCCCAATGTCTCCAATGTCCCCAGTGTCCCCAATGTCCCCAATGTCCCAAATGTCCACACTCCCCCCAACATCCCCAATGTCCCCAATGTCCCCACTCCCCCCAACATCCCCAATGTCCCCAATGTCCCCAATGTCCCCACTCCCCCCAACATCCCCAATGTCCCCAATGTCCCCAGTGTCCCCAATGTCCCCAATGTCCCCAGTGTCCCCAATGTCTCCAATGTCCCCAGTGTCCCCAATGTCCCCAATGTCCCAAATGTCCACACTCCCCCCAACATCCCCAATGTCCCCAATGTCCCCAGTGTCCCCAATGTCCCCAATGTCCCCAGTGTCCCCAATGTCTCCAATGTCCCCAGTGTCCCCAATGTCCCCAATGTCCCAAATGTCCCCACTCCCCCCAACATCCCCAATGTCCCCACTCCCCCCAACATCCCCAATGTCCCCAATGTCCCCAGTGTCCCCAATGTCTCCAATGTCCCCAGTGTCCCCAATGTCCCCAATGTCCCCAATGTCCCCAGTGTCCCCAATGTCCCTAGTGTCCCCAATGTCCCCATTCCCCCCAATATCCCCAGTGTCCCCAATGTCCCCAGTGTCCCCAGTGTCCCCAATGCCCCCAATGTCCCCAGTGTCCCCAATGCCCCCAATGTCCCCAGTGTCCCTGGTGTCCCACCTTGAGGACATAGTTCCCCGGGGGGACGTCGGTGATGTCGATCCACTGGCAGTCGATGTCGGCGTTGTACGTGTCGTAACAGCCCGGGGACAGCCCCTGGGAACGGGGAATTGGGGTCAGAAATGGGGAAATTGGGGAATATGGGGAAATTGGGGGAAAAAATGGGGAAAATTTAAAATGGGAAAAAAGGGGGAAAAGGGGAAAAAAATGGGGAAAAATGGAGGGAAATGGGTGAAAAAGGGACCCCTCGGGTGTCGTAACAGCCCAGGGAGAGACCCTGAAAATGGGGAAAAATGGGGTGAGAACTGGGGAAATTGGGCAAAAATGGGGTGAGAACTGGGGAAATTGGGCAGAATTGGGGTGAGAACTGGGGAAATTGGGCAAAAATGGGGGGATATTTTAAAAATTGGGAAAAAAGGGAGAAAAAACCTAAGAAAAGAAGAGGATAAAAGGGGAAAAATGGGGAAAATCAGGGGAAAGGGACCCCTTGGGTGTTGTAACAGCCCAGGGAGAGGCCATGGGAACAAGGAAATTGGGGTGAGAAATGGGGAAATTGGGCAAAAATGGGGGAAAATTTAAAAATGGGGGGGAAAGCGTGAAAAAAGGGAGGAAAAAAGAGAGAAAAAACCTTTAAAAATGGGGGGAAAAGGAAAAAAGTGGGAAAAATGGGGGAAATAAGGGAACCCGTAGGGGTTGTAACAGCCCAGGGAGAAATCCTAAAAATGGGGAAAAATGGGGTGAGAAATGAGGAAATTGGGAAAAAATGGGGAAAATTTAAAAATGTGGAAAAAAAGTTAAAAAATTGGGAAAAAAGGAGGGAAAATTGGGATAAATGGGGGGAAATGGGGAGAAAGGGACCCCTTGGGTGTCGTAACAGCCCAGGGAGAGACCCTGAAAATGGGTAAAAATGGGGTGAGAACTGGGGAAATTGGGCATAAATTGGGGGAAAGAATTTTTAAAATGGAAAAAAATGGGAAAAAAGGGAGAAAAAAACTAAAAATATGGGGGGAAATAGGGAAAAAGGGGAGCAAAAGGGGGAAATAGGGAGAAAAATGGGAGAAAAGAGGACAAAAAAGGGACAAAAAGGGATAAAAAAGGGCAGAAAGGGGACAGACTGAGCAAAAAGGGACAAAAAGGGACAGAAGTGACAAGGGCCATTGTCCTGCGGTGTCACCTGGGTGTGGGCAGTGCAGGTGTAGTGCCAAAAATGGGGACAAAAGGGACAAAAAAGGGACAAAAGGGGACTTAAAGAGAGAAAAAAGGGGACAAAAAGAGGACAAAAAGGACAGAAAGGGACAAAAAAATGACAGAAGTGACAAGGGCCATTGTCCCTGTGGTGTCACCTGGGCGTGGGCAGTGCAGGTGCAGTGCCACAAATGGGGACAAAAAGGGACCCAAAAGGGACAGAAAGGGCGAGAAAAAGGGACAAAAGGGGACAAAAAAGGGACAAAAAGAGACAGAAGTGACAAGGGCCATTGTCCCCGAGTGTCACCTGGGTGTGGGCAGTGCAGGCGTAGCGCTTGAGGTGGCCGAAGTCGCAGGTGGTGTCCTCCAGGCAGAAGCTGGCCTTGTGTCCCTCGGCCACCCGGCGGCCCGAGGTGACATCCAGCAGGTCGTAGTGGCTGAACTCCGCCATGCTGTGGTAGTGCCTGGGGACATGGGGACACCGTGGGGACACCAGGGGGACACCAGGGGGACACCGTGGGGACACCGTGGGGACACCGTGGGGACATTCTGGGGACATTCAGAGGACAATCAGGACAATCAGGGGACCACACAGGGGACACTTAGGGGACAGTCAAGGGGACAGTCAGGGGACACTCAAGGGACACTCAGGAGACACTCTGGGGGACACTCAGGTGACATCCAGCAGGTCGTAGTGGCTGAACTCCACCATGCTGTGATAGCACCTGGGGACATGGGGACACCGTGGG
This sequence comes from Anomalospiza imberbis, assembly GCF_031753505.1. Taxonomy (NCBI): domain Eukaryota; kingdom Metazoa; phylum Chordata; class Aves; order Passeriformes; family Viduidae; genus Anomalospiza; species Anomalospiza imberbis. The sequence goes on along the minus strand of NC_089693.1, from coordinate 18,528,313 downwards.
GACACCAGGGGGACACCATGGGGACAGGCTGGGGGGTGGACTGGGGACAGTGAGGAACACCATGGGGATACTCTTGCGGACCCTCTGGAGACACTTTTGGGATATTCAGAGGACAATCGGGACACTCAAGGGACATTCAGGGGACACTCAGGTGACATCCAGCAGGTCGTAGTGACTGAACTCCACCATGCTGTGGTAGTGCCTGGGGACATGGGGGACACCGTGGGGGACACCCGTGGGGACACCAGAGGACACCAGGGGACACCAGGGGGACACCAGGGGACAGGTTGGGGACAGGCTGGGGACATTCAGAGGACAATCAGGACAAGCAGGGGACAATCAATGGGATAATCAGGGGGGCACTCAGGGGACACTCAGGGGACAGCCAGGGGACACTCTGGGGACACTCAGGGGACAGCCAGGGGACACCCAGGGGACAGCAGGGACAGCCAGGGGACACTCTGGGGACACTCAGGGGACAGCCAGGGGACAGCCAGGGGACAGCAGAGACAGCCAGGGGACACTCTGGGGACACTCAGGGGGACACCCAGGGGACAGCAGGGACAGCCAGGGGGACACTCTGGGGACAGCCAGGGGACACCCAGGGGACAGCAGGGACAGCCAGGGGACACTCAGGGGACACCCAGGGGACACTCAGGGGTGTCACAATGGGGATGTCCCCACCCTTTAGCGGGTGCGTGGAGAGGGGACATCAGTGCAGGGGCACGGTGGGTGGCAGCTCCTGCCTTGGGGACAGTCACTGTGGCAGAGGGGACATTAACTCCGGAGCACAGTGGCTTTGGGGACAAGGAAGGTGACACCAACCCCAACAAAACCCCAAAAATGACACAAAATTGGGGGAAACCCCACGGGAAAGCCTCAGAACTGTCACCAGAGGGGGCTGGTGGAAGGGACAAGGCTGGGGACACTCACTGGTGGCAGCTGTGCCACCACCACCAACGCAGTGGCCTTGGGGACATTAACTCCGGGGAGCATGGTGGCTTTGGGGACAAAGAGCTCAAGGAAGGTGACACCAACCCCTCATATCCAGACCTCAAAGCAACGTCATCGAACGGGGAAATGGCACTGAAATGCCACCCAGAGGGAGGGGACAGGCTGGGGACAAGGCTGGGGACACTCACCGGTGGCAGCTGTGTCACTGCCACCATCATGGATGGTGGCTTTGGGGACAAAGAGTGGAAGGAAGACTCCAAAACGAAGCCACCAAATGGGGAAATGTCACCAAACTGCCACCAAAGTCCTTGGAGCTGCCACCTGGGGGTGGGCTGAGGCTGGGGACCCCTGGGGACACTCACCGGTGGCAGCTGTGCCACGCTGGCATCACAGTGGCTTTGGGGACAAAAAGCCCAAAGAAGGTGACACCACACACCAAGGTCCTAAAGCAAAGCCACCAAGCGCTGAAATGCCACTTGGAGCTGCCACCAGGGGCTGGGCTGAGGTTGGGGACCCCAGGGGACACTCACAGGTGGCAGCTGTGCCACTGTCACCATCACGGATGGTGGCTTTGGGGGACAAAGAGCTGAAGGACGATTCCCCCTTGTGAAGACCCCAAAACAAAGCCACCAAATCGCGAAATGCCACTGAAACGCCATCCAAAGCTGCCCCAGAGGGAGGGGACAGGCTGGGGACAGCTGGGGACACTCACCGGTGGCAGCTGTGCCACGAATGCTGGCTTTGGGAACAAAGAGCTGAAGGACAATTCCCCTTTATGAAGACCCCAAAACGAAGCAAACCAAACGGGGAAATGTCACCAAACTGCCACCAAAGCCCTTGGAGCTGCCACTTGGGGCTGGGGACACCTGGGGGACACTCACAGGTGGCAGCAGTGCCACCATCACGGATGGTGGCTTTGGGGACAAAAAGCTGAAGGATGACCCCAGAACGAAGCCACCAAACGGGGAAATGCCACTGAAACGCCACCCAAAGGTGCCCCCAGAGGGAGGGGACACCTGGGGACAGCTGGGGACACTCACTGGTGGCAGCTGTGCCACTGCCAGCGGTGGCGGGGCTGGCTGGGCAGGAAGTCGGCCGTGCCCTGGTTCTTGACGCGCTGCGGGAAGCGCAGCAGCACCCGCACGTCGTAGTCGGTGGCCTCGGCCGCGTACGCCGTGCTGGGGACAGGGACAGGGACAGGGACAGGGACAGGCTGGCACTGGTGGCACAGGTGGCAGTGGTGGCACTGCCGCTGGCCCCGCCCTTCAGGAGGAATTCCCTTTTCTCTGGGAATTTCTTCCCGTGGGAAAAGAAGGGAATAAAGAGAGGAAAATCTGGGCTGGTTCCCGGAGCCTTTTCCACCTTTTCCTTCTTTTCCTTTTCCTTTTCCTTTTCCTTTTTCCTTTTTTCCTTTTTCTTTTCCTTTTCCTTTTCCCTTTTCCTTTTCCTTTTCCTTTTCCCTTTTCCTTTTCCTTCCCTTCCTGCCTCTCCCCTCCCCCCTCCGCCCTTCCCTCTTCCCCTTCCTTTTCACCCTTTTTCTTCCCCCTTTTCCCCCTTTTTTCTTCCTCCTTTCCCCCCCTTTTCCCCTTTTTCTTCACCCTTTTTTTCTCTTTTCCCCCCTTTTTTTCTTCCCCCTTCCCCCCCCATAATTTTCCCCCCCTTTTTCCCTTCCCCTTCCCTCTCCTCCACCCTTCACTTCCCTCTTCCCTTTCCCTTTTTTCCTTTCCCCCTTTCCCCCCTTTTCCCCTTTTCCTCTTTCCTTTTCCTTTCCCCTGCCCTCTCTCCCATCTTTCCCTTTCCCCCTTTTCCCCTTCCCTCCCCTCCCCCTCCCCCATCAGCACCCCCCCCTTCTCCACCTGTCCCTCTCCCCCACGGTGTATCCCCACTTCCCCCAATCCCTGGAACCCTCTCCCCTTGGGTATCCCCAATCTCCCCTCAATCCCATGAACCCTCTCCCCCGGGGTATCCCCCTCTCCCCTCATCCCAGGGTTCCCCTCTCTCCCCTCACTTCACCCCCATCTCCCCAATCCAAGCATTCCCCTCTTTCCCACCCTCTCTCCATCTCCCCCATCCCCTCCCCCTCCCTCTCCCCCCCATCCCCTCCCCCTTTGTCCCCACTTTCCCTCATCCCAGAATTCCCGTTGTCCCCATCTCCCCTCATCCCAGGATCCCTCTCTCCCCTCACTCCACTCCATCTCCTCCCATCCCCTCCTTCCCAAAATTTCCCCATCTCCCCTCATCCCAAGCCCCCCCCTCCCCCCTCCCTCCCCCCTTTTCTCCCCACATCCCCCCGACCCCAGAGCGCTCCCATTCCCAGGAATCCTCCCTCTCCCATTCCCAGGAATTCCCTCCCTCTTCCATTCCCAGGAATTCTCTCCCATTTTGGGGAATCCATGTCTCCCATCCCCATATCCCATATCTATACCGTGTCCCGTATGCCGTGTCCCGTATCCCGTATCCCATATCCCGTATTCTGTATCCCGTGTTCCGTATCCTGTATCCCGGATCCTGTGTCTAGTGTCCTGTATTCCGTATCCCATGTCCCGTGTCCCGTATTCCGTATCCCATATCCCGTATCCCATATCCCATATCCCGTATCCAGTATCCCATATCCCATATCTCATATCCTGTATCCTGTGTCCCATATCCCGTATCCCATATCTTGAGTCTCATATCCCGTTTCCCATATCCCATATCCCATATCCCATATCCCGAGTCCCATATCCCGTTTCCCATTTCCCATATCCTGTATCCCATATCCCGAGTCCCATATCCTGTATCCCGTTTCCCATATCCCGTATCCCATATCCCGCGTCCCGTGTCCCGTGTCCCGCGTCCCACCTGGCCAGGCAGCGCTCCTCGGCGGCGCAGCGCAGCGAGTACAGGTGCGCTCTCTGCACGTACGTCGAGGCCTGCACGTAGCTGGGGTCCGGCACCAGGTCCGGGAGACCTGCGGGAAACGGGATCGGGATTGGGATCAGGGAAATCTGGGATCAGATCCAGGAGATCTGCTGGGAAATGGGATCGGTATTGGGATTGAGAGTGGGGAAATCCGGGATCAGATCTGGGAGACTTGCTGGGAAACGTGATCGGGACTGGGGAAATGGGATCAGATCCAGGAAACCTGCCAGGAAATGGGATCGGGATTGGGGAAATGGGATCAGGTTTGGGAGACCTGCCAGGAAATGGGATCGGGACTGGGGAAATGGGATCAGGTCTGGGAGATCTGTTGGGAAATTGGGATTGGGATCGGGAAATCTGGGATCAGATCAGGGAAACCTGCTGGGAAATGGGATTGGGATTGGGAACAGGGATTGGGGAACAGGGACTGGGGACAGGGATTGGGTACATCCAGGATCAGGTCTGGGGGACCTGAGAGACCACAGGGACATCCCTGGGGACAGGGACTGGGGGACAGGGGAAATCCCCTGGGACTGGGGACAAGGACATCTCTTGGGACTGGGGATGCAGCTTCTGGAGGCCTGGACACATCTGGGATCTGGGTCTGAGCACAGGGACATCCCTGGGGACAGGAACTGGGGACACGGGATCTGGGAATGACCATGGGGACATCCCTGGGGACAGCGACTGGAGCCACGTTTTTCCCTGGTTTTCCCCATTTCCCCCCATTTTTCCCTGTTTCCCCCAGTTTTTCCCCATTTTCCACTGTTTTTCCACATTTTTTCCCTGTTAATCCCTGTTTTTTCCTTTTTTATCCCAATTTCCCCCCCCATTTTCATCCATTTCCCCCCATTTTTCCCTATTTTTCCCTGGTTTCCCCTTTTTCCCCGGTCTTCAATTTTCCCCATTTTCCCCCATTCCCCCCATGTTCCCCAGTTTTCCCCATTTTTCCCCAGTTCCCCCAATTTTCCCCCATTTCCCCTCATTTTCCCTATTTTCCCTGTTTTTCCGTGGTTTCCCCCCATGTTTCCCCATTTCCCCCCATTTTCCACCATTTTTCCCGTTTCCCCCCATTTTTCCTTGGAAAGGAGAACAATGCCTCCTTGTTTCTGGGCCTGCCTTCCCGGGAGGGATCACGTCATTCCTTTGGAGCTCATTTCCTGCCCCATTCCCGCTGATGTAATTCCCGGGGGGACCCAAAAAAAAAAAAAACGGGAGAGCTCGGAAAAAAACTTCTCCCCCATCCCTTAAAAAAAAATTCCTAACAAAAAAAAAAAAAAAAAAAAAAAAAAAAGAAAAAAAAAAAAAAAAAAACACGGAAAACCACCCCGGGCTGGCCAAGGCAAAGTTTTCCATCCTTTCAGGATTTTTTTTCCCTCCCTGCTGTTGTTTATTCCAAGGAATTCTTGGAAGCTCTGGAGTGAAATCCGACTCCTGGACCAACGGGAGTTTTATGGGGATTTGGATTTTCCCCTTTCCTGCTGGATTCTGCCCTGGGATGGCCTCGTTGTTTTTATAGGATCTCAGGCTCCTTTTTGGGGTCAAACCTCTGGAATTCACGGGATATTGGGATTCCCACCTCTGGAATTGTCCCCGTCCCACCCCACATTCCGGGGTGTTTTGCTGAGGCTTCCCAAAAATCCAGGGAAAATCGGCCCTGGATTGGGACAATCCCAGTGGGAAAAGGCTTTTGGTTTTCCTGCCCCAGCCCCTCGGTCACCCCCGGGAGCTGCCAGAGGAGATTTCCGTCTGTTCCTGGGGAAAATTGGGATCACGGGCCCTGTTTGTGCAGGTGTACAGGATCAGCAGAAAAATCCCACAGGGAGAAACCCATGGAAAAGCAGCAGCAAGGGAGGCCGGGAGCTGAGGGAATGGGAATGGGGAGACCCGGAGAGACAGAGGGAATTCCGGCTTCCCATCCCATCAATCCAATCCAATGCCGTTCCCAATCCTAATTCCAATTCCATTCACAATCCCAATCCCATTCCAATCTCAATCCCAATTCCAATCCCAATCCCAATCCCAATCCCTATCCCATCCCATCCTATCCCATTCCCAATTTCAATCTCAATCCCAATTCCAATTCCATTCACAATCCCAACCCCATCCCATCAATCCCAATCCCATCCCAATCCCAATTCCAATCCCATCCCATCCTATCCCAATCCTATCAATCCCATCCCATCCCATCCCATCCCATCCCATCCCATCCCATCAATCCCCGTCCCAATAATCCCAATGCCATCCCAATTCCAATCCCATCCCAATCCCAATCCCAATTCAATCCTATCCCCATCCCATTCCATCAGTCCCATCCCAACCATCCCAATCCCAATCCCAATCCTAATCCCATGCCATCCCCATGGAATCCCGGGATTCCCAGTCCCCGGAACCACCCCCAATCCCAAATCTGACCCCATGAAAGGGAGACTTTCCTGGAATTCCAACACCTCCCGGCCCTTCCGGGGCTGACACCAAACTCTCGCTTGGTGGGGACCCAAATTCCCAGCACCCAATGGAATTCCCAAATCCCACTTTCTTTCCAAAACCAACCCTGAGGGGACCCAATCCATGGGGCCAGGGGGGAAAACCCTCCTGGAAATGGGATCGGCCTTGGGATCAGGGTTGGGAAACCACTGGGGATGGGATCAGGGCTGGGATCAGGAGATCTCCAGAAACCCCTGGAGATGGGTTTGGGGTCAGGAGTAGGATGAGGAACCCCCTGGAGATTGGATCAGGGTTGGGGTCACAGTTGGGAAACTTATGGAGATGGGAACAGGGTCAGGATTGGGGTGAGGAACCCCCGGAGATGGGATCAGAATCAGGATTGGGATGAGGAACCCCAGGAAGCGGGGATCTGGGCAGGGATGGGAGCCAGGAAGATTTGGAGATGCGATCTGGATTGGGATCGGGGTGAGGAACCCCTGGAGATGGGAACGGGGTTGGGATTGGGATGAAGAAATCCCTGGAGATGGGATCGGAGATCAAGAATCCCCCGGAGAGGAGATCCAGGTGGGGGTTGGAATGAGGAGCCCCTTGGAGATGGGATCAGGGTCAGGATTGGGATGAGGAACACCTGGAGATGGGATCAGGATGAAGAAACCCCCTGGAAATGGGATCAGGGTTGGGATCAGGGTAGGGAAAATTTTTGGGGTCGGGAGCCCCCTTCCCTTCCCTTCCCTTCCCTTCCCTCCCTTCCCTTCCCTTCCCTTCCCTTCCCTTCCCTTCCCTTCCCTTCCCTTCCCTTCCCTTCCCTTCCCTTCCTTCCCTTCCCTTCCCTTCCCTTCCCTTCCCTTCCCTTCCCTTCCCTTCCCTTCCCTTCCCTTCCCTTCCCTTCCCTTCCCTTCCCTTCCCTTCCCTTCCCTTCCCTTCCCTTCCCTTCCCTTCCCTTCCCTTCCCTTCCCTTCCCTTCCCCCTGGAGCTGCTCCCATCTCTCCCACCTCTGGATCAGGCCTGGAATTTTCCCAACGCCTCTTCCCAGATTTCCCCAGGCCCCCATTCCCACAGAAACCCCGCTAATTCCCCCTAAAACCAGCAGGATTGGATTCCTTCCCTCATTAACCCCTGCCGGGGGCCGGGAATGCCGAACATTCCTGGCAGATCTGGCCGGGATTAGGAGGCTCCCGAGGAGCTTTGGCCGCAGAATTAACCATTAATAATTAATAATTAACAATTAACGCCAGATCCGGCACCAGCCATCGTTTGCTCCAATTAGAATCCCCAGGAGGTGACAGGGAGGTGGCAACATTCCCAAAACACGGCGAGTAACCCGGAATTTCACGGGATCAGCTGGATTCCTGGGAAATTTCTCCAGGAAAAGCAGGAAGCTCCAGGAATTTGGGTGTCCCAAATTCCCTGGCGGAGCCACCGGCACCTCAGGGCATCCTGGAAGGACATCCTGCCAACGGGGAATTTGGCCGGAATCTTTCCTGGGGAATTTGGCTGGAATCTTTGCCGGGTCATTGGCAGGGCAGCTGTCCTCGGGTGTCCCTCCAGAGCATTGGGAATTCCGGCATTCCCTGAAGATACCCCCGAATTCCTCCCATCCTTCACCCCCCACGTCCCACTCCCGGCTTCTTGTGCAATCCCAAAAATCCCCATTCCCGAGTTTTTCCCACAGCGTTCCCTCCCTGGCTGTGTAGGGCAGGGCAGGGCCCTTCCCACCACCCCAAATCCTCCGGGATGGCTTTTCCCAGAAAACTGGGATGGGGCTGGGCAGGGCACGGGCTCAGGCTGGGATGGGATTCCTGAGGGATGGACTGGGAACAGCTCCTGAGGGTTCAAGAACTCTTGGAAAGCTCAGCCCAAATCCACTGGATTTCATCGGGATGGGGAGGGCGTGACCCTGGAGCGATCCTGGAGTGACCCCAGAGTGACCCAGGAGTGACTGGAACACAGATCCATACGTCCTTCCCAAAAATCTGGGAATGGAGCGTGTGCCAGCCAGGATAACTGGGATCCAGCCCCTGCCCCATCCCAAATATCCCATGGATAACTGGGATCCAGCCCTGTCCCATCCCGGTGTGATCCCAAACCGCAGCACAAGAACATCCCATGGATGCAGGATGAGCTGGGACACGGCACGGCCCCACCCCACAAATTTGGGATTACCTGGGACGTGGCACAGCCCCATCCCAAAATTATGGGATTACCTGTGACAGACCCCAGGAATGACCTTGGACACGGCCTAGCCTCATCCCAAAATGATGGGATGCCCTGGGACACAGCACAGCCACATGCCAATCCCAGCCCCCCCGAGCGGGCCCTGCTCCTCCCCTCCCCATTCCCATCATTCCCAAACCCCCTCTGGCGAATCCCGGGAATTCCGCCCATCCCAAGGAAACCCCAAACTCACCGCGCGCGCCCCAAAGCTGGGCCTGTAGACGCTGCCCACGCTGAGCCGGGCTTGGCTGTCGGGCACCGCCTGTGGAATTTCGGGAATGAAGGGCTCGGGATGAGCGACCCCCAAAAGATTCGGGTGCCCGGAACGGCGGCTGCGCCTCCTGGGGCGGGAACTGCGCCCCAAATCCCAGATTTTCCATGGATCCCCAGCCCGGGCTGCGCCTCGGTATCGGCGTCATGGTACAGACTGTGGGAATAGCGGCGATCCAGCGGCACTCCCGCGGCTCCGTAGGGATGCGGCTCCTCCCCGAAATCCTCGGGAAGCGCGCGGGGCTGGAGCGGGAACGCCACTCCGGTCCCCTGTCCCATCGGTGTCCCCATTCCTGTCCCTATTCCTGTCCCCATCGGTGTCCCCATTCCTGCCCCCATAGGTGTCCCTATTCCTGTCCCCATCCCTGTCCCCATCGGTGTCCCTATTCCTGTCCCCATCCCTGTCCCCATCCCTGTCCCCACCGCCACTGCGCTCCGCGACGCGGGGACACCCTCGGGGCGCTCCCCGTGCGATGCCACCCCCGCGGCGACAAACGGCGGCTGTCCCGCCGAGGCGAAGGCGAACGACGACACCGCCACCCCCGAGGCTGTCGCGCCCGCCTGTCGCCCGCGCGCCGCTTGTCGCCGCTGTCCCCCCGCGCCGTCGCCCAGCGGCCCGTCCCGCCAGTTGGGCGGCACCTGGCCGAACCCGAAGGGATGTCGCGCTTGTCCCCGCACTGTCCCCGAGGCGGGGGCCCTGGCGGCGGACGCTGCCGGCTGTCCCCGCTGTCCCCGCGGTGCCCGCGGGTGCCCGCCAGCCACAGGCGGCTGCCCGCGGGCCGCTCCTGCCCGGGCGGGCACGAACTCGGCGCCGCTGTTGAGCAGGCTGTAGAGCCGCCCGTTGTTCTCCCACTGGATCAGCTGCCGCCACGGCTCCTGCGCCGCCGCCAGCAGCAGCAGCGCGGCCCAGAGCGCCCCCGCGCCGCCACAGCCCCGCCGCCATCGCCGCCGGCGGTCCCCGTGCCGCTGGCACCGCTGGTGGCACCGCTGGTGGCACCGCTGCTGCTGGCACCCCCGGCCGGGGCAGCGCCGCTCGGGCCCGTCCGCTCGGAGCGCGCCGGGAGCGCGGGGGCCGGCAGCGCCTCCGCCTCCGCCTCCTTTTCCTCCTCCTCCTCCTCCTCCTTTTCCTCCTCCTCCTCCTCTTTTTCCTTTTTTTTCCTCCTCCTTTTCCTCCTCCTCCTCCTCTTTCTCCTCTTTTCACTTCTCCTCCTTTTCCAAGCCTTCCTCCCTCCTCTTCCTCCTCCTCTCCTCCTCCTCTTTTTCCTCCTCCTCCTCCGACCCCGCCTCCTCCTCCTCTTTTTCCTCCTCCTCCTGCTGTCCCTCCTTCTCCCCCTTTTCCAAAACTTTCCTCTCACTGCCTCGTCTCCCTCCTCCTCTTTTTCCTTCTCCTCCTCCTTTTCCAAGCCTTCCTCCTCCTCCTCCCTTTTTCCTTCTCCCCCTTTTCCAAGCCTTCCTCGCTTTCCCTCCTCCTCCTCCAGGAGGAATTCTGCTGCAGTTCCGCGGGATTCTTTCCAAGGCTTCGCTCCCAGAGCGGATCCCGCATTCCGGAAGTGCATCCAGGCGGGAAAAAAACTTGGAATTTTCACTTTTCCCTAATTTTTTAACCCCGGGCTGACTCCCGGGGCGATTTTTGGGTGGAATTCCTGGGGATTCGGTGCCGGGAAGCGCCTCCAGAGCGGATTCTGCTCTCCGGGAGAAGGTGGGAATTGCATCCAGTGGAGATTTTAAAAAGTGGAATTTCCCATTTCCCCGCTTTTTGAACCCTGCAGGGATCCCTTTTCCCGCCCAATTCCCACCACTTCCCGATTTTCCCTGGAAAAGCCCCTTCTCAAAGGAAAACCCTGCCAAGAAAATGGGATTTTCTCCCAGCTTTTGCCTCTTTGGGGCCATTTGGGATTTTCCCTCTGGATATTAAATCCCGAATTATGGTGGAGAACGCCTGGAATTCATCGGGAATTTGGCTGGAGCCCCTTTTTGGGGGGGGATGTTGAATAAAAAATGGGATTAGAGGAAGGAATCCCCAAATCCTGTGGCCAGTGGGACCCCAAATCCCTCTGGATCCCCTAAGAATTCCCGGGTTTTCCCCTCTAGGAATGCCGGAGTTGATGTAGCAGGGCAGGATGGAAATCCGGGAAAATTCCCAAATCCCCAATCCCAAACCCAAAATCCCCCATCCCAAATACCCAATTCTCAAATCCCCAATCCCAAACCCCAGATCCCAGGTCCCAGATCCCAAACCCCAAATCCCAAACCCCGGATCCCAAACCCCAAATCCCAAAATCCCACACCCCAAACCCAAAGTCCCCAAACTCTAAATCCCCAAATCCCAAACCTCATATCCCCAAACCCTAAATCCCCAAACCCCAAACTCCAAACCCCAAATCCCCAGTCCCCAAGCCCCAAACCCCCAAATCCACAGTCCCCAAATCCCAAACCCCAAATTCCAAATTCCCAAACCCCAAACTCCAGATTCCAAATCTCCAAATCCCCAAACCCTAAATCCCCAAACCCCAAACTCCAAATCCCCAGTCCCCAAACCCCGCGGGTGTCACCGGCCGTGTCTCCGCCGCCAGGGGGGGCCAGCAGCCCGCGCTGGAGCAGCCAATCCCGGAAAAACCCGGGAATTTTTGGGATCGGGATTTCTCAGGAGACCGAGGCCGAGGAATCCCAAACTCCCGGCCGGAATTGGGGAATCGCCTCCGTCCCAGCATTCCCGGCGGGAATCCCCCATGTTCCTGAAGGTTCTGGGGCTCCAGAAGTATCTGATCCCAACATCGGGGCAGGAGAAATTCCCAGATCCAAGGATGGATCCCAGATCCAAATCCGCAATCCCAAACCCCTAAACACCAAATCCCTGATCCCAAATCTCCAAATCCCCAATCCCAAATCCCCAATCCCAAATCCCCAATCTGAAACCCAAAATTCCAAATCCCCAAATCCCCAATTCGAAATCCCCCAATCCCAAATCCCCAATCTGAAATCCCAAATCTCAAACCACAAATCCACACATCCCAAATTCTCAATGCCAAATCTCAAAATCCCCAAATCCCCAATCCCAAATCCCCAAAACCCAAATCCCCAAGTCCAGCCCAACATCTGGAAAGAATAAATACCGTTTTCCGTGGGCTGCAGAAGATCTGGATCCCGTGGCAATTCCCATCCCTTCCCCCGACAAGGAATGGGAATGAATCCCTGGGACAATCCCAAACCTGGATATTCCAGGAAGATGAGAATTCCCTCCTGCTGGAATTGTGGCTGGAGGACTCCAAATCTGTGGAATTTTCACCCAAAAATTGGGAAATTTAGCAGGAAAATTATCCAGGATGGGATTTTCTTGGAGATCCAACCCAAACCCCCCCATCCCGAATTCTGGAGCATCCAGAATCCCTCCATTCATCCATCATCCATTCGTCATCCATCCATCATCCATCCATCATCCATCCATCCATCCATCCATCCATCCATCCATCCATCATCCATCAATCCACCCATCCATCATCCATCCATCCATCCATCATCCATCCATTGTCCATTCATCCATCCATCATCCATCCATCCATCCATGGATCCATCCATCCATCCATCATCCATTCATCCATCCATCATCCATCCATCCAACCGTCATCCATTCATCCATCCATCATCCATCCGTCATCCATCCATCATCCATCCATCATCCATCCATCATCCATCCATCATCCATCCATCCATCGTCCATCCATCCATCCATCTATCCATCCATCGTCCATCCATCCATCCAACATCCATCATCCATCATCCATTCATCCATCCATCATCCATCCATCATCCATCCATCCATCCATCCATGCATCATCCCTCCATCCATCCATCATCCATCCATCATCCACCCATCATCCATCCATCCATCCATCCATCCATCCATCCATCCATTCATCCATCATCCATCCATTCATCCTCCATCCATCCATCCATCCATCCATCCATCATCCATCCATCATCCATCCATCATCCATCCATCATCCATCCATCCATCATCCATCCATCATCCATCCATCCATCATCCATCCATCCATCCAACATCCATCCATGCATCATCCATCCATCCATCCATCCATCCATCATCCATCCATCCATCATCCATCCATCCATCATCCATTCATCCATCCATCATCCATCCATCATCCATCCATCCATCCATCCATCCCTCCATCCATCCATCCATCCATCATCCATCCATCCATCCATCCATGCATCATCCCTCCATCCATCCATCATCCATCCATCATCCACCCATCATCCATCCATCATCCATCCATCCATCCATCCATCATCCATCCATCCATCCATCCATCCATCCATCATCCATCCATCATCCATCCATCCATCCAGCCATCCATCCATCGTCCTTCCATCCATCCATCATCCATCCATCCATCATCCATTCATCCATCCATCATCCATCCATCCATCCATCCCTCCATCCATCCATCCATCCATCATCCATCCATCCATCCATCCCTCCATCCATCCATCCATCCATCCATCCATCCCTCCATCCATCCATCATCCATCCATCCATCCATCCATCCATCCATCCATCATCCATCCATCCATCCATCCATGCATCATCCATCCATCCATCCATCCATCCATCATCCATCCATCCCTGTGTCCATCTCTCTCTCCACAGATCGTGTCCCAGATCCACCACTTGACATTGGACTCTGCTCTGGACCTGGAGCCGGACGCTTGGACTTTCCCAGATCCCGCAGAAATCATCTCCAAATCCCCATGGAGTGGAGGCAGGGGAAGCATCTTTTGAGGAGGGGGATTAAGCAGGAAAAGGGAGACTCATCCCAAGGGAATGTCCCCAGTGCTGCCTCAGTTTCCTGAGATCCTATACCCCCTCCATCCCCTCTCCATTTCCACTCCATACCCTCTCCATCCCCTCTCCATCCCCTCTCCATCCCCTCTTCATCCCCTCTCCATTCCCGCTCCATCGCTGCTCCATCCCCTCTCCATTTCCGCTCCATCCCCTCTGCATCCCCGCTCCATCGCCTCTCCATTGCCTCTCCATTCCCGCTCCATCCCCGCTCCATCCCCTCTCCATCCCCGCTCCATCCCCTCTCCATCCCCGCTCCATCCCCTCTCCATCCCCGCTCCATCGCCTCTCCATCCCCGCTCCATCCCCTCTCCATTCTCACTCCATCCCCTCTCCATCCCCGCTCCATCCCCTCTCCATCCCCTCTCCATCCCCTCTCCATCCCCGCTCCATCGCTACTCCATCCCCTCTCCATCCTCTCTCCGTTCCCGCTCCGTTCCCGCTCCCGGTGCCTTTAATTCCCGTTTCCCGGCTCAGGCCCGGCCCCTCCGGTGACACAGCAGCGCCGGCGCGGGGCCGGGCGGAGCGCGGGGAGGCTGCGGCCGGAGCGGGGCCGGGCCGGGCCCTCCGCCGCTCATGGCCCTGCCCGGGGCCCGCTCCGCCCGCCCGGAGCCCGGGGAGAGCCCGGCCCTGAGCCCGCAGCGCCGCCGGTGCGTCCGGGGGGGCACCGCGAGAGGGGCGTGGGGGGTCCGGGCGTGCGGGTGCCTCCGGTGCGTCCCGGGGGAGCGGGAGCGGGGATGGGGGCACCGGGGGAGGCTCCGCCCGCCCCGAGCACGGGGACAGCCCGGCCCTGCCGAGCCCGCAGCGCCGCCGGTGCGTCCCGGGGGTCCCGGAGAGGGGCCACGGGGAGAGGGGATTCGGGATTTGGGGAATGGGGATGCGGGATCCGGGGATGGAGGATGCGGGAACCGGGCATGGAGGATGAGAGCGGCGGGGATGGAGGATGCAGAGCGCGGGAATCGGGAATGAAGGAACCGGAGATGGAGGATGCGGGAACCGGGGATAGAGGAACCGGGGATGGAGGGTGAGAGCGGCGGGGACAGACGCAGGGGGATGCGGGGAGCGGGGCTGGAGGATGCGGGAACCGAGGATGGAGGATTCGGGAACCGGGAATTGAGAATTCGGGAACCGGGGCTGAAGGATTCGGGGAGCGGCGGGGATGGAGGATTCGGGAACCGGGAACTGAGAATTAGGCAACCTGGGCTGGAGGATGCGGGAAACCGGGGATGGCGGATGCGGGGATGGAGGATACAGGACCGGGGATGGAGGATTCGGGAACCGGAGCTGGAAGATTCGGAGAGCGGGGCTGGAATCTGCGGATACCGGCACCCTCCATCCCCGGAGCCCGGGAGGACGCGGGGACCGGGGATGAGGGATGCCGGTACCAGGGATGGGGGATGCCGGGACCAGGGATGGGGATTGCCGGTACCGGGGCTGAGAGATGCCGATACCGGGGATGGAGGATGTACCAGGGATGTACCGGTACCGGGCTAGGGGATGCCGGTACCGGGGATGGGGAATGCCGGTACCAGGGCTGAGAGATGCCGGTACTGGTGCTGGGGGATGCCGGTACTGGGGATGGGGGATGCCGGTATCGGGGATGGAGATTACCGGTACCGGGGCTGAGAGATGCCGATACCGGGGATGGGGGATGCCGGGACCGGGTATGGGGATTGCCGGTACCGGGGCTGAGAGATGCCGGTACTGGGGATGGGGAATGCCGGTATCGGGGCTGGGGGATGTACCGGGGATGTACCGGTACCGGGGCTGGAGGATGCCGGTACCGGGGATGGGGGTTGCCGGGACCGGGTATGGGGATTGCCGGTACCGGGGCTGAGAGATGCCGGTACTGGGGATGGGGAATGCCGGTATCGGGGCTGGGGGATGTACCGGGGATGTACCGGTACCGGGGCTGGAGGATGCCGGTACCGGCGAGGGAAACGCGGCCGTACCGAGCGCCCCCTCTCCGTGCGCAGCCCCGAACCGGTTCGCCCCGCCCCGCCCCGCTCCCCCCGCGCCGTTCCCGGTTCCCGGGGGGGCACTCGGGGGCACGGCGCGCTCTCCCCCCGCCGCGGCCGGGGCGGGGCCGGGACCGGAGCGCTCCTGGGGGGGGAGATGGTGGCGGGAAGGGCTCCGGGAGGGGCCCCGGGGCCGCTGCCACCCCCCTGCCGGGCTGTCCCCGCCGGTAACGTGTCCCCGCCGGTAACGTGTCCCCCCCGCGACAGCGAGCGGAGCAGAGCGGCCCCGGCCCCCGCGGAAAAGCCCTGAGGGAGGCGGGAGCCGGCGGCGAGGAGGAGGAGGAGGAGGAGGGGGAGGAAGCGTGGGAAGGAGCCCGGGGAAAAGAGGAGCGGGAAGAGCTCGGAGCGGAGCCCGGGAGCGGCCGGAGCGCGCCGGTGAGTGCAGAGTGTCCCCGTGTCCCAGGGGTGTCCCTGTCCGTGTCCCCCTGGGTGTCCCTCTGTCCCTGTCCGTGTCCCCCTGGGTGTCCCTCTGTCCCCTTGGGTGTCTCCCTGTGCCTCTGGATGTCCCCCTGTCCCTGTTCGTGTACCCCTGTCCCTCTGGGTGTCCCTGTCCGTGTCCCTCTGTCCCAGTCCATGTCCCCCTGTCCCTGTCCGTGTTCCCCGGTCCCTCTGTGTGTCCCGCTGTCCCTCTGTGTGTCCCCCTGTCCCTGTGTGTGTCCCCCTGTCCCTCTGTGTGTCCATCCCCCGGCGGTCCCACCGTGCCCAGGCTCAGCCTGGGAGGGACTGAGGGAGGCCACAGGGGGGTGACATTCCCAGCGACATTCCCAGGCCCCATCCTGCCCCCCACAATTTGGGGGGAGGAGCGGCCGGAGCTCTTCCCAAGGATCTTCCCGGCCCTTGTCCCTCTGTCCCCGCAGGAGGACAGCCGGACAGCCCCGCAGCCAACGCCGGACCCGCCACCCCTCCTCGGCGACACCGCGCCTCCCTTTCCCGCTGGAATTCCGCTTCCCGGCAAACCCCATCCTCTCCTCCTCCTCCTCCTCCTCCTCCTCCCGCTGCCGCTGCCGCCACCAGCGGTGTCACCGCAGGGCCACCAGCGGAGCGTCCCCGCATGGTGCAGCCGCGGCGGCGTTAAGATGGTGAGAGCTGCCCGGGCCGGGCCGGGCGGGGAGCAGCGGCATGGACACCGGCCCGGCCGCCTAGGGAACGATGGACTCGCGGAGCCGCCGGGATGCGCAGCGCACGGAGCGGCCCGCCAGCGGCACCGGCAGCACCGGCAGCGCCGGCGCCGCCACCGGCACCGGCAGCGGCCCTAGCGAGGGCGAGGGAGAGCGGGAGCGCATCCGCGGCCGCATGAGGATGGTGATCGGGCAGCTCGAGGGCATCCTGCGGGAGCTCAAGGAGGTGGCCAAGGAGCTCCGCGAGGTAGGAAAATCCCGGGATTCTGTTGAGACCAAAAAGGGAAGGGGTTGGCCCGGGTCTGTTCGTTCCCGGCTTGGGATGTGGCAGCGCCGGTGGGGGGGATTTCCCCTGCGGTGGATTTCCAAAAGAGAGGAGGAAATTCAGGAGTCCCTGAGCTGGATTTCCAAAAGAGAGGAGGGAATTCGGGTGACAGAGAGGAGTAAATTTGGACATCCCTGGGCTGGATTTCCAAAAAACAGCAGGAAATTTTGGAATCCCTGAGATGGATTTCCAAAAGAGAGGAGGAAATTTGGGAGTCCCCGAGGTGAATTTCCAAAAGAGAGGAGGAAATTTGGGTGTCAGAGAGGAGTAAATTTGGACATCCCTGGGCTGGATTTCCAAAAAAAAAAGGAGGAAATTTGGGAGTCCCTGAGGTGGATTTCCAAAAGAGAGGAGGAAATTTAGGCGTTCCTGAAGTGGATTTCCAAAAAAGAGGAAATTTGGGCATCCCTGAGGTGGATTTCCAAAAAGGAGGAGGAAATTTGGGAGTCCTTGAGATAGATTTCCAAAAGAGAGGAGGAAATTCAGGATCCCTGAGCTGGATTTCCAAAAAAGAGGAAATCTTCCAAAGGTTCAGGCATCCCTGAGGTGGATTTCCAAAAAAGAGGAGGAAATTTGGGAGTCCCTGGCTGGTGGCTCCAAGCCAAGGCAGGATCATGGATTAGGGTCCCCTCAGGGCCACCAAAGTGTCCTGGACTTGTGGCATTGGGGTGTCCACTAATGGAGCCTTTGGGATGTCCATCCCTGCTGCCACCTCTGCTCAAGGCCACCAAAGTGTCCTGGCAGATGTGACATTGAGGTGTCCCCATGGAGCCACCATGGAATCTTGGGTATCCCTGGCTGGTGGCTCCAAGCTGAGGTGGGATCATGGCTTGAGGTCTCTCAGGGCCACCAAAATGTCCCGGCAGTTGTGACATTGGGGTGTCCCCATGGAGGATTGGGGAATGTCCATCCCAGTGTCCAGTTCTGCTCAGGGCCACCAATGTGTCCTGGATTTGTGACATTGGGGTGTCCCGTAATGGAGCCTTTGGAATGTGCTTGGCTTGGGATCATGGACTGAGGTCCCCTCAGGGCCACCAAAGTGTTCTGGTAGTTGTGGCATTGGGGTGTCCCCATGGAGCCACCATGGAATCTTTGGAATGTCCCTGGCTGGTGGCTCTGAGCCAAGGTGGGATCACAGATTGGGGTCCCCTCAGGGCCACCAAAGTGTCCTGGACTTGAGACATCCCTGTTTTCCTGGTTTTCCTGCTTTTTTCCCATCCCTTTGTGTCCAGCATCATTCCCGTGCGTTCTGTGCCAGGGAAAACAATTATTAAAATCCTTGGATGGAAAAATCCCCAAATCTCCATTCAAAACACCCCAAAAATTCCCATGGGAATGGCCTATCCCATCTGGAATTTCTGGAATGGGATCTATGGGATCAATGGTGTTCCCTCCCAGCCTTTTCCCTGGAACAATCCTGCCGGTGGTCCCAGTGGGAATAAATTCCCTAATAATGTTGCGATCAATAGGGGATTGACTGGGAACGCTCAGGAACATCCAGGGATTGTCATCCCAAAAATAACAGCTTTGGGAGAGGGCTGGGAATTATTTAGGAGCGGGGTTTGGGGAATTTTAGGAGCTGGGTTTTGGAGACTTTGGGAATTGGTTTGGGGGATTTTGGGAATGGGTTTTGGGGATTTTGGGAGTGGGTTTGGGGACTTTGGGGAGCTGCACTTTAGGGATTTTGAGAGTGGGTTTGGGGATTTGGGAGCTGGGTTTGTGGGATTTTGGGAGTAATCTTGGTGAGGTGCGGGCCTGGATCTCTCTATCCCAGGCTCAGATCCACTTCCCAATCCTCTTCCCAAATCCCTGTGGGGATGGAGGGCCTGTCAGATCCCACTCTTGGATCCTGTCAGATCCCACCCCTTTGATCCCATTGGATCCCATCCTTTGATTCCATCAGATCCCATTCTATCTCAAACCCTTGATTTCATCAGATCCCATTCCTTTGACCCATCAGATCCCAATCCTTAGGATCCCAATATCCCAACTCTCTGATCCCATCAGATCCCACCCTTCTGATCCCAGCCCAAAATCCGGGATCTGGAGCCACCAATCCCAACCCCCAGCAGGAACCTCCAGCTTGGCCTGCAGCCAAAATTCCCAAAATCCCATAAAAACAAGGATGGGGCTCCAGCTGTCCCATGTCTGCCTGAACTGGGCGGGAACATTCCAGCTGGGATTTTATTGGGAAGCTAATGGCTGGCACCAGGGACTCATCTCAAACTTTATCCCCCGCTTGGAGGTGACAAATCCCCTCAGTTCCCTGGGAATGTCCCCAGGGATTAATCCCAAACACCCTCATGTGCTTGGAGGGGACAATTCCCCCCAAATTCCCTCATCCCAAACCTCCTCCCCTGCTTGTGGGGATGAATCCTTCCCAGTTTCCTGGGAATTTGTCCCCTACAAGCAGGAAAGGCGGTTCAGGATGAATCCCTGGGGATGTTCCCAGGGAACTGGGGGAATTTTTTCCCCTGGGAATTGCAGGGGATTTTTCCCCCTAAAATCAGGGAAGGACATTTGAGATGAATCCCTGGGGATGTTCCCGGGGAATCGGGGGGATTTTTCCCCTATAAACACATGACAAGGTTTGGGATGAATCCCTGGGGATACTCCCAGGAAATTGGAGGGATTTTTCCCCCTCCAAGCTGGAAAAACTCCGCCAGCCTCGGTGAGGGAGGAAAAGGCGGGGAGCAAATCCCAAATCCTTCTTTCCGTGTTAATCCCCCACGGGAGCCGAGTGTCGCCGAGGGATTTAACCCCGGGCTTAAAATAGGGAATGATCCTAAAAATAGCTTGGAGTGACACTAATCCCAGGATGAGGACAGCCACAAGTGACACCAGTCCCAGGATGGGGACAGGACTGGGATGGGGACAGCCAAAAGTGACAGAAATCTCAGGATGGGGATGGCATTGGGATTGACATGGGTGACACCAATCCTGGGATAGGGACAGGACTAGGATGGGCACAGGATTGGCGTGGGGCAGGACTGGGATGGGGACGGGATTGAGGTGGGACAGGGACAGGACTGGGATGGGACAGCCGTGAGTGGCACCAATCCCAGGATGGAGCTGGGATTGGGATTGGGAGGCACTTCCTGCTGTTCCTGATCCATCCCAGTCCCTTTGGTGAGGCTGGGAAGGGACTTCAGGAGACAGGGACATGTTGGCCCTGTCCCAGTGCTAAAATTCCCAGTGGGAAGAGGGAAGATCCCATTCCAGCAGAACCATTTGGTAATGGGGTATTCGCCTTCTTCCCAATTTTTCCTTGTCCCAAAAATGAAGAGGGCAGAAAATCCCTTTTTTCCTCTCCTTCTCAAGTTCAGCTCTTTCTTTCCCAGAAGAGAAGAAAAAATAAAAGGAAAAGGGATCTGGAAGGGGAAAAACGAGTTCTTCTGATTTCCAGGCTTCCCTGGAGATATTCCCAACAAGCTTCAAAGCCAAAGCTTGAGGGATGGAGGGATCCCATTTCACCTGGAAGTTTTGGGGTGGGACAACAATGCAGAAATCCAAGGGCAAGACTTGGGACCATCCATCTATGGATCCATCCATGGATCCATCCATCCATGGATCCATGGATCCATCCATCATCCATCCATCCATCCATCCATCCATCCATCCATCCATCATCCATCCATGCATCATCCATCCATCATCCATCCATCCATCACCATCCATCATCCATCCTCCATCAATCATCCATCCATCATCCATCCATCCATCCATCATCCATCCATCATCCATCCTCCATCAATCATCCATCAATCATCCATCCATCCATCCATCCCTGTGTCCATCTCTCTGTCCGCAGGTTGTGTCCCAGATTGACCGCCTGACGTCGGATTTCGCACTAGACCTGGAGCCGGACGCTTGGACTCCAGCCACGGCCAGCAGCACGTCCAGCAGCGACCGGGGCGGCACCAGCCTCGAGCTGGGCCCGCTGGACTTCGCCGCCTCCGATGTCCTCTCGGACAGCTGGGAGTTCTGCTCCTTCCTGGATGCCTCCACACCCTCGGACCCCGGCGATTGCCCGGAGCCTCTGCGGCCGCCGCCGGCCCGGCTGATGAACGGGGGGGTCCCCATGGCCAACGGCCCCCGCGGGGGCGGGGGGACCCCGGATTCCTCCAGTGAGGAATGTTTCGGGAGCGCCGCTGTTCCCAAAATCCCGGCCCAGCGGCCGGCGGGGACACGGGAACGCGTCCGCTTCAGTGACAAGGTGCTCTACCACGCCCTGTGCTGCGACGATGACAGCGATGCCGACGACGGCGCCGACATTCCTGACGATCCCGCCAGGAAGGGGCCTCGGGAGCAGCTCCTGAGGAACCCGGGCGTGATCCCGATCCGCAGGGCCACGAGGAACAGCAGCACCCAGACCGTGGCCGATAAGAGCACGCAGACGTTGCTGCCGTACGTCCCGGTCAGGCAGAGAATTCCCAACAAAAACTGAGCCCGGATCCGGATTTGGGAAGGGTTTGGGGGTGGGGGAAAATCCCTGGGAAAGGGGCTGGAAAAGATCTATATATAAATATAAATATATATTTCAATAAATCTGTACTCCTCATAAACGGCGAGTAAGAAGGTGGCAACAAATATCCCAATATCTTGATATCCCGATATCCCGATGGTTTTCCAGTCTCAGGGAATTTTAAATGCCTCTTTTTTAATGGACAGAAGGATATAAATCATATCCTTCAATAAATCGATAAATCAACCAGCACGGAGAAATCCCGACCACGACACGGATGTGCCAGAAGGGGCTGGTCTCCATTCTGGACAGTGCGAATGGCGCAGGGATTGGGATGTGGGAATGCTGGAGGGGGTGGCTGGATCGGGGAGGGGGAAATTCCCTTCTCTGGGATGCCTTATCCCTGTTTGGTTTAGGGAAAAATCAGTGGGGTTGGACTATTCTGGCTGAGGGGACTCAGGATGGCTCCAGGATGTCCCTGGGATGTCACCGGAATGTCACTGGAATGTCTTTCCCAACTCCGAGAGGAACAACAAGGGGATCACCAAAACCCCCAGGATCGAGAACCTGGCCTTGGGAACTCCTCCCCCCTCAATTCCCAACTTTTCTGGCGGAAATATCCCTTACCCCGAGTCCTGCATCCACCTGAAAATGCTGGGAAGCCCACTTTTCCTGAGCTCCCTAATCCTGCTTTTCCACCTCCAAATGCCGATTTTTCAGGGAAAGAAATCAGGTCCTGCTCTGGGAAACAAAGGAATCTGGAGCTCCAAATCCACCCTGTGCATTTTTCCGAGGTATCCAAAGGGGTCAGAGCAGCAGCTGCTCCCTGGACAATGTTCCCGTGTCCTTCCCGCTGGCGCCTTGTCCCGCAGGGACACATTTCCATCACGGAGCATTCCTGGCACAAGGCTTTTCCAAGGATTTTCCAAGCCAAAAACGTGACCTCGGCTGCCAATTGTCAATCCAAGTGGGAGGAGCTGCATTCCAGAGCTTTTCCAGGTGTCATCCTGGAGCCGGGACCGAGGGATGTACGGAATTCCGCTCAATGCGACCCCAGTCCAAGCAGGGGCAAACGAGCTTTTCCCCCAGATCTTGTTGGATCCAATTGATATTTTATTTTTCGGGAATACTGGGGAGGACCAGCCTGGGAGCATCCTGGGTTCCTGCGGGAATATCCCAGCTCTGTTTGCCCGGCTGCCCGCAGGAACACCGGGCATGGCGGGCAGAGCCCGGAGCGCCAGCCCGGCCCGGAGTGGGCTCGGCATGTCCCCAGCTCCAGGCGGGATCCGGGGGCAGGGACAGCCTCGCGGGCCGCAGTCGGGAGGGCGAGGGGGGCCTGGCTGGCCCCAATGGCCCTACAGCTGGCCAAGATGGCCCCACGGCTGGCCAAGATGGCCCCATGGGGGCTTCCCACAGCCCCTGAAAGAGGGCCCCAGGGAGCACCAGGAGCGGGCAAAGAGGGGATCCGAGGGCGCGGCCATATGGGTGTGGCTGTAAGGGCGTGGCTCCATGGGTGTGCCCACATGGCTGCGGCCATATGGCTGTGGCCATATGGGTGTGGCTGTTAGGGGCGGAGCCTCTCTTCTCCCAGGCTGGATTTTGGGAATGTTCTCCCATCGGGATGCAGAGCTCGGGGAAGGACATCCAAAAACCATCCCCCACAGCGGGAGGGTCCCCCAGGAATTCCCACCCCATCTCAGCAGTGGGATTTAATCCGGGAGCCAGCTTGGTGTCCCTGGGGGATTTTCCTCCTCACACCGGGGCTCCAGCAGGCCCCGGGAATCTTTTCCTCCGGGAATCCCGACCCTTACACCGTTCCCGACCAAACCCCATAGCACACAAGGAGCCGGGAAGGATCGACCGACACGATCCCAAGTTTATTTGTGAAGGCACGAGAAACCCTCCAGATCCCGGATTCTAAAGGACTCGACCCAAGGAGCCCTCGGGCACTTCCCGCGCTCTGGAGAGGGACAGGGATGCTCCAGCAGCACTCGAGGTGTCCCCATGTCCCCGACGGTGCTGGGGGGACCCCGGGATGCGCCCGGAGCCCCCAGTCCCACGGGAATGACGAGCTGGGGATGTCCCCAGAGGTGTCCCCACGGCAGGACCTCACCCGGCCAGCGGGTGCCCCCTTCCCAAAAACGGCCCAGGATCATTCCCGGAGGGACAAACCCCACCGGGATCCAGCGTTTAAGGCCAGGACGAGCCCAGAGGGACTCCTGGAGCAGGAAAAGGAGCGTGGGGAAGGGACTCCCAGAGCCCCCCATACTCCGGCTGGTATTCCTGAGCCTCCAGGCTCAGCAAGGGCAGGGAAAGGCGCCCGGGACAGCCCCGGAGCAGGGAACGGGAAATGTCCACCCCAGGATGGACACGGGGACACTCAGAGGGACACCGGACAGATCCTCACCCCAGCTTTCCCGGGAAGGACAGGAGCAGGGAACGGGAATGGGATGGGGGAGGTGTCAGAACCGGGTCCTCCCTCTGGGGCACCCCAGGGGTGTCACTGCCCCGGGGGTGTCACTGCCCCGGGGGTGTCACCAGCCTGGAGGTGCCACTAGCCTGGAGGTGTCACCAGCCTGGAGGTGTCACCAGCCTGGAGGTGTCACTGCCCCGGGGGTGTCACCTCCCCCTGGGGGTGTCGCCGCCCCGGGGGTGTCACTGCCCCGGGGGTGTCACCAGCCGGGAGCTGTCACTGCCCCGGGGGTGTCACCACCCCCTGGGGGTGTCACTGCCCCGGGGGTGTCACTGCCCCGGGGGTGTCGCCGCCCCGGGGGTGTCGCCGCCCCGGGGGTGTCGCCGCCCCGGGGGTGTCGCCGCTCGCTGGGGACACGCGGGCGGGGCCGGGCTCCAGGCCCGCTGCCGTCAATCGATCTCCTGCTCCCGACCTGGGCAGGGGGAAGGCAGAACATCGGCACAGGAAAGGGAACTCCCGGGATGGGATCGATAAAGCGATAGATTAATGGATTAACGGATTAATAAATTAACAAATGGGTAAATAAATTAATCACTAAATTAATGAATTAGTGGATGAATGAATTAATAAATCGATGAATTAATGAATTGATAAATTAATAAATGGATTAGTTGGTCCACAGCTTGGAAAACTCTGGATCTTCTTCATGGTTAGGAAATCCCTGGATCATTTTCCACACTTGGAAATCTCTGGATCCTTTTCCAGGCTGGGAAAACTCTGGATCCTTTTCCAACACCAGCAATTCCCACCATCCCAGAAAACCCATGGAAACCCCCAAAAAAACCCAAATTCCTTCCAGGGTTGGGTGTGGGGAGGCTTCTCCCCATCCCAGAGCAGCTGGGAAAAAGGGTTGAGGGATGCAGGAGCTGCTGGATGCCAGGAGAAACTGGGAAAAACCGTGAAAAACTGGGAAAACAGGAAATGGAAAACCATAATCTGGGAAAAACTGATGGAAAACCCGTGGGAAACTGAAAATAGGAAAGGAAAAATCCCCCCCAAACCCGATGAACATTTCCTGCGTGGATTTTTGGGAGAAAAGGGGTATTATCCCAGATTTGCCAGAAACGTCCACTCACCCTCTCTGCTCTCCGTGTTTTCCAGCAGCTGCAGAGCTGGGAAAAGGGAAAACATCCAGTGGTCAATCCCATCCCATTCCCAAAGGAAACGGCTCCAAAATCCCTTTTTTGGGGATAAACCCCAAAAGCGACCCCCATTTCCAATTTCTCTGCAGAATTCCAAAGGTTTGGTCCGGGGCAGTGGAAAAGAGAATCCCTAGTAACATCATGGAGCTGCTGGATGCTGGAAAATTATGGAATTCGGAGGTTTTATTTGGGAATTCTGCCATTTTATTAAGGAAGGGGGAGGTTTATTTAGGAATTGAGAGATTTTATCAAAGAATGGGGAGGTTTATTAAGGAACTGGGAGATTTTATTCAGGAATTTTGTCATTTTATTAAGGAATTGGGAGGTTTTATTCAGGAATTTTGTCATTTTATTAAGGAATTGGGAGGTTTATTAAGGAATGGGGAGGTTTATTATGGAATTCTGACATTTTATTAAGGAATTGGGAGGTTTTATTCAGGAATTTTGTCATTTTATTAAGGAATTGGGAGGTTTATTAAGGAATGGGGAGGTTTATTATGGAATTCTGACATTTTATTAAGGAATTGGGAGGTTTTATTTGGGAATTTGGAGGTTTTATTCAGGAATTTGGAGATTTTATCTGGGAATTTGGAGATTTTATTGAGGAATGTGGAGGTTTATTAAGGAATGGGGAGGTTTATCCGGGATCAGGGCTGTTGGAAAATCGGGAATAGGGAAGGGGCCAAGCACCCGGAGCGCCACCCCGACCCAGGATGGGGCACCCACCTGTCTTGGGCTCCTCCCCCTCCTCATCCCGCTCCTCTGGCCCTGGAAAACAAGGATCCCGAGGTGGGAACCCCATTCCTGGGATTCTGGGGGTGCCCCTTGGAGCATCCTGGCCTTTCCAGGGTGGCACAGTCCCGAAAATCCCAGCGGGAAAAGCTGCAGCTCTGAGGGACAGTTAAAAACCACCTGGAGAGGGATCCCTGGATCCCCCAAAATTTGGGATACCCCAAGTTGGGATGCCCTTCCTTCCCTCCAGCGCCCACCAGGATCCCGAGAGGATCCCATCCCCTGCTGCTGTTCCTGGGAGCAAACTCCAGTGGAAAAAAAACGTGGAAAAAAGGTAATTCCCAGTAGAAATTGGGAGCAAAATCCATGGAAAAAAATCCATGGAAAAAAGGTCATTCCTGAGGGAAACTGGGAGCAAATCCATGGAGAAAACCCATGGAAAAAAGGTCATTTCCAAGAGAAACGGAGCAAAATCCATGGAAAAAAGGTCATTCCTGAGGGTGGCAGAAGCGTTCTGGGAGCTTTTTTGGGAACAAATCCCCCTCTGGTCAAACACCACCCCATAAAAATGTGGG
This sequence comes from Anomalospiza imberbis, assembly GCF_031753505.1. NCBI lineage: Eukaryota > Metazoa > Chordata > Aves > Passeriformes > Viduidae > Anomalospiza > Anomalospiza imberbis. Next base: position 18,501,814 of record NC_089693.1, on the reverse strand, counting down.
ATACAGCCCACAATGGGAGAGGGACATGGGAAAGGATCCCGGAGGCATGGCTGTGGGAGAAGGGGACACGCGTGGCAGTGCCATGTCCCAGTGTCCCTCCGGTGCCAGGGGTGCCACCCAGCCCCTTCCTGGGATTTACCTGCGCGCTCCTCGTCCTCCCGGCAGCTCTCCCGGATCTTCTGGTGGCACACGAAGGCCAGCACGCCCAGCAGGGCCACCACGCACACGGCCAGGGCCACTGTCACCCACAGGGCCACCGCCGGGAATGCCAGGGGCTGGCCTTGCGGGGAGGGATGGAAAAGGGCCTGGATCAGCACCCGGGAATGCTGGGGTGATCCCATATTCAGGGTGACCCCACATCCGGGGTGATCCCACATCTGGGGTGATCCCATATCCGGGGTGACCCCATATCCGGGGTGATCCCACATCTGGGGTGATCCCACATCTGGCGTGACGCCACATCCGGGGTGATCCCATATCCAGGGTGATCCAATACCCAGGATGCCCCAAAACCCTGGGTGATCCAACACTGAGGATGATCCCACATCCAGGATGATTCAAGGTGATCCCACATCTAAGGGGATCCCACACCCAGGATGATCCAACACTGAAGGTGACCCCAAATCCAGGATGATCCAGGGTGACCCCACATCCAGATTGACCCCACATCCAGACTGACCCCACATCCAGGATGATCCCACATCCGAGGATGATCCAGGGTGACCCCACATTCAGGGTGACCCCACATCCAGAATGATCCAGGTTGACCCCAAATCCAGGTTGACCCCACGTCCAGGATGATCCCACATCCAGGATGATCCAGGGTGACCCCACACCCAGTCTGGATCATGACCCAGCCCCCAGGAGCTGCCATGCCAGGGGAATGTCTCCATGGAGCACCTAAAGGTCAGCTGGTGCCACCCCTGCCATAGGCAGTGCCACCTCTCCGGGAGGGTCCCAGGCCAAGCCCCGGTGTCCAGCCTGGGGCACTGCCAGGGATCCATCCAGGGACAGCCACGGCTGTGGCACGCCAGTGCCACCTCCCCCAGCCCTCTGGGGTGCCACCGGTGCCACCTCCCCCAGCCCTCCAGGGTGCCACCGGTGCCACCTCCCCCAGCCCTCCGGGGTGCCACCGGTGCCACCTCCCCCAGCCCTCCGGGGTGCCACCGGTGCCACCTCCCCCAGCCCTCCGGGGTGCCACCGGTGCCACCTCCCCCAGCCCTCCGGGGTGCCACCGGTGCCACCTCCCCCAGCCCTCCGGGGTGCCACCGGTGTCACCTCCCCCAGCCCTCCTGGCTGGCTCTGGGTGGCAGTGCCATGTCCCTGGCCCCGGGCTCACCCGTGATGGTGACAGAGGCGTGGCCGTGCTGGTGCAGTGCGGTGTTGAGCACCAGGCACGAGTAGGTGACGCTGGGCTCCACCAGCACGCGCAGGACGCTGCGCACCTCGAAGAGCCCCTCCTCGTTGGCCACCTGCCACGTGGTGACGTTGGCCGTCAGGTTGGCACCCTGGCTGTCCTGCCACAGCACGCTGGCCTCGGGGTAGCCATGGGACGCGTGGCATGTCACCACGGCCACGTCGCCCGGCTTCAGGTCCTTGCTGGGCTCCAGGTGCACGCTGGGCTTGGAGTAGGGAGCTGTGGGGGACAGGAGCAAGGATTGGGATCAGGAATGGGGCCAGCCAGGTCTGGGATGGGGCTAAACCCATCCTCAGCTGAGGGTCCCCAATGGCCAAGGTGGCCCTACAACCAGGAACCTCAGCAGGGCATGGATCACGCTGCCCAGGGAATATTTTAGGGAGGTGCTGTGGGGGACAAGGGGGGACTGGAGTGAGGATTGGGATGGGGAGCTGGGTCAGCCAGCCCTGGGCTAAACCCATCCTCAGCTGAGGGTCCCCACTGGCCGAAGTGGCCCATCTCCATCGAGGCAGGGCATGGATCACGCTGCTCAGGGAATATTTTGGGGAAGCACAGCAGGGGACCGGAGTGGGGATTGGGATGGGGATCTGGGCCACCCAGGATTGGGATGGGCTTTTCCAGCTGCCAAACCCATCCTCAGCTGGCCGAGGTGGCCCCACAGCCAGGAGCCTCAGCAGGAGGCTGAGGATCGTGCTGCCCAGGGAACATTCTGGGGAGGTGCTGTGTGGGACAGGGGTGACAGGAGCGAGGATTGGGATCAGGAGCGGGGCCAGCCAGGACTGGGATGGGGCTAAACCCATCCTCAGCTGAGGGTCACTGCTGCCGCAGCCGGGAACCTCAGCGGATGGCGCTGCCCAGGGAATATTTTGGGGAGGCACAGCCGTCGGTGCCTGGTCTCATCGGACACCCACCCTGCTCCTCGGGGCGCTCACCTGCCACCTGCAGCGTGACGGCGGCGCTGTCGTAGTCGCGCACGCGCACGAAGCAGGTGAAGCTGCCCTCGTCGGAGATGCGCACGCGCCGCAGCAGCAGGGACACGTTGCCCTGGGCCAGCTGGTCGTAGAAGAGCGCGGTGCGGTTGGCGTAGCCCTGGCCCTGGTCCTGCAGGCGGTCGCGGCCCCCGGAGAAGCCGTGCACCAGGCGCTTGGTGTCCGTCAGCTGCCAGATGAGGCTCAGCTCGGCCACGCTGAAGTTGGCCTCGGGTGAGAAGGAGCAGAGCAGGGTGGCGTCGTGGCCAAACAGGGCCACCACGGGCTCCTCCGGCACCTGGATCTCCATGGCGCCTGCGGGAGGGCACGGGGACACGCTGTGACACCTGCAGGAGCACCTGCTGGATTCCCCACCTGGATGGTGCCTGGGAAAATCTAGAAAATCCCTCCCTCCCGCCTGTGGGAGGGACACGTGGGCAGGTGGCGTCTCAGGATTGTCACCGGCCATGCCACCCTGCTGGAAGGGGGACAGTCCCACATCCAGCCCCACACTGGGGCACCTTCAGCTGCCAGGAGCAGTCACGGGCACCCAAATGTGGATAACGCCCAAGCAAGCCCATGGGAGGGACACCTGGGCAGGTGGCATCTCAGGACTGTCCCCAGCCGTGCCACCCTCATGGAAGGGGAACAATCCCACACAAACCAGAGGCACCTTCAGCTGCCAGGAGCACCCAAACCTGGATAACATCCAAGAAAACCGAGGGATGCCCATGGAAGGGACACATGGGAGGGACATGTGAGCAGGTGGCATCTCAGGACTGTCCCCAGCCATGCCACCCTGATGGAATGGGGACAGTCCCACATCCAGCACCAAACTGGGGCACCTTTGGCTGCCAGGAACTGCCAGGAGCAGCCATGGGCACCCAAACCTGCTCTGGGACACGGAGCCCGGATTGTCCCCACAGGGACAGGATGGCGGGTGTCAGCGGTGGGGACACGGTCCCCAGAAGCCAGCCCTAGCCAGCCTGGCAGCACTAGGTGGCACCAGTGCTCCAGCACGGTGCCAGCCGGAGTGGCACAGCACAATTCCAGCTCATCCCAGTGCCATGGGAATGATCCAGCCCCATCCCAGTGCCCTGGCACGATTCCAGCTCATCCCAGTGCCATGGGAATGATTCCAGCCCCATCCCAGTGCCATGGGAATGATTCCAGCCCCATCCCAGTGCCATGGGAATGATCCAGCTCATCCCAGTGCCCTGGCACGATTCCAGCTCATCCCAGTGCCATGGGAATGATTCCAGCCCCATCCCATCCCAGTGCCATGGGAATGATCCAGCTCATCCCAGTGCCCTGGCACGATTCCAGCTCATCCCAGTGCCATGGGAATGATTCCAGCCCCATCCCAGTGCCATGGGAATGATTCCAGCCCCATCCCAGTGCCCTGGCACAATTCCTGCCCCATCCCAGTGCCATGCAATGATTCCAGCCCCATCCCAGTGCCCTGGCACAGTTCCAGTCCCATCCCAGTGCCATGCAATGATTCCAGCCCCATCCCAGTGCCCTGGCACAATTCCAGCCCCATCCCAGTGCCATGCAAAGATTCCAGCCCCATCCCAGTGCCCTGGCACAGTTCCAGTCCCATCCCAGTGCCATGCAAAGATTCCAGCCCCATCCCAGTGCCCTGGCACAATTCCAGCCCCATCCCAGTGCCATGCAAAGATTCCGCCCCATCCCAGTGCCCTGGCACAATTCCAGCCCCATCCCAGTGCCATGCAAAGATTCCAGCCCCATCCCAGTGCCCTGGCACAGTTCCAGCCCCTTCCCATGGCCAATACATCCCATGAGGTGATGAGGGCAGGGATGGCACAGGGAATTTTGGGGAAGACCCCGTGCTGGGAGGATGAGGAGGGTGGGCAGGAGCCGTGCCAGGCCGCAGACGGGCATGGAGGGGGCTCCGGACACATCCCGAGCACCTCGGCTCCTCGGATCACAATAAACACCAGGAGCCAGCCTGGCTGAACTGCGGTGGCACTGCCAACAGCGTTCCTGAAGGGGGATCCACCAGGACTGAGTGATCCCGTGGCGGGAAGGAGCTGTCCCCTGCTAGGAGCTGGCAGTGTCCCCTGCCAGGAGATGCCACCCGAGGCTGTCACCCCACGGAGCACCAATCCAGGAGAAACGCCCGGTGGGAGATGCCACCTTGGGGCACGGCTCTGTCGGGATGCGGGTGGCACTGGGGACATCTCCTGCGGGGCAGTGCCACCAGCCCCACTCACCTGCCAGGCCCAGCGCCAGGATGAGCAGCGGGAAGGGCATCCTTGGCACGGGAAAAGTTGGGATGAGGGAGCAGGAGCGGGAATCCTGGCGGGAGGATCCTCTCTGGGAAGCCTGAGCTGGGGGAAAACACAAAGAAACGCTGGGAAGGAAGGACATGGAGCAAGGGAAGGGAACCAGGCTGGGATCCCACACCAGACATTCCCAGGGATCCCATGGTATTCCCAGGGATCTCTTGGCAGCCATTCCCAGGGATCCCATGGCATTCCCAGGGATTCCTTGCCAGTCATTCCCAGGGATCCCACACCAGCCGGTCCCAGGGATCCCACACCAGCCTTTCCTGGGGATGCCACACCAGCCATTTCTGGGGATCCCAGGGATCCCATGGCAGTCATTCCCGGGGATCCTGGGGATCCCACACCAGCCATTCCCGGGGATGCCAGGGCAGCCATTCCCAGGGATCCTGAGTATCCCAGGGCAGCCATTCCCAGGGACCCTGAGTATCCCAGGGCAGCCATTCCCAGGGACCCTGGTACTGCCACTACCCCATCAGACACCACGGGAAGGGGCTCAGCTCCAGCCTGGCACGGCCCGAGGGAATGCTGCATTCCCAGCACTGGCAGCGCCAGCAGCAGCTCCAGAGATGGCAGCTGTGCCTCATGGAAGCCACGTGAGCCCCTTCCCTTCCCTTCCCTTCCCTTCCCTTCCCTTCCCTTCCCTTCCCTTCCCTTCCCTTCCCTTCCCTTCCCTTCCCTTCCCTTCCCTTCCCTTCCCTTCCCTTCCCTTCCCTTCCCTTCCCTTCCCTTCCCTTCCCTTCCCTTCCCTTCCCTTCCCTTCCCTTCCCTTCCCTTCCCTTCCCTTCCCTTCCCTTCCCTTCCCTTCCCTTCCCTTCCCTTCCCTTCCCTTCCCCAGCTGTTCCCTGCATTCCCCGCCCGCTCCAGCGCCGTGCTCCAAGAGGCGCTCCCAGGGGCCGGGATTTAGCTGCCAGCCCAGCGGGAGCAGCTCCAAGGGACAGGGGCTGCGGGCTGCCGGCAGCTCCGGGGCTCATCCCTGCCCGCGGCGAGGCGGGAGCAGCTCCGGGCTGGATGCGGGGAGAAGGGATTGCAGCGGAGCGGGCCGCGGGGAGGGTGAGCGTGAGGGCGGAGCGCCCGGCGCCGCTGGAGTCCCCAGGAGCCCGCGGGACAACGAGCTCCGGGCAGCGGCGCCACCGCGGGTCCCTCCCCGGGCCATGCCAGCCCATCCCCGGGTCCCGCCGTGTCCCCTCCGTGTCCCCTCTGTCCCATCCCAGCCCATCCTATCCCATCCCAGCCCAGCCCATCCCCGGGTCCCGCCGTGTCCCCTCCGTGTCCCCTCTGTCCCATCCCATCCCATCCCATCCCATCCCATCCCATCCCATCCCATTCCCGGGTCCCGCCGTGTCCCCTCCGTGTCCCCTCTGTCCCATCCCATCCCATCCCATCCCATCCCATCCCATCCCATCCCCGGGTCCCGCTGTGTCCCCTCCGTGTCCCCTCTGTCCCATCCCATCCCATCCCAGCCCATCCCCGGGTCCCGCTGTGTCCCCTCCGTGTCCCCTCTGTCCCATCCCATCCCATCCCATCCCATCCCATCCCATCCCATCCCATCCCCGGGTCCCGCCGTGTCCCCTCCGTGTCCCCTCTGTCCCATCCCATCCCATCCCATCCCATCCCATCCCATCCCCGGGTCCCGCCGTGTCCCCTCCGTGTCCCCTCTGTCCCATCCCAGCCCATCCTATCCCATCCCATCCCATTCCCGGGTCCCGCCGTGTCCCCTCCGTGTCCCCTCTGTCCCATCCCATCCCATCCCATCCCCGGGTCCCGCTGTGTCCCCTCCGTGTCCCCTCTGTCCTATCCCATCCCATCCCATCCCATCCCATCCCATCCCATCCCATCCCCGGGTCCCGCCGTGTCCCCTCCGTGTCCCCTCTGTCCCATCCCAGCCCATCCTATCCCATCCCATCCCATTCCCGGGTCCCGCTGTGTCCCCTCCGTGTCCCCTCTGTCCCATCCCATCCCATCCCATCCCATTCCCGGGTCCCGCCGTGTCCCCTCCGTGTCCCCTCTGTCCCATCCCATCCCATCCCATCCCATCCCCGGGTCCCGCTGTGTCCCCTCCGTGTCCCCTCTGTCCCATCCCATCCCATCCCATCCCATCCCATCCCCGGGTCCCGCTGTGTCCCCTCCGTGTCCCCTCTGTCCCATCCCATCCCAGCCCATCCTCGGGTCCCGCCGTGTCCCCTCTGTCCCATCCCATCCCAGCCCATCCCCGGGTCCCGCTGTGTCCCCTCCGTGTCCCCTCTGTCCCATCCCATCCCATCCCATCCCATTCCCGGGTCCCGCCGTGTCCCCTCCGTGTCCCCTCTGTCCCATCCCATCCCATCCCATCCCATCCCCGGGTCCCGCTGTGTCCCCTCCGTGTCCCCTCTGTCCCATCCCATCCCATCCCATCCCATCCCATCCCATCCCCGGGTCCCGCTGTGTCCCCTCCGTGTCCCCTCTGTCCCATCCCATCCCAGCCCATCCTCGGGTCCCGCCGTGTCCCCTCTGTCCCATCCCATCCCATCCCATCCCCCGGGTCCCGCCGTGTCCCCTCCGTGTCCCCTCTGTCCCATCCCATCCCATCCCATCCCATCCCATCCCATCCCATCCCATCCCCGGGTCCCGCCGTGTCCCCTCCGTGTCCCCTCTGTCCCATCCCATCCCAGCCCATCCCATCCCAGCCCATCCCCGGGTCCCGCTGTGTCCCCTCCCTGTGCCAGCACATCCCATCCCAGCGTGTCCTGTCCCTGTCCCCTCTCTGTCCCATCCCATGCCAGGGTCTCTGCCCGGAGCCCCTGGTACTGCCACTGCCACCCCTGTGGGGTCACGGCACGGCTTTCCTGGGGTGCAGCGGGAACAACTTCAGCCTCGTTCCCTAAATCCCCTTTAACTGGGAAAACGGCAGCGCCAAAGGGCGGCTCAGCTCAGCTCCCACGGGGGAAACTGAGGCACGAGGGGAAACTGAGGTACAAAGGGGGAAACTGAGGTACAGGGCATGGGGGAAACTGAGGCACAGGGAATGGGGGAAACTGAGGCACAGGGGGAAACTGAGGCACAGGGAATGGGGGAAACTGAGGCACAGGGGGAAACTGAGGCACAGGGAATGGGAGGAATTGAGGCACAAGGGAAACAGGTATGGGGGAAACTGAGGCACAAGATGAAACTGAGGCACAGGGACTGGGGGAAACTGAGGCACAAGGAGGAAACGGGTAAAGGGAATAGGGAAACTGGTGCACAGGTAATGGGGGAAACTGAGGCACAAGGGGAAACTGGTGCCCAGGGAATGGGGGAAACTGAGGCACAAAGTGGAAAATGAGGCACAAGATGACACTGAGGCACAGCGAATGGGGAAACTGAGGTTCGTTTCTACCCCAAGAGCGCTTCCTCTCTCCTTCCTTCCCGAGCACCAGACAAAGAACGCTCCGGGATTTCTCGCGAGCCCTGTCCCAAACTTTTCCCAACCGGAGCCGTCCCGGGCAGCCGGGAGGAGGGAAAGGGCGATGGGGGGGGGAGGGAAACCCCGACTCATCCCCTCGGAACCCTCCCCTTTTCCTGGGGTGTTGAACAAATCCTCTCCTCCAGCCTTGGGGACCCTACGGCTCCTGCCAGGCCGGCTCAGGGGGTCCCGGGAAGGGGACAGCCGTGTCCCCAACCCTCCTGCTGCAGCCGCCGCGCCGTGACTCAGTTTCCCCAAGCCTGCGGCGGGATCCCCAAGAGCTCAAATCGGGATATCGGGAATCCCACAGGAACTTCCTTCCGGAAAGCCAAGGAATAACGAAATGCCCCAGAGGCACACCTCAGCCCTTCCCTGGCTTTTTATGATCCCTGAGGTGCCAAGGGAACACCTCCGGGTCCTTCCAGGGAGAAATCCTCCCCTCCCAGCCCAGCTCCATCCCAGCCCCAGCCGGGTCAGGATTTGCAAAGCCCAGGCATGATGTTAACCCTTTCAGTGCCTCAATCCTCCCCCGAGTGAGAGAAAGGAACGAGACGTAAACATGTAAAGGAACAGCATTGAAGACATCGAAATCGATGAAAAAGAAGTCCCAAATGGGAGGGAGGAGGAGTCGCCTTGATCTTAGAGCTGAAATCCTCTTGTCAGCCACGGAGAAAAAGACTCTTTTTCCCTATAACACGTGAAACTACGTGGAGATGAAGGGTTCAAATGAATATTGAGCAAAGGCCTCCACACTAAAGTAAAGAGAAGTTAAAGTAGCTGTGATCCCGTGAAAAGTTTAAACAGGGAAAAAGAAAAGCGTGATGAGACCCTGAGCCCCCAGGAAGAAAAAGATAAAGATCTCTGTTCCCAGAGATGAAGATGATTTTAGAGATAGATAATGAGAATTTTACCTTTAAAACAATACCCCATAAATAAACTGTGGGGAGGCTTGTAGAAAATAAGAGGGGCTTCGGGATAACAAATCTCCCTGAGCAGCTGCTACGAGAGAACTGTTTTCCTGCCTCGCAAAAAAGTCTCCATAACATCAACAAGAAAGACTTCTCTCCCTAAGCGAACTAAAGAAACATTATTTTACAAGTAGTCAACTAAGTAAAATTTTTTAAATTATTGGGGTGCCTGGGTCGGCCCCCCTCTGCCCCTCTCCTGGAGCCAAGAGCCAGGCTCTGCTCAGGACTATTTTTAGGTCCCGCTCAAGTTGTGGGCGTGCAGCAGCAATGCCTCACGTGGGACTCTGTGGGGATGGGGTGTGCAAAGGCAGGACACAGCCCCCAAATCCCACTGGGGCTTCGGGGTGTGGTTTTTGGGGTTAGGAAGGGACAAGGATTCAGGGTGACACCTGGCAGGAAAAAGGGATGAGGATTTGGGGTGATACTGGGTGGAGGAAAAGATTTGGGGTGATACTGGGAGGAGGAAGAGATTTGGGGTGATACTGGGAAGAAGGAAGGGGTGAGGATTTGGGGTGATACTGGGCAGAGGAAGAGATTTGGGGTGATACTGGGAAGAAGGAAGGGGTGAGGATTTGGGGTGATACTGGGAGGAGGAAGAGATTTGGGGTGATACTGGGAAGAAGGAAGGGGTGAGGATTTGGGGTGATACTGGGCGGAGGAAGGGATTTGGGGTGATACTGGGAAAGAGGAAGGGATGAGGATTTGGGGAACAATACTTAACAGAAGGAAGGGATGAGGATTTGGGGTGATACTGGGAAGGAGGAAGGGGTGAGGATTTGGGGTGACACTGGGCGGAGGAAGGGATTTGGGGTGGTACTGGGAAAGAGGAAGGGGTGAGGATTTGGGGAACAATACTTAACAGAAGGAAGGGATGAAGATTTGGGGTGATACTGGGAGGAGGAAGGGACGAGGATTTGGGGTGATACTGGGAAGAGGAAGGGACGAGGATTTGGTGTGATACTGGGAGGAGGAAGGGATGAGGATTTGGGGTGATACTGGGAGGAGGAAGGGATGAGGATTTGGGGTGATACTGGGAGGAGGAAGGGACGAGGATTTGGGGTGATACTGGGAGGAGGAAGGGATGAGGATTTGGGGTGATACTGGGAGGAGGAAGGGATGAGGATTTGGGGTGATACTGGGAGGAGGAAGGGACGAGGATTTGGGGTGATACTGGGAGGAGGAAGGGACGAGGATTTGGGGTGCAATACTTGACAGAAGGAAGGGACCAGGATTTGGGGTGCAATACCGGGAAGGAGGAAGGGACGAGGACTCGGGTTGATCCTTGCCGGGAGGAAGGGAGTGGGATTGGGGATGCCCCCGTGGCCCGGAGGAAGGCCGGGCGGGTTCTCCGTTGTCTCGGCGGGGAAAAGGGGAACCAGCCCTTCCTCCCGGGACCGCGGGGCGCGTTCAGCCCCGGATACCCAAGAGGGCGCTTCCAGCGGGATTTCCAAGCATCCCGGGGTGCCACCCTCCATGCACCCACCCCCGCACCGGGCCGGGGGGACCCCCGCAGCCCCCCAACCCCCGCGGGGCTCCCCGAACGCCGCGGCCCCGCCCGCCCCGGCCCGGGGGGGGCCCATTCATTCCTCGCTCCTTCCCTCGCTCCGTTTCTCCCCCCGTCCGGCCCGGAACCCCGCCCGGCGCCGAGCCGCGGCCCGCGGGAGGGGCGGCGGAGCGGGGCGGCCCCGCAGCTCCCCCGCGGCTGCAGCCGCCCCGCTCCGGCCGGACCCCGACCGGAGCCGCGCCCCACGAGCCCCCCGGGCCGCCCCGGCACTCACCGGGCCCGCGGCGGAGGCAGCGCGGGCGGCGGGCGGCGGCCCCGGCACGATTGGCTGCGGCCGCTTCCTGCCGGGAACGGCGCGGGAGGAGCCTGGAGAGGGACCGGGAGCGAGGGGATTGGGGAGCCTGGAGAGGGACCGGGAGCGAGGGGATTGGGGAGCCTGGAGAGGGACCGGGAGCGAGGGGATTGGGGAGCCGGGAATGGGACCGGGAGCGAGGGGATTGGGGAGCCGGGAATGGGACAGAGAGCGAGGGGATTGGGGAGCCTGGAGAGGGACCGGGAGCGAGGGGATTGGGGAGCCGGGAATGGGACCGGGAGCGAGGGGATTGGGGAGCCGGGAATGGGACAGAGAGCGAGGGGATTGGGGAGCCTGGAGAGGGACAGGGAGCAAGGGGATTGGGGAGCCGGGAATGGGACAGGGAGCGAGGGGATTGGGGAGCCGGGAATGGGACCGGGAGCGAGGGGATTGGGGAGCCTCGAGAGGGACCGGGAGCGAGGGGATTGGGGAGCCTGGAGAGGGACCGGGAGCGAGGGGATTGGGGAGCCGGGAATGGGACAGGGAGCGAGGGGATTGGGGAGCCGGGAATGGGACAGGGAGCGAGGGGATTGGGGAGCCGGGAATGGGGCAGGGAGCGAGGGGATTGGGGAGCCTGGAGAGGGACCGGGAGCGAGGGGATTGGGGAGCCGGGAATGGGACCGGGAGCGAGGGGATTGGGGAGCCGGGAATGGGACAGGGAGCGAGGGGATTGGGGAGCCGGGAATGGGACAGGGAGCGAGGGGATTGGGGAGCCTGGAGAGGGACCGGGAGCGAGGGGATTGGGGAGCCGGGAATGGGACAGAGAGCGAGGGGATTGGGGAGCCTGGAGAGGGACCGGGAGCGAGGGGATTGGGGAGCCGGGAATGGGACCGGGAGCGAGGGGATTGGGGAGCCGGGAATGGGACAAGGAGCGAGGGGATTGGGGAGCCTCGAGAGGGACCGGGAGCGAGGGGATTGGGGAACCGGGAATGGGACAGGGAGCGAGGGGATTGGGGAGCCGGGAATGGGACAAGGAGCGAGGGGATTGGGGAGCCTGGAGAGGGATCGGGAGCGAGGGGATTGGGGAACCGGGAATGGGACAGGGAACGAGGGGACTGGGGAGCCGGGAATGGGACCGGGAGCGAGGGGATAGGGGAGGCTGGAGAGGGACAGGGAGCGAGGGGATTGGGGAGCCTGGAGAGGGACGGGGAGCGAGGGGATTGGGGAGCCTGGAGAGGGACCGGGAGCGAGGGGATTGGGGAGCTGGGAATGGGGATTGGGGAGCCGGGAATGGGGATTGGGGAGCCGGGAATGGGACAGAGAGCGAGGGGATTGGGGAGCCGGGAATGGGGATTGGGGAGCCGGGAATGGGGACTGGGGAGCCTGTGGGATCAAGAAGCCTGGGGATCCTGGGAGCTGGGGAGCAGTGAGCTGGGGATTGGGGAGCGAGGGGATTGGGGAGAGTGAGGGATTGGGGTGTACAGGGCTGGGGGATTGGGGAGCCTGGGATTGGGGATTGGGGTTGACAGAACTGTGGTGTTGGGGAGCACCAGGCCAGAGCTGGGGGATTGGGGTACCCTGAGGGCATTGGGGTACCCTGAGGGCATTGGGGTGCACTGAGGCAGGGCACTGGGTACACCCCGAGCCTGGGATTTGGGGTGCAGGGAGCCAGGGGACCAGGACACAGCAGTGCAGAGGATTGGGGTACACAGAGGCAGGGAATTTTGGGGTGCATGGGGCCAGGTGAAGCCCTCAAAGGTGGGACATGCAGCCCCAGGGGATTGGGGTGCACAGAACTAGGGATTTTGGAGAGCTCAGATTTGGAATTTTGGAGATCTCAAAATCAGGATGAGGTGCAGGGAACCAGGGATTTTGGAGACTTCAGATTTGGAATTTTGGAGATCTCAAATTCGAGATTTTGGAGATCACAAATTTGGGATTTTGGAGATCTCAAATTTGGGATTTTGGAGATCTCAGACTCGGGATTTTGGAGATCTCAAAATCGGGATGAGATGCAGGGAACCAGGGATTTTAGAAACTTCAGATTCAGGATTTTGGAGATCTCAAATTTGGGATTTTGGAGATCTCAAAATCAGGATGAGGTGCAGGGAACCAGGGATTTTGGAGATCTCAAATTCGAGATTTTGGAGATCTCAAATTTGGGATTTTGGAGATCTCAAAATCAGGATGAGGTGCAGGGAATCAGGGATTTTAGAGACTTCAGATTCAGGATTTTGGAGATCTCAAATTTGGGATTTTGGAGATCTCAAAATCAGGATGAGGTGCAGGGAATCAGGGATTTTGGAGATCTCAGATTCGGGATTTTGGAGAGCTCAAAGTCAGGATGTGGTACACGGAACCAGGGTTTTTGGAGATCTCAGACTCGGGATTTTGGAGATCTCAGATTCGGGATTTTGGCAATCTCAGGTTCAGGATGAGGTGCAGGGAACCAGGCAGGAAGGCTGAGCCATCTCCTGTGGGCAGGACAAAAGGCAGCTGGAATTTGCCAGGTGGAGCCCAGGCTGCTTCCCAGGAAAATCCTGGTTAATGATTTCCCCACCCCGCGCTGCTGCTGGGGACACGGGGTGTCGCAGTTTGACATGGGAGGAATTTAGGGAATTAACCTAAATTAAGCTCAAATTAGAGGTTCATTTGAGGTAAAAATCTCAAAAAAAAAATCTCAAATTTGTTCAGAGAAATCTCAAGAAAAAAGATCAATTTTTTTTGAGGAAAATCTCAAATTTTTTGGAGGAAAAATCTCAAATTTTCAAATCTGATCTCAAATTAGAAAAATCAAAAATGCAGTTTTTGATTTTTGAAATCAAATGGAATCTCAGATTAGCGAACCAAACCCACTGAACCAGGGAAACCCCAAAATTTCTGGGAGCCATGGCACTGGAAGGGGACCCCTAGCAGGGTGGTTTGGGCCTTTCCTGGCTGCAGAGCACAGGAAGTTCCTCACCCTTTTGATTACAGGGGAAAGCTGCAACACCCGGAGCTGGAGAGCTGAAAATGGAAAGGTGAGTTAAAATCACCCCAGACCTGCTATATTTAAACCATTCCATGTTTGTTTATTTTTTTTTCCCTGGCAGGCAAGGGAGGATTTTACATTTATGTAAACTTTGAGATAAGAAATGTTGATTTAGACATGTTATGGAATGGGATGGATGTTTTTGCAAGAGGAATGGAGTTAGAAAGCCATTTTTAAAGGGTAGTTTTATAAATAAGATTAGATGCTTTAAGGAAATGGAATTATGAAGGATGTAGGAGGTTTATGAGGGGTAGTTTTAGATGATTGCTTTTGAGGCATTTATAGCATGGTGTGGTAAAAGCTGACAGGTTAAGAAACATTTCTTTGTGTTTTGTGAATAGGAAATAGCTGGGTTTTGGTTGTGATGGTGTGAATGATAACATCTGTATTGTTTTACTCATTGTAGGAGATCGGAAGTGGAATTAAAGTTTTTAAAACTGAGGGACATAGCGCAGGGAATTCCATCCCAGGGCCTCCCCACCCTCCCAATGTCCCATCCATCCCTGCCCTCTGGCAGTGGAAGCCATTCCCTGTCCCTCCATCCCTTGTCCCCAGTCCCTCTCCAGCTCTCCTGGAGCCCCTTCAGGCCCTGCAAGGGGTCCCAAAATCTCCCTGGAGCCTTCTCTCCTCCAGGTGAGCACCCCCAGCTCTGCCAGGCTGGCTCCAGAGCAGAGGGGCTCCACCCTTGGAGCATCTGCACGGCCTCCTCTGGGCTCTTTCCAGCAGCTCCAGGTCCTGCTGATGCTGGAGGCAGCTCTGCAGGTGGGGTCTCACCTGAGCAGGGCAGAATTCCCTCCCTCCCCCACTGCCCAGGCTGCTGGGGATCAGCCTGGCACCCAGCAGGCACAGCAAACCTCAGCAGCCCAAAACCGCAGGTGGAATCCACAAAAAAGACATCAATCCCCCCAAAAAAGACATTAATCCCCCCCAAAAAAAATCAATCCCCCAAAAAAAGACATTAATCCCCCCCAAAAGACATCAATCCCCCCAAAAAAGACATTAATCCCCCCCAAAAAGACATCAATCCCCCCAAAAAAAGACATTAATCCCCCCCAAAAAAAATCAATCCCCCAAAAAAAGACATCAATCCCCCCCCCAAAAAGACATCAGCTGGCAGCAGTGCCCAGGGCAGGGCTTCCCATCTTCCCAGAGTCCTGATTTTGTCCCGTCTCCCACCAGTCCAGGTGGCAAAGGCAGCACCACAGCTTTGGTTTCTCAGCTGCTCTGCTCCTGGGGGCACAAAGGGAGCTCTGAGCGCCCGGAGATCTCTGAGTGTTAAACAGAAACACCAAATATTAAAAAAAAAAAAAAAAAAAAAAAAAAAAAAACGAAGAAGGTTGGAACAAAAGCAGGTTTTTAACACCAAATCATGCTCAGAATTCAAATCCATGCTGCTCATAATTATCAATGAAAAGGCTTCCAGGGGGGAATTTCAGTCAGGGATGTCTCCATCCCAAATTATTCTTCTTGGCTTATTTTCCTTCCTCAAACCCTGCAGTAGCCCAGGTGTATGGGGAGGAGAAATGTGCATAATAATGACCCAAAAATTTGCAAGGTTCATTCTGTGCTCAGGCAGGATTCAGTCAGGGCAGGAGGGCGGTGCTGGGACACACCCAGGGGCAGCTCTGGGGATCAGGGCTGTTCCTGCCTGTGATAATTCCCGTTATCAGCGTGGAAATGCAAATGGGAAATGCTGATAATTCCCATTATCAGCATCCCAAATGCTTTCCAGCAGATGGGATGTGGGAATCAAAGGCGTGGTGGCAGGGAGGATCATTCCCAAATTTCCTCCCAGCACCCAGCACGCTCAGGACTGACCCAGTGAGGCCTTGGGAAGGCTGAGCTAGAACCAAGACTAGACTGAGCTCAAGAATAAAGCAGGGATTTATTAAAGGATCTCCTCCATGGATCCACCTTGGGCAGCACAAGAGCCCAGCCAGGGCTGCACCCAAGATGAACCAAAATGGTCCCAAAATGGACCACGGGTCATGGGGTGTCTCACTTTTATGAGTTTTGGTCCATTTGCATATTGGAGTTAATTGTCCCATTCCAGCTTTAGATTATGAAATCCCATCCTGCTTGTTTTCTCTCTTTGGTCCATGCTGTTTGTGCTCTTGGGGCTGAGATCTGGAACCTTTGTCCTTGGTCCCAGCTGGAGCAGGAATTGTTTTGTCTCCCTGCTCTGCGAACAGAGCTCACCATCCCCTAACACGAAGCCCAGCCCCACACACTGGGGGTGTGGGTCTGAAAAATATAAAAGCTAAAGCTGAGGCATCATTTCCCCCCACTACAAGGCAGGGCTTGGAGGGAAAATCCCCCCTTCCATCCCAAAAGCTGCCAGGATCGTGGAATCCCAGCAGGGTTTGGCTGGAAAGGAGCTTCCAGCCCCTCCAGTGCTGACAGATTATTGCCAGCTTTCACAGATGGGGCGATTCTAAAATTAAAAACTTCTCATTTTATTCCATTATCAGTCCCACAGAAGGGTGAGACATGAAACATGTCAAACTCAGCACCATTCTATCAGAAGCCAGCCCAATTCCTGGTTAAAACACTTTATTAATGTTTTTCAGCCTTTCAGCTTTCCACACAATGTTGCTAATACTCCTAACACCAATCACCTCTATTTTTACTTATATTTTACCTATATTTTTACCTATATTTTAACACAAATCACCTATATTTTTACCTATAGTTAACCTATATTTTACCAGAAATCACCTATATTTTAACACCAATCACCTATATTTGTACCTATATTTTTACCTATATTTTAACACAAATCACCTATATTTTTACCTATATTTTAACCTATATTTTAACACAAATCACCTCTATTTTTACCTATAGTAAACCTATATTTTACCAGAAATCACCTATATTTTAACACCAATTACCTATATTTTTACCTGTATTTTAACACAAATCACCTATATTTGTACCTATATTTTAACACCAATCACCTATATTTGTACCTATATTTTAACACCAATTACCTATATTTGTACCTATATTTTAACCTATATTTTAACACCAATTACCTATATTTTTACCTATATTTTAACCTATATTTTAACACAAATCACCTATATTTTTATCTATATTTAACGTATATTTTAACACAAATCACCTATATTTTAACACCAATCACCTATATTTTACCTATATTTTAACCTATATTTTAACACAAATCACCTATATTTTAACCTATATTTTAACACCAATCACCTATATTTTTACCTATATTTTAACCTATATTTTAACACCAATCACCTATATTTTACCTATATTTTAACCTATATTTTAACACAAATCACCTATATTTTTACCTATATTTGTACCTATATTTTAACACAAGTCACCTATATTTTAACACCAATTACCTATAATTTACCTATATTTTAACACAAGTCACCTATATTTTAACCTATATTTTAACACCAATTACCTATATTTGTACCTATATTTTAACCTATATTTTAACACCAATCACCTATATTTGTACCTATATTTTAACCTATATTTTAACACCAATCACCGGGTTTTTTACCTATATTTTCACGTATATTTAACTCCAATCACCTCTATTTTTTGCCCCACGTGGTCCTGCTACAATGCGTCTTTCACAGTTCGAATTCTCCCAGCTATCTGGTGGTTTTGCAGGGCCGTCTTCCCAAAGTTGTTTTTAGTTGTTGGTTTCATCGCTCTCTCAGCAATGTCAGCCCACGCCGCTGTGCCCCGTGCTCAGAGGTTTTGCCACAGCCTGCAGGATGAAAAGCTCCTCTATTCCTGGCAGGAATGAAGGCGTGAGGAGCCAGCTGTGCTCCTTCCCCTCCCCCAGCCATGGAAAATGAGGATTTTTCCCTTCTCCTTTCCTCCTGCTTCCTCCCCACATCCTCCCCCCGCCAGCTCTGCTGCCACCAGCACCCCACATCCAGCAAGGACAGAAGGGAGAAGGCAAAAAAGTGGATTTTTGTCGGATTTAACTCTTTTCTGACCCAGAGATGGGGACACCGAGAGGTGTTTTAAAACATTTTATTCCATTTTCAGTCTCTCATGAAGGGTGAGACAATGCAGATGTTACAATTCACACCATCACAATCAGAAACCCACTATTTCCTAATTACAATAAGTGTTTCTTGGCCTATCAGCTTTTGTCACACCATGCTGTACATGCCTTAAAGCCAATCATCTAAAATGCACCTTTCAGAGTTCCATTTCTCCAAAGTATCCAGTCTTACTTGCCAGGCCATCCTTTGAAACTTGTTTCTGGTTCCATTTGTTATAAACGCCAATCACTTGGTTTTTAAAATTTTAAACGTTTAATAATAATAAAATGGTTATAAAAATAGTAATACAATTAGAGTAATGAAAATTTAGAGTTAGGACAATTACAAGACAATAAAAAGCAAAGATTTATGGACGTCCGGATGCTCTCGGGCACTTAAGCCCAATAAGCATGCCTTGTGAACAAAGGAATAATCTTTAAAAGCAATAGCCTATTGCATATTCATACATCTCATACATGATGCATAAATTCCTTGCAAATTAAGAACTTTTCTCGTTTTTGTCAACTTCTTCCCCTTAATCCTGGTGGTTCCATAAAGACGGAGAGAAGGTGGAAGAATGTTTGTCTTTTCCGATAAGGAGGCAGTAATTCTTTATGGGCCCCCATCATTGTCATCTCTGTGTGAAGAGTTTCTTCATTATCTCATCTCTTGCTTGAGTTAGTAAAAAAAACCCCACATACATAGGCTCTATTTTAACTACAAAACTACATTTACCATACTATTAAAATGTTAATACAGCACTTCTAATCAATATAACATAATACATATAGTATTCAATTTAATATTTGTGAAAAGCCAATCATAAAATATGCATTTTTCACACATTTCTCTCTCAGCAATGTCTGTCCTACTCCATGGCATTTCTAAGTCAGCATTTCTTATCTCAAGGTTTGCACACAGATGCACACTGTGTGAGCCTTCTGTCAGGATTGGAGAATTCTCTACAGATCCATTTCCCACAGATTTGCCCCCCCAGACTGAAGAAATACGAGAGCTTTTCCCCCAGAGGCATCACCCCTCGGAGCTCCCACTCAGCCCCTGCAGCCAGGCTGGAAGGCAGCAGAGCATTCACCTGGCAAACCTGAAATTCCCAGAGCAGCAGGAAGGAGCCAGAGTTCCTGCTCCAGTCCCAGAGCGCGTGCAGCGTTTTGATCTCCCAGGAAATGAATTCAGCTCAGAGCAGCCCGGCTATCTGTAAATATCAGCCAGGTATTTTGTTATCAGAGAAAAGCCACCAGGCTTTTCTTTTTGCCCAGCAAAGATCGCTTCCAGCGTGGCTTTCATCCCTTCAAGGTTTGAGGGAAAAAAGAGCTGTTATCTCCAAAAGCTTTCTTGAGGTCTTTTCTTCAATAAACTACAACACCCACGGTGCTACAACAAACAAACAAACTCCTCTTTGCTGCGGAGCAGGGGCAGCCAGGCAGGACAAACAGCTGGCAGTGCCCACGTGGGCACCACATCCGCAGGGAAGCGCAGACACCACAGCCCAGCCACACGGAAGCTCAAAAGTGTCACCAGACAGGGACCTGCCATGCCCAGAGCAGCCAGTGCCACCTGGCACAGGGTAAGGACGAAGGGCCCAGGCTGCTCCCGTCGGTGGGCACAGCAGAGGGCACAGTGTGGGGCTGATCCCGTCGGTGGGCACAGCAGAGGGCACAGTGTGGGGCTGATCCCGTCGGTGGGCACAGCAGAGGGCTCAGTGTGGGGCTGATCCCGTCGGTGGGCACAGCAGAGGGCACAGTGTGGGGCTGATCCCGTCGGTGGGCAGAGCAGAGGGCACAGTGTGGGGCTGGTCCCGTCGGTGGGCAGAGCAGAGGGCACAGTGTGGGGCTGGTCCCATCGGTGGGCACAGCAGAGGGCACAGTGTGGGGCTGGTCCCGTCGGTGGGCACAGCAGAGGGCACAGTGTGGGGCTGGTCCCGTCGGTGGGCACAGCAGAGGGCACAGTGTGGGGCTGATCCCGTGTGTGGGCACAGCACAGGGCACAGTGTGGGGCTGATCCCGTGTGTGGGCACAGCAGAGGGCACAGTGTGGGGCTGATCCCGTCGGTGGGCACAGCAGAGGGCACAGTGTGGGGCTGCTCCCCTCTGTGGGCACAGTAGAGGGCACAGTGTGGGGCTGATCCCGTGTGTGGGCACAGCAGAGGGCACAGTGTGGGGCTGATCCTGTCGGTGGGCACACCACAGAGCTGCACACTCCTGGAGGCCTCACCCTACATTTTTATTTACCGAGAGTTACCTGAAGTTGGCCAAGTGCTAGAGCAGGGCTGCCCGGAGCAGCTGTGGCTTCCCTGGCAGTGCCAAGGCCAGGCTGGGCCGGGCTGGGACAGCAGGAGGTGGCCCTGCCCGGGCAGGATGGGGTTAAGGTCCCTCCCACCCCGCTGTGGGATTCTGTGATCCCAGGGGCTGAGGTGCATCCCGAGATCCCGAGATCCCGAGATCCTCTGGAGATCCTGCCCGGGAGGTGCCACCAGCATCACACAGAGCCTGGCAGAGTGCTCCGTGTGCCACAAGGGATCCTGGAGGCACATCCTGCTGGGCACAGACACACGGACAGAGGGACACACGGACACACTGCCCCAGAGGCACATCACACGGACACAGGGACACATGGGACACAGGGACACACAGACACAGGGACACACGGACACACTGCCCCAGAGGCACATCACACGGACACAGGGACACATGGGACACATGGACACACGGACAGAGGGACACACGGACACACTGTCCCAGAGGCACATCACACGGACACAGGGACACATGGGACACATGGCACACGGACACAGGGACACACGGACACACTGCCCCAGAGGCACATCACACAGACACAGGGACACATGGGACACATGGACACACAGACACAGGGACACACGGACACACTGCCCCAGAGGCACATCACACGGACACAGGGACACATGGGACACATGGGACACACAGACACAGGGACACACGGACACACTGCCCCAGAGGCACATCACACAGACACAGGGACACATGGGACACATGGACACACAGACACAGGGACACGTGGACACACTGCCCCAGAGGCACATCACACGGACACAGGGACACATGGGACACAGGGACACACAGACACAGGGACACACGGACACAGGGACACATGGGACACATGGACACACAGACACAGGGACACGTGGACACACTGCCCCAGAGGCACATCACACGGACACAGGGACACATGGGACACCTGGACACACAGACACAGGGACACAGGGACACATGGACACACAGACACTGGGACACACGGACACACTGCCCCAGAGGCACATCACACGGACACAGGGACACATGGGACACATGGACACACAGACACAGGGACACACGGACACACTGCCCCAGAGGCACATCACACGGACACAGGGACACATGGGACACATGGACACACAGACACAGGGACACAGGGACACATGGACACACAGACACTGGGACACACGGACACACTGCCCCAGAGGCACATCACACGGACACAGGGACACATGGGACACATGGACACACAGACACAGGGACACACGGACACACTGCCCCAGAGGCACATCCTGCTGTGCACGGACACACGGACACAGGGAGACCCAGACACATGGATGCATGGACACATGTACACCGGAACACAGACACAGGGACACATGGTCACACAGACACATGGACATACGGACACACGGACATACGGACACACGGACATACAGACACACTGCCCTGGCCTGATTCCCACTGCCCCAGAGGCAAATCCTGCTGTGCATGGACACACAGACACGGACACAAGGACACATGGACACACAGACACACTGCCCTGCCCTGTCCCACACCGCATCCCAGTGCCCCAGAGGCACATCCTGCTGCACATGGACACACAGACATGGACACACGGACACACTGCCCTGTCCCACCCTGCACCCCATGGCCCCAGAGGCATATCCTGCTGCACATGGACACACGGACACAGACACAACACATGGACACAGGGACACACGGACACGCTGTCCCACACTGCATTTCACTGTCCCAGAGGCACATCCTGCTGCACATGGACACACAGACACATGGACACATGGACACACATACACATGAACACATGGACACACAGACACATGGACACGTGGACACACAGACACAGGGACACATGAACACACAGACACACGGACACACAGACACTGGGACACACAGACACACGGGCACACGGACACACAGACACAGGGACACACAGACACACGGACACACAGATACAGGGACACATGGACACACAGACACACGGACACACAGACACTGGGACACACATATGAACACATGGACACACAGACACATGGACACAGACACAAGGACACACAGACACACAGACACAGGGACACATGGACACAGACACACAGACACAGGGACACACAGACACATGGACAGACAGACACAGGGACACATGGACACACAGACACACGGACACACAGACACTGGGACACAAAGACACATGGGCACACGGACACACGGACACACAGATACAGGGACACATGGACACACAGACACACGGACACTCAGACACACAGACACATGGACACACAGACACAGGGACACACAGACACAGGGACACACAGACACACGGACACAGACACAGGGACACATGAACACACGGGCACACAGACACAGACACACGGACACAGGGACACATGGACACAGACACACGGACACAGGGACACATGGACACAGACACATGGACACTCGGACACACAGACACATGGACGCACAGACACACGGACACACGGACACACAAACACAGGGACACACAGACACAGGGACACACGGACACACTGCCCTGCCCTGTCCCACACCGCATCCCAGTGCCCCAGAGGCACATCCTGCTGCCAGGCTGCACTCGGACACACAGACACACGGACACACAGACACAGGGACACACGGACACACAGACACAGGGACACACAGACACACGGACACACGGACACACTGCACTGCCCTGTTCCACACCGCATCCCAGTGCCCCAGAGGCACATCCTGCTGCCAGGCTGCACTCGGACACACAGACACACGGACACACAGACACAGGGACACACGGACACACGGACACACAGACACATGGACACACAGACACTGCGACACACAGACACAGGGACACATGGACACACAGACTGGGACACACAGACACAGGGACACACGGACACACGGACACACAGACACACAGACACACAGACACACAGACACACAGACACACAGACACACGGACACACAGACACAGGGACACATGGACATACGGACACACAGACACAGGGACACATGGACATACGGACACACAGACACACTGCCCTGCCCTGTCCCACACCGCATCCCAGTGCCCCAGAGGCACATCCTGCTGCCAGGCTGCACTCGGACACACAGACACACGGACGCAGGGACACACGGACACAGCCCCAAAGCCCAGGCTCCTGTGAGTGTCCCTGCTGCGGGACACCGCCCGTCTCCCTCTCCAGCCCAACTCCCCAGCGAAGCCGGCTGTGCCTGTCCCCCCAAACCCCTGGAAGCTGAGGTGGGAATTCGGCCGGAGCCAGGCAGCCAGTGCTGCTCCAGCCCAGCCACCCCCTGTGCCACCTGTGGCTCTCCCAGTTACCCCAGCGGTGGCAAAGGGCTGTGAAAAATGCAGATTAAAGGATTGGCTCTTGGCAAATATTGAATTGAATACTATATGTGTTACGTTGGAAAGTTATTTTGTAGTACTGTATTAATCCTTTTTAAGTAGTGTGGTAGAGATAGTTTTAGGTTATATCATAATGTTATAATACGAACTATGCGATGTAAGATATTTTTTAACTAGCTCAAGAAGGGGATGAGATTATCAAGAAATTCTTTGCACAGAAATAACAGCAACAAGACACCTAAGGAGTTACTGCCTCCTTATGGGAAAAGACAAACATCCTTCCACCTCCTCTCCCTCTTTAAGGAGCCACCAGGATTAAGGGGAAGAGGTTGAGGATAACCAGAGAACACCTTTTGTTTGAAAAGAATTTATGCATCATGTATGAGATATATGAATATGCAACAGGCTGCTGCTTTTAAGGGTTAATTCTTTGTTAGCAAGCCATGTTTTCAAGAGGAATTCTTTCCTTTTGTTGTCCTAACTCTGTCTAAATTCTTATTGCTCTATTTTTAATAACCATTTTATTACTATTAAACTTTTAAAATTTTAAAACAAGTGATTGGTGCATTTCACAGGGTTGATCCCATGGGAAGGGAGCCTGGGCATGGAATAACCCCGTGCTGCTGCTCGTGGAGCAGCTGACTGTGAGCACACCGCATTGCCAGGCTCGCTTATTTTTGGAGCCCACCCCCTGGCACACAGCACGGAGCTTTTTTCCAAGAAAAGCCCTTCCCAAAGTGGCTTCTCCACCTCAGCACCATCCTCCTCCTCCTCATTCCCCCTGCACGGAAGAAGGAATGGGAAAAACACGTTCACTCTCCAGTGAAAACGTAAAAGGTTTAATAAAGGACACTAGGAGATAAGGACCACAGAGCAAAGGTTGTTATGGCAGCAGGCATGAGCACTCTGTTATCGTCGGGGATACCCCTTAAACACCTTTTCATTACATCAGCTCTTTGCATATTCATAGGCCCTTACGCACAGTAAACTTTTCCCCAAACGAGTTTACATGTTCTCAGAATTGTTTAGCATGGCTCCTCCTCAGGTCTGCCTTCTTAGACCATGTGTATTCCTGGATTGTGGTTTTAGTCCGTTTTACCACCTCCAGTTTTGGGCTTGGTCCACACTGACCCTCACAGAGGGTGAGTGCTGATGGCTGGCAGATCTGTTCAGGTGTCCTCATCCTGGGTGTTATCCCATCCCAGCAGGCATTTTAACACGAGCATACTTACATGGGATGAGATTTCCAGCCCTGCCACCACTCTCCAGCCTCTCAGAACCCTCAGGGATGAGATTTCCAGCCCTGCTGCCGCTCTCCAGCATCTCCCAACCTCCAGGGATGATATTTCCAACCCAGCTGCCGCTCTCCAGCATCTCCCAACCTCCAGGGATGATATTTCCAACCCAGCTGCCGCTCTCCAGCATCTCCCAACCTCCAGGGATGAGATTTCCAGCCCAGCTGCCACTCTCCAGGCTCTCACAACCCTCAGGGTTGAGATTTCCAGCCCTGCTGCCACTCCCCAGCCTTTCCCAGCCCTGCCTCTCGCTCCTGGTGAGCCCAGAGCTGCTTCTCTTCCCCCCAAGCCCAGCTTCTCCCTCCAGGGTCCCTTTCACAGACAATCCTTTGCTCTTCTTTAAGTTTGCCCTGCCCAATTTATCATCATCAGAGGTTGAAAGTTTTAGCTGGGGTGTGTATTCTATTGCCATCTGGTAGAGGTGGGGCAGGTATCTTCTGTTCATTGGGCAGTTTTCTTGATCTCTTCCACAGCCAATCTTCCCTCTGGGAAATATCTTCTGTTCATGGGCCATTAATTATTAATTATCTTGTGTTAATGGGCCAGTGAGTGTCCCTGCACCTGATAAAATTCCATCATGCCATGGGGAGATGCTCCATCCAGGGGGAGGAGCCAAGCATTCCTACCTGGATACAATCTGACTGTGGGAACACCACAGCAGCCTTTGCCCACTGCATTCCCAGAGGAGCAGCTTTCTGCCCCACTGCATTCCCAGAGGAGCAGCTTTCTGCCCCACTGCATTCCCAGAGGAGCAGCTTTCTGCCCCACTGCATTCTCAGAGGAGCAGCTTTCCTCTCCACTGCATTCCCAGAGGAGCAGCTTTCTGCCCCCTGCATTCCCAGAGGAGCAGCCTTTCTGCCCCACTGCATTCCCAGAGGAGCAGCTTTCTGCCCCACTGCATTCTCAGAGGAGCAGCTTTCTGCCCCACTGCATTCCCAGAGGAGCAGCTTTCTGCCCCACTGCATTCCCAGAGGAGCAGCTTTCCTCTCGACTGCATTCCCAGAGGAGCAGCTTTCTGCCCCACTGCATTCCCAGAGGAGCAGCTTTCCTCTCCACTGCATTCCCAGAGGAGCAGCTTTCCTCTCCACTGCATTCCCAGAGGAGCAGCTTTCTGCCCCACTGCATTCCCAGAGGAGCAGCTTTCTGCCCCACTGCATTCCCAGAGGAGCAGCTTTCCTCTCCACTGCATTCCCAGAGGAGCAGCTTTCCTCTCCACTGCATTCCCAGAGGAAGCCCAGGCCCATCCCCACCAGCCCTGGAGCTTCAGAGGAAAACTCCAGCCTTGTGCAGGATCCCTGCTCCAGCAGAAGCACAGCTGGCACTGCAGGAGGGCTGAGCCACCATGGGATGGGACTGCTGCCACCAGCCTGACCCACAGGCTGCCAGGGCCTGTTCCCACTCTGGCAGTGGATTTTGTCTGTTTGTACTATTGCATTTGTATTTTAATTTTCCTAGTAAAGAACTGTTATTCCTGTTCCTATATCTTTGCCTGAGAGTCCCTTAATTTCAAAATTATAACAATTCAGAGGGAGGGGGTTTACATTTTCTATTTCAGAGGAGGCTCCTGCTTTCCTTAGCAGGAAGGCTTCCTTGTCTTTTCAAACCAAGACAATCATTTTTCCCCAAAATTTATGATTCCCCCCCCCCCCCAGTTCTGCTTTCTAAAAGCACATGGGAAGGTTTCAGCCTTTCCACTGAGGCTGTTTCGTTCCTGTGCTCGTGGTTCCCTAAAAGTGTAATTCAAACAACTTTAATTGTACATTATTTTCTCTCTGAATTGCCCCCATGGATAATTTATCTTCTCTTATTGTAGCAGGAGGGAGTACAATCTTATCTTTCAGCTCCAGCAAGGCTGACAATTTCCTATCTTCTGATGCCTTCTGCTCTTCACTATGTCGGGGCTTTGTTAGAGAGTTGATTAAAGCAAAATTGCTTTTTTTTTTGCTGCAATTTTGCTGCAATCTCACTCAGAAATGCCCAAAGAATCACAGTCATCTTTCACAATGCTCCTGTGTTCCCTGCTATAAAAGTCTCTCCTGCCCAGGCTGGAGAATTCAGCACCAGCTGTAATGTTTGCCATCAATTACACCTCCCCTCCTGTCACTCCTGTGAGCTTTAGGAGGTGAAATAGTTGGGATATTCAGCCCAGTCTGGTCACTCACTGTTGTTCATTTTCTCCTGTTGATAAAAGAATCTTCTCTTCCTAAATTGCTTTTCTTTTACTGTGTGCATCCAGCTCTTCCCAATCCTCTGCACTGCAATTTCCTCAGCTTTTTTCTCAGGAGCCTGAAGGTTCCCCAATGCACACGAAAATCCCCAATTCTCCCAATTTCACCCATTTCCATGCCTTAGTGGGGCACAGAACTGTGAAAAATCCCAAGTTAGAAGGCTCAGCAAAGCCCAACTGCTGGCCCTGCACAGGACACCCCAAAATGTGGCACCTATCTAACCCTGACTCCACTTTTGGGGAGTTCTAACAATGATTTTGGGCTGGCCTAGATGACTTTGGGATTTTGGTAACCCCCAGCCAGTGGGAGAAGGTTTTAGGTGGTCTGTTGTACATCACACCTCAATCCTGGGACAGTCTGCACCCCACCCGTGTCCTTGCAGATCCCAACATGATGAAAATGGCCCTTTCCCAGTCTGGAAGCCCAAATTAGGCCAGATTCAGCAAATTCCACCTTAAACTAAGAACAGCTCCCTGGGGCTGGGCCTACACCGAGCAACAGCAGAGGGTGGGTGGTGGCTGGGGGTCCCAGGTAAAGCTGCTCCAGGCCATTAAAATCCATCAGTGCCCCCCTGGCTGGGGCCTGCTCTTTCTCATCACTGCGGTTTATTTTAGGTGTCACCCACCCGAGGGAGGAGGGAGCCTCAGATTTTATTAAATCACTTTTATTGCATCACTGGCTGAAGTGAATGTGCCCCAGGGCAGCAGAGAACGCTGATCAGAGTGAGCCATTAGGGTCAGAAGCACCCTTGGCTAATGCAGGACTAGGAAAATGATATTTATCATTGCCAAGGCCAGCTGATAGCGCTCGTTTGGATTTAGTTGCTGAAGGACGAGCTGCAGCGGCTGGGGAAAGTAAACATCCCCCACAAGAGATGTGAGAAGCCGCACGGTGCTGCTGCCGCCAGCTCGGCAGTGACCTCCTGGCTGTCCCCTCCGTCACTGCCACACTGATCGCAGCTCATTGTCTTCATTTCATGTTAATCACTGCTCTTTAGGCTGATGGATTATCGGCCTTTCTGCCTGGCTGCCTGCCCCTGCGGCGGCTGGGGCCGCTCAGCTGGCCATTACAGCACCGATCCCATCGATGCCTGGGAAGCGGAGCTGTCCCCAGTCCCCAAACCAGCCCCGAGCACCCCACAGTGACCTCTCAGGGACAGGCACTGTGTGGGACAGGAGCCAGGAGGGGATCCCCTTACCTTCCCTTTTCCCTTCCCTTTTCCCTTCCCCTTTCCCTTCCCCCTTCCCTTCCCTTCCCTTCCCTTCCCCTTCCCTCTTTCCTTCCCTCTTTCCTTCCCTCCTTGCTGCCCACAAGGGCACCCAAAGCCACACCCCAGGCCACTAAGATGTCACGGGAGCAGCCTGAGTGTCCCGTGGGGAGCACTGCAGGACACGAGGCTGTCCCTGCAGCCACCACAAGAACCCAAATCCCTGCTGTTACTGGAGAGGAGCCCAGCTGCAGGCAGTGCCCAGCCTGGCTGGAGCCAGCCCTGTGCTAATCCAGGGGTGCCACCTGCCGTCTGCTCCTGCCGGATCAGACACATCCTGAAAAATCCTCCAGATGTTCCAAGTTTTCCCCCCGCCCCCCTCCCCGTGCCTTCCCTGAGACCCTCATTGGCACTCAGGAGCAAGCTGGGGTGTAGCAAAGCTGCCCCAACAAAAGTTATGCCTTCCCTCAGGGTAATGAGGTCAAGGAATGGCTGAGTTATTAAACTCCATTCCCTAAAAATTGGGCGGAAAAAAACATTACAGTATGGCTTAGCTGGGTGAAGAATTTGCCATGGAGGCGAATAACTTTGGGCTGTGTCAGAGAGGAGGGAGGAGGGAAGCAGTTTGATTTGTGTCCCTCTTGCTCCTTCCCTGCAGAAAATAAGGTCAGGCAAACTCCAGCTGTCTGTCATAGCAGCTGATGTCAGCCCTGCTGAGATTCCTCCCCGGACTCCGTGCATTCCAAACCAGCTTGCCCCAAATCACCCTTTGCTTGTCCTGCACGGAAAGCCCTTCCTGCTGGGAGGAAAGCGCGGAGTGACTCCGGTCTGAGCACTGCCCACAGGAGCTGTGAGCATGGCAGGAGGGGAAGAAACCAGCTGCCATTCCCCAGGGGACTGGGAAGTGGCAACTCAGCTTTCTAGACATCTAGATTTCTTTTTTATGAGCTCTTTAATTTTTTTTTTTCCCGGAGGGGGATTGGGGTTTTTTAGCAGTTTTGCCTTTGACTCTTTTCCATCAGAGCATGTCCCTGTGTGATTTTATAAGCTCTCCCTTCTCTCGTTTCTCAGAGCACGGGGGTTTTGCTCAGTTTCATTTTTTCCTGGCTGTTTAGGATGAGAACTGAAGGGCTCACCTGTGCAGCAGGGTGTGAATGAGGCCTCCATAGAGCCTCACCCCGATGTTATCTCATGGGGTTAACGTCGTTCTCCGGCTGCCATTGTGCCTCTGGGGAGATGAATAGCCATTAATCAGGTCGCAGTTACCTTTTGGGATCGCTGTTTTCCTGGCAAGTGGCCCTGTGGGAGCATTATCTGATGTTATCCAGGGTTTCTCAGCCCTGAGAGAGCTGGAAAAGAGGAGTTTTGTGCTGGACTCTGTTTTGTGCTCTGCCCTGGCCCAGAACACATTCAAAAGAAGGTGAGTCCATGTGAGGAGAGCAAATAAATTCTTCCCCGTGAGGGTGGGGAGGCTCTGGGATGGAATTCCCAGAGCAGCTGCGGCTGCTCCTGGATCCCTGGAAGTGTCCCAGGCCAGGCTTAACGGGGCTTGGAGCACCCTGGGACAGTGCAAAGGTCCCTGCCTAGGGCAGGGGGTGGAATGGGATGATCCTTTAAACCCTTTCCATCCTGTGAAAGCTTTCAAGTGCCAAAGCACATCACTAAACACATCAAAATAACAGGGATCTCTCAAACACTCACAGCTGCAAGAAGACAAGCTCCAAATTCCCCCACAAAATAGAGAGGATGCCTCTTTGCTGCTCCCTGAGCACTGAAACTCCCCCGAATTTCCTGCTTTTTACGGGGTATTTTTTGCTTCCTCTTTACTTATCTGGCTTCCAAGATTTTCTGTCTTCGTCATTCTGAAGGAATAAGCAGAGAATAATCAAAATTGAGACCCCCTCCAGGTGAAAATATGGGTCTTGATTGAAGGGAAAAGTCAGGGATTGGGAAACTTTGCCATACCTGAGTTTTCCCTGGCATTTCTGAGGCCAGGAATCACCATCCCGACACTACGCAGACACATCACCCTGCTCAGACTCAATCTGCTGGAATCCCAGGATTTTCTTCACCACTGAGGCACCGTGGTGAATCTAGGGCTGGCAAATCCCCTTTTCCTGCAGAACTCCAGCTGTAAGAGAATTCCCTCATCCATGGAACAACAAGAGGGTTTTTTTTGGCCACAGTTGATACAGCTGGATACCTGAGTGCTTTGTTATAAATTTTAGGGATTGTAGTAGGAACTCTGTGCTCCAAGAGACTTGGGATCAGACCCATGAGGACATCTCCTGGCCGTAGGGACTTTCTGCTCTGGTTTCTTGTGCTGTATGACCACAAATCCATGGATCAGCTCTGTGCAGAGCCTTCATTCCCTGCCTGGGGAGCAACCTCCAATGGAGACCTTCCAGGGACGCTCCGGCTGACAGCAGGGCTTGTCCCCAAGGCATAACAAGAGGCACACAAGTGACAGCTGAGTTATGCAACTGTGGAGAGAAACTCTGAACTGGTAACAGAGGAGGGGAAAAAATTCCTCCTGCTAAGTTGGGCTCGGGCCTGTGGCAGCGTGAGTCACCCTGAGCTGCCATGGTTACGGAGCAAGGATTGCTGAGCAGATCCAGAGCCTGCTCCCAGCGCTCACTCCTTCCAAACTTGGAAAACAGGCACTGGAGGTAAGGCCTAATAGCGAGTGGGTGTCTGCAAGGAGCAGAGTTCCAGCAAAATCCTGGGAAAACGGGGTGAAAAGAGCAGCGCGAGGGGCAGTGCTGCGTAAAACTGATTTCTGGGTCTCTGTTCCCCTTTTTGTCTGGTTTGCAAGGGCTGCTGTCAGGGTTGTTCCACACAGAGGGGAATAAAAGAGGATGTTTCCACGCCACGGTGAGAAAAAGCAGGGTAGTGTCACACAGATGAATCAGCTGGCACCAACAGTGAGTCATGGAAATGCACCGTGGAAATTCTCCAGCGCAGTGGAATCTCTGAGGCACATCAAACCTGGCATCCCTGGGGAGCCAGGGGCAGCCAGGATGACGTGGAACACCAGCACACGGCCAAAAAACTGCTGCTCCTCACGTGTGACCTCGCCCCTGCCATCCTCAGCCAAGTCCTGAAGCACTGAGGCAGGGATATCAGCAGGGTTTTCATGGAAAAGGTGTGCCTGATCCTTGCTTTCAGTGAGTCACAGCAGCAGTAAAAGGAGGACGTGGAGTCTGTTTGATGATCAGCTGAGACTGACCGACCACCGGGGCACGGTGAAGGAGGAGGGAGACAAAGTCAAGAAACCAGGACAGTTTGGGATGTCACCACCCATTATTTCCCAGCCCACCCCACGTTGGGCACGCTGGTGACACAGGGCTCTGCAGAAAGCTGAAAATCTGATCCTGAGGATTTTCTGCTGGTTTTTCCCCCAGTCTCCTTCTCTGCTGGTCTGTCCCAAGCCTCATATCTCCCCACAATCAGCTGGGCTCAAGGGCACAGAACAAAGCAAAAGCAAGCAGCAAATCTGACCTGGCATCAGTGATTTATGACAGGAAAATAGAGAAAAGCCAGCCAAAGCTCACCAACAGCTGATTTCCAGCGTGCCTGGCTTGTCCACTCATCCAGGAGCGAGTTTTTGTGCTCTTTGCCCACAACTCCACAGCTAACATGGAGCAAACACCTTTGCTTCACACAGCCTCGGTTTCCTACTTGTGCAAAAGTGACACAGCCCTTGAAAAATCTTTTGTATGGAAGCACAGAAGTGATGGATATAATGGTGTTTAAAATGATATCGGTGTTTTGTGGGTGCGTGGACCTTAAGCTGAACAATTTGGGGTGGAATTGGGCTCCTCTGACAGACTGCAGCCCCTGCAGAACGGCACAGAGACTCCTGAAGTGAGTATGAACAGAGCCAAATACCAGCTCTTACCTTGTACTCACCAGTGTTTTAAGCACAGAAGTGAGGAGGAGTGTGGTGCTTTGCATATCCCAGCCAGAGGGACTCTGCTACCGTGGCCCTGAGGGGATGGATCCCTCAGGCGGGCTCTGCCATGGCGTCCCTGAGGGGATGGATCCCTCAGGGGGGTTCCGCCATGGCGTCTCTGAGGGGTTGGATCCCTCGGGCGGGCTCTGCCATGGCGTCCCTGAGGGGTTGGATCCCTCAGGCAGGTTCCTCCATGGCGCCTCTGAGGGGTTGGATCCCTCAGGCGGGTTCCGCCACGGCGTCTCTGAGGGGATGGATCCCTCAGGCGGGCTCTGCCATGGTGTCCCTGAGGGGATGGATCCCTCAGGCGGGCTCCGCCATGGCGTTTCTGAGGGGATGATGGATCCCTCAGGCGGGCTCCACCATGGTGCCCTCAGTGCCCCTGAGGAGATGATGGATCCCTCAGGCGGGCTCCGCCATGGCGTCTCTGAGGGGATGGATCCCTCAGACGGGCTCCGCCATGGCGTCTCTGAGGGGATGAATCCCTCAGGCGGGCTCCACCATGGTGCCCTCAGTGCCCCTGAGGAGATGATGGATCCCTCAGTGCCCCTGAGGAGATGATGGATCCCTCAGGTGGGCTCTGCCATGGTGCCCTGTTTGTCCCTGAGGGAAGATGCCTCGGGTGGGCTCTGCCATGGCACTTGCAGGGATTGATCCCTCAGGAGCCATCCTGCCCTCAGTGCCCCTGAGGGGATGGATTCCTCTGGCAGGTTCTGCCATGGTGTCCCAGAGTAGGTGCTCCACCATGCTGCCCTGAGGGGAACACGCCCTCAGAAGGGTTCTGCCATCACACCCTCGGTGCCCCTATGGGAACGGATCCCTCAGAGCTCACCATGGTGTCCCTGAGGAGACGAATCGTTGAGGAAGGGCTCCACCATGGCAGCCTCAGTGCCCCTGAGGGGACAGATTCCATCAGCTCTGCCACGGTGTCCACGAGGTGACGGATCCCTGAAGAGGGGCTGCACCATCGGCACCCCTGAGGGGACAGATTCTTCAGATGGGCTCTGCCATGGTGCCTCTGAGGGGCCATATCCCTGAGAAGGGGCTACGCCATCAGTGCTCCTGGTGGCAAGCTGCCTCAGGTGGGCTCCACCATGGTAAATCTGAAGGGACGGTTCCCTCCGGCGGGCTCCGCCATCAGGACCCTGAAGGGACGGTTCCCTCCGGCGGGCTCCGCCATCGAGACCCTGAAGGGACGGTTCCCTCCGGCGGGCTCCGCCATCAGGACCCTGAAGGGACGGTTCCCTCCGGCGGGCTCCGCCATTGCGCCCAAGGAAAGGCTGCCTCAGGCGACCTCCGCCATGGCGCCCCTGAGGGCACCATGGGGCAGCTCCCTGCCGCCTGGGCGCCCCTGTCCCGCCGCCAGCTCGTGAGCTCGGCAAGGAGCAGAAGCCCCGGGACATGGGACGCGGCGGCGCCGCACGGACCGGGCCGAACGGGGCCAACATGGCGGCGAGGGGCGGGCGAGGCGGGCCCTGACACCGCCCCCCCGCCTCGCCCGTCCCCTCCCCGGCGGCGTCGCCCGCCGCCCCCGGCGGATCTCGCGAGAGCGGGCGCTGCGCTGCGGTAGGAGGTCGGCGGAGAAGGACGGGCAGAGCCGCCGCCGCTCCCGCCGCCGCCTCAGCCTCCTCGCCTTCCTCCTCTTCCTCCTGCCCCTGCCTCAGGAAGATGCCGCGCTCCGCGCCGCTCCCCGCCGCCTTCTCGCTGCTGCTGGCGACGGCCGCGCTGCTGCCGGGACCCGCCGCGGCGCAGAACGGTGAGGGAGGGCGGCGGCGGCGGGGGGAGCGGGGGGGGCGCGTTGCTATGGCGGCGGGTGCGCTGTGGGCAACCCCGCGGGTGGGGGGCGACCCCGGGTTTGGGGGAAATCCCTGGTGATTCGGGGCCCCTCCGGGGAAGGGGGAAGGAGGAGAAAAGCGGGGGGGGGACAGGCTCGGCCCCCCCGGCTCCTCCTGAGGCGCCTCGTGCCGCCGGTAAAATGGAACATCTCCTC
This sequence comes from Anomalospiza imberbis, assembly GCF_031753505.1. Taxonomy (NCBI): domain Eukaryota; kingdom Metazoa; phylum Chordata; class Aves; order Passeriformes; family Viduidae; genus Anomalospiza; species Anomalospiza imberbis. Next base: position 18,467,508 of record NC_089693.1, on the reverse strand, counting down.
ATCTCCTCCCGCCTACTGAACCTGCATCTGCCGGGCCGCCTTAAATCATTTATAATGCAATAAAGCCCGTAGTTCCTTAGCAACTGGAGAGGTCCTTCTGATAGGAGAGTAAAAGAAGGAATTAAGAGGGGAAAAAAAAAAAAAAAAAAAGAAATAACCAACCCACCACACCCCAAGCGTTCTCCGTTCCTTGTAGGCTAGCGTGAGCTAAATCCAGCGCGGCTGCCTCCTCCCCGGCGAGTTCGCAGCCAAGTGCATGACAATTAGTGGCAGAGCGGAGCGGGGCCAAGAGGCTGCTCCAGCCGAGCCTCCCGCTCCAAGGAAATCCCGCAGCGCCGGGGAAAATGCCTGTGTGCTCTTGGAGATGGAGCTGCTCCTGGAGATGGAGCTTCTCCTGCTGCAGCATCATGGTCAGCGCTGCTCGGGCCTGGAGAGCCGGCAAGGGCAGGGAGCTCGGCTCGCAGGAGGAGCCGCTGGGAAAACCTGCCCAGGAGGAAGGGCTGCCTCTCTCATACGCCAATTCCACGCTAGTTTCATCATTTCGTCCTCATTTCTCTCTCCTTCCTTTCTGCTCTGCAGATAATACTCAGTCCTAAAGTTTTCTGGCTGTTGAGGTCCTTGGCTCTTTGCTCCAGGGGAACCCTGGAATCACAGGAGTGTGGAATCTCGCAGTCTGGTTTGGGTTGGAAGGGACCTTAGAGCCCATCCCATCCCACCCCCTGGCAGGGACAGGGACACCTTCCACCAGGCCAGCATTGAGCCTCTCAGGGTGTTTGACAGTGATATCTAGATGGGAAAAATACTGTCCTAAAGATCCTAGGTGAAAGTTGTTCCCTGAGCACGTGCAGATTTTGCAGCGTGAAGCTAGCAGTGAGCCTCGTGTCTCTGTTAACCAGAGTTTGGCATCGGCACTGGGAGTGAAAACTGGAGGCTCTCTGCAGAGTGAGGCAGTGTGGGAAAACCCTGCTGGAGCTGTGTGGGATTCAGGGTTCCGGGAAGGGGGCTGGATGGGGATGAGTTGTGGATTAAATGTGGTTCTCTGGCACTGCCGGGTTCCCAGAGAAATTCCAGCCTCGGGAGGGAAGGAGTTAAATGGAAATGGGTCGCGTGTTCCGCGCAGGGAAGGTGTCAAGTGCCGGCAGCTGGGATGACAATCCCGAGTGGCTGCGGGACAGTGCAAACATTTGTTTGGCAGCAGTTACGAGTCTGGAGGACAGCGATAAAGTGAATTTTGAGAGAGCTGGAAAGGGGCTTTGTCCTCACCAAAGTGATCTTGGCGTGAGGGGAGATTGCAGCCCGCTGCTGTGTCCTGGAGGCTGATTAATTGTTATTTTTAATGAAGTGGTGAGGGAGACTCTGAGTTTCTGTAATGCTCTGGGAGCTCACACAGGTGAGTGAAAATCTGCTTGGGAAGGGTTGGAGCACCGCAAGCCAGGTGAAAAGTTGAGGTCTTTGTGACTTAAGGCTTATTGCTGCCCCAATTTTAATGTAAAAAGGCCCTACTGCAGAGAAGCTGGGCTTTTTTCAGCAAATAATGGCCCGTGGGGAGCTTCCTGCAACAGAACAATTCCTCTTTGGGTGGAGAACAGGTCCAGCCATTTCCTGAATTGGGGCTATTCCTTCAGATCTCCTTTGAAAACGCTTCTCACCTATGGGTGTGTGCTTTGAGGGGCAGGGGAGGATCCCAAAGGGCAGCAATTTGTTATCTTTTATTGATGTGGAACCATCAGAATGATGAAAGGTGAAAAGTCCAAGTCAGGGTGGTGGAGGCATGGCCACGGACCTGTTGGAACTCAACCTGGAGCAGAAAATCCCCACTAGAATGCTGAGTGTTTGTGAGGAAAAAAAAAGCTTTTTTTCCCACCTCTGACAGGAGATCGCTGCTGAATTCCCAGTAATTTTTCCAGACTGAATGCAATCCAGAATATTTGGAGTCAGGCTCACCTATGGATTTAAGCTTGCTAAAACTGAGAGGAGGGTTTTATTTTGAAAGGTTTTTATTTTGAGGGTTTTATTTTTCTGGTGGCTTTATTTTGAAAGCTCTTGCATAAACACCTTGAGATCTCAGGGAAATGTGGCAGGAATTGAACTTTTCCTGAATATTCTGCTGGGAAAATGCTCAGTTTCTGCTCATGGCTTACATCCAGAGCAGAGTTCTGATGGAGCTGGAGGAGAGATGGGGAAGGATGAGGAGGAAGAGCTGGAAAAAGCCAGTCAGGAAGATCTGTGTTTAACCTGCACTTTCTAAGGGCAGCTGTTGGAAAATCACTTTAATGCTTCCAAGCAGGCTCATAGAAGGAAGGAAAACATGACTTTTCCATCATTGTTTCGCCTTTGAAATATCTTTATTTCCAAACAAGCAGCTGGAAAACCAAAGGCTTCAGTGCAGTGATAATTCCATCTCAGAGTGGCTGGGATTTAAAGGTTGTTTTATTGTCTAAAACTGCTGCTGGAGCTGCCCCAGTCTGGGAAGTCTGCAGTGGGTTTTTAGCACACCAACACAAGAGTTGGAGTGGGAGCAAGCAAGCTAAAGTGCAGAGAATTCTTCACCATTCTTCACTCTAAAATTGCTAGGGCTGTTCTGAGCTGGGCATGAGGGGAAATAAAACCAAATTAATTCAGGTGGTGCTTGTTAGTTCATCCTCTGCATGGATGGAGAAGGAACTAGCTGGCTAAAACCAGAATATGGATTTTCTGTTGGCAGAAACCAGCATAAAAGTGACCAATAAATCAGGAAAATTAGCTAAGCAAATCCTGATTTCTGAAAATGAATTTCCTCTTGAAGGAGCCAGTGAAAAACTCTGCTTTTACCCTTGTTTGTGCCTGCTGAGCTTCACCCATTCCTCTCCACCTGAGCTCTGCTGTGCCTTTTCGTGGTGCCCAGATAAATGTGAGCATTTTTGGAGCCTGAGTGTGGGCTGAGCAGCGAGGAGAACGTTCAAAATTCCCTTCTGCTCCTCCCCACCAGTGCTTCTCTTCCTCCTCCTCCTCCTCCTCCTCCAGGCAGGATCTCCCCTACTTCTGCTGCTCTCCCAAGTCCTGCTTTATGTGCCCAGCCCAAGGTGGCTTTGTCACCCTCAGGGACCCTCTAGATCATGGATTTTATTTCATTATTTCATTTTCATTTCAGTTATTGCAGCTCCTGAAATTCACACACGTGCTGCACTTGGCTCCAGTCGTGAGATTTGAATTTTTGGGCTATTTTTATTTAATCAGGATCTAAATCAGGACAATTCCTGTGGCCGCGTTCCTCTAAAGTTTGGTTTTGGTTAAATCAGAAGGTGCAACAAAGCACAGGGAGCCCTCACAGCTTGGCTCTGCCTTACCCTAAGCCCTTTTTTCCATTTTTTTTAAAGTTTCCCAGCAGAATTCTTCTTTCTGGAGGCTGGAATTGGGCTGGCTGCTGTGGGATTCCACAGTCTGATCCTTTGGATGTTTGGGGATGGACTTCGTGTGTTCAAACTCCTCAAAACAGGAATATTTGGGAATAAATACACTGACTTTTCCCAGTTAATTCCAAAATACAAATCCTGACTTCTGTAAAGCTGGAGGAGGGAGCTTGGCTGTTAAAACATGACAAAGCTCCATCAAATCCCATGTCCAATCATTCAAATAATGATAATTATCTCTGATTTTATTTTCATGGTAAATTATTCACACTCCAGGTTAAACTTTTTTTTGATGCCTGGTGCTGCTTGATTTTTTTTTTTTTTGTGTTGGAGATGTGCACTGTGAGACATTTTCCTAGAGGAAAGATAGATCAAAATATCCTGTTCTGGTTTGAATAAATAAGAAGAAAAAAGTTTTTTTTTTTTTTTTTTTTTTTTTTTTTTTTTTGCTCTAATTCCTATAGTTTTGCATTCCACGTTTTAAAATCCACAGCAGTAATTGGTGTAGCTCCTCACATTTTGGGGGTACTCACAGGGATCTTCCACTGGTTTGGAAACCTAAAATAACACTTTATTTATAACAGAAAAAAAAGCAGTTACAGCATTTGTGTTGATAGAATAGGAAAACAAGAGGAAGGGGAAATATCACAGCTTGGAAAAAATGCACTCATCCCAAAACTTCAGCTGGAAAAGCATCTGGGAGCACGTGGATTAGCAGGAGCTTGGGAAGACTGACAGGGACCATCTTGGGAATGCTGAGGGCTGGATTGGAGTACCCAGGGAAGGCTTTTGGCAGTGCAGAGAGCTCCCAGCAGCCTGGAATAATTCGTGAGGGCGGACAGCAGGAGTTTGCAAAAAACAGATGCTCGGAGCATTTTTAAACCTGAGCGTGCACCAGCTTGGCTGAGCACTCCGGGGGTGATTTTTTTTTTATTTTTCCCCATGGATTGTTGGGAAAAGCTTTGTGGTGCTTCAGCAGTGCTGCCTCAGGTTCAGGCTGCAAATGGGGTTTGAATTGCTGTCGTTTGGAGCTGCTTGGGGTGAATGGAGGGGTTTAAAAGCAGCTCTGAATCAGAGGGCAGCTGCTCTGTCTGTTGGCATGGTGAAATCCCTGCAGGTGATGGGATATTAGGGAGCTGCTGGATGGTTAAAGGATTAGAAAATCCCTAAAATAAAGATTGGCAGCTTGGTTTTGGTCTGGTCTGACCAAAAATGATGCCTTGGGAAGGCTGAGCTAGAACCAAGACTAGACTGAGCTCAAGAATAAAGCAGGGATTTATTAAAGGATCTCCTCAATGGATCCACCTTGGGCAGCACAAGAGCCCAGCCAGGGCTGCACCCAAGATGAACCAAAATGGTCCCAAAATGGACCACGGGTCATGGGGTGTCTCACTTTGATGAGTTTTGGTCCATTTGCATATTGGAGTTAATTGTCCCATTCCAGCTCCAGCCCATGAAGTCCCATCCTGCTTGTTTTTCTCTCTTCAAAGATTGCAGCTCTCCATGGGATCAGGGCAGGATCAGGGATTGCAGCTCTCCATGGGATCCCCAGGATCAGGGATTGCAGCTCTCCATGGGATCCCCAGGATCAGGGATTGCAGCTCTCCATGGGATCAGGGCAGGATCAGGGATTGCAGCTCTCCATGGGATCAGGGCAGGATCAGGGATTGCAGCTCTCCATGGGATCAGGGCAGGATCAGGGATTGCAGCTCTCCATGGGATCAGGGCAGGATCAGGGATTGCAGCTCTCCATGGGATCCTCGGGATCAGGGACTGCAGCTCTCCATGGAATCAGGGCAGGATCAGGGATTGCAGCTCTCCATGGGATCAGGGCAGGATCAGGGATTGCAGCTCTCCATGGAATCAGGGCAGGATCAGGGATTGCAGCTCTCCATGGGATCCTCAGGATCAGGGACTGCAGCTCTCTATGGGATCCTCAGGATCAGGGATTGCAGCTCTCCATGGGATCCTCAGGATCAGGGACTGCAGCTCTCTATGGGATCCTCAGGATCAGGGACTGCAGCTCTCTATGGGATCCCCAGGATCAGGGATTGCAGCTCTCTATGGGATCCCCAGGATCAGGGAGTGCAGCTCTCCATGGGATCCTCAGGATCAGGGATTGCAGCTCTCCATGGGATCCTCAGGATCAGGGACTGCAGCACTCTATGGGATCCCCAGGATCAGGGATTGCAGCTCTCCATGGGATCCTCAGGATCAGGGATTGCAGCTCTCTATGGGATCCCCAGGATCAGGGATTGCAGCTCTCAATGGAATCAGGGATTGCAGCTCTCCATGGGATCCCCAGGATCAGGGATTGCAGCTCTCCATGAGATCAGGGCAGGATCAGGGATGCTGTTTGCGCTCTTGGGGCTGAGATTTGGATCCTTTATCCTTGGTCCCAGCTGGAGCAGGAATTGTTTTGTCTCCCTGCTCTGTGAACAGAGCTCACCATCCCCTAACACGAAGCCCAGACCCCCACACTGAAGCAGAACAGAATGTGAAAATATAAAAGCTAAAGCTGAGGCATCACTCTGTGTCTTCAAGCAGCAGCAAATCCCTGTGTGTTACCCTTCAGTGGATCACTTCAGGGTTCCTGATGTGCAGAGTTCACCTAGAGCAGCCTTCCCGGGGAATTTAATGCTTGCAAGCAGCTGATTCTCATTTTCCCAGGGTGGTTTGGGTTGGGAGGGACCTTAAAACTCATCAGTGGGCAGGGACACCTTCCTGTAGCCCAGGCTGCTCCAGGCCTGTCCAGCCTGGCCTGGGACACTTCCTTAAATAAACCCCACCTGTTGCTGAGGGGATGGATCACACAGCACAAAAGAACAGACTTGGATTTCTTTGCTTCCCAGCAGGAAAATACAGCAGAGCAGGCAGGGCCCAGCTTCCCAATTCCCACAAAAACAAGGAAGAGCCATCAGGAGATCCCAGGATCCAGAGACAGCCACAGCTTCTCTGGGAATTCCATCCCACAGCCTCACCACCCTCACAGAGGAGAATTTTCCCCCAGTATTTAACCTAAGAACCTGCCCTTTTCCACTTTTTAGCCACTCCCTGTGTCCTGTCCCTCCATCCCTTGTCCCCAGTCCCTCTCCAGCTCTCCTGGAACCCCTCCAGGTCCTGGAAGGGGCTCTGAGCTCTGCCTGGAGCCTTCTCCAGGTGAGCCCCCTCAGCTCTCCCAGCCTGGCTCCACCATTGGAGTATCCAAAGAATAAAAGGCATGGAGAAGATAAATAGATGCAAATATTTATAACTCCAGCCTGTTGGATTGAGCAGAATGAGGATGTTTTTCACTTTGAGCTGAAGATGTGCAGTTTGCACTGACCAACCAGCTGGGTTTCCACTTCAGGAGCTGGAATCACTTCAGGATTCCAGGGAACAAACTGGAAGTTCATTATTGGAGAACTCATTTGGATTTGATTTGGCCAGAGGAGCCCTGCAGTTCCCTCCTCTCCTACTGCCACAGAAACTGGGAGCTGAGCACTGCAGGGGATTGGGAAACAAATCTTCGGGAAGTGTTTCCCAAATCCCAGAGCACCCACACATCTCAGGGTTGTGACTCAGAGCCTGCACCTGCACTTTGGGATCTCCTGATGGCTCTTCCTTGGTTTTATGGGAGTTGGGAAGCTGCTGCATTTTCCTGCTGGGAAGCAAAGAAATCCAAGTCTGTTTTTTTCTGCTGTGTGATCCATCCCCTCAGCAACAGGTGGGGTTTATTTAAGGTCCAATAAAGGTAAAAAATCTCTTTAGAAAGGTAAAATCCCAGTGTGTCCCAGGCACACTTAAGGGCTGGTAGAGAAATTCCACATGCACGTGGGATTGGGACTTTGGAGTTGTGCTTGAAGAGCTGTTCTGTGGTGCAATTGTTCTGGGAGAAAAACACAGTCAGGGCACCACTCTTTGGGCTTCATTTTGCTTTTAGAAATGGGATATTTGGTGCATTTATTCCTTCTAGCCTAGAAACTTAGTTACTTTATATGGCACCCATCCTGTAATGCTCTAAGATCACAGTCACCTCTGGATTCTCCCTTCCAGTGTCATCTCTGTTTCTGCCTTTTTGGAAATATTTCAGTTTTATCCCATCCTGCCAATTCTTTGGGCAGAAGGGTTGGGAGATGCTGTAACATCTGGGTACTGTGAGAGCTTTTCTGCTCCCTGTCAGGCACGAGGGTTAATCAATATTTTAATTTCTTTTAATAAAATATTTGTCATTAGATATTTTTTTTTCCCTACTATAATTGGCTTTTTGCTTCCAAAACCAAAGCAGAGTGAGGACAATTCCCATTTCTCCCCAATTTTGAGATTGCTGAACCTGCTAAGGGGGTGGAATATTGTATTGATGGTTTCCTTGCAGCCTTAATTTGTTGCATTTTTTTATCTGACAGGGTTTTCAGCACTTTGCTGAGCAGTTCAGAACCTGCAGCAAAGTGCTGAAAACCCTGTCAAGAAAAAAATGCAACAGATTAAAGCTGTTCTCACCCCAGGCTTTGAGCTGCCTCTTTGGGGTCTCAGGCTCCTAAAGCTCCTATTTTTAGTAGCGATTTGGTGATCCCAATCTTGAGCCATATGGAGTAAAGGAAAAAAGGAAAAAAAAATAAGGTAAAAAAAAAAAAGAAGAAAAAAAATATGGGGCTTGGTTTGCAGGAAGGGAAATTACTGGGAGAATGGAGCCAAAACCACTGGAGGGCACTGCCCTGGTGCTCTCCTGCTTTGGGGCCTGACAAAATGGGTTTAGAATTCCTAAAGGATTTCCCAAACACCACCCTGCTGTCATCCTTTTGCCAAGTGAAACATCTCAGAGATGGGGAACTGCTAAATCAGGATCTTTGGGTGCTTTGTGGAAACCTGGATTTGCTTGGATGGCAGTGGAAAAAGCGCCTTTGGTTCAGGAAAAGCCTCAGCAGCAAATTCCTGGGGGCTGGCAGAAAATCCTCTGTGCTGTGCCATTCCTGTCCCAGTTGGATCAGTTTATCTGTGGGATAAATCTCCAGTGTTTTTACTGGGCTTTATTCAGGTATTTTAAGAAAAAAATCTTTTAAAGCTGCTGTAAAATTGCTGCACAACTGAATGTGGCCTCTGGATGGAGAGCACAAGGGACCCTGTGAGGGGACAGCTTTTCCCACTGGGTGTAAAGCAGGATTCTTGGGTGTAAAGCAGAATTCTTGAGTATTAAACAGAGCCTTGGATACAAACCACAAGTAGAACCTTTTAACTCGGGTTAGGGGACATAGCTGAAATGAGATTTTCTTAAGGTCACCATTTCTGTTCCTCTCAGACACCACAAAATCCCTTCAGTGTGATTAAACACAATTATTGTTGGTACCATGGTGGTGATACTCATATACTCATATTTTTCATTTACATTGAGCAAAGGAAGCTTCTCTCAGCTTTTTTTTTTTTTATTTTTTTTTTTCTGTTGCCTCTTTGAAGAGTCCAAATCTGCTTGGCTTTTAATTGGATTTTGCTTTTGTTGGGAAAGCTCTGGGAGCTGCTCTGGGAAGAGCTGTGGGGCTCCCCCTCAAGCTCAAAAAAATAACCACAAATTGGCATTTTTGGGGTTTTTTTTGCCCTTCAGCATAGAAGTTGTGTGAGGTGTGAGTGCCCAGCTCAGGGAGGTGATTCCTGCCCGGGATTAGGATGAATTAATTTGTGCTGGAATTCCAGCTCAGGAATGGGGCGCTGGATGCAGCGGGGAGGAGCTGCCCTGCACAGGTTATTTCTGGCCCTGTAATCCCAGCAGTCTCAGTAGAGCCTGGAGATCAAACCTCCTCAGGGAGAGGGAGGAGCAGGGTTCTGCTGGAACCCATCCTCATCCCAGCTCCCAGGGCTTTGGGGAGAAGTGGGAAATTGTGTTTCCTGCGTGGCACTTCCCTTATAAGCCATAAAAAAGCCAAGGCAATTGCACATTTTACCAAACGCCTCTGAAACCATGGGTGGCAAAGGCATTGCAGGGAAACGTCAGCTTCCAGCAGCCCCTGTAATGCCGTGGAAAATGCAGCTTGGGGTCTCAGGAAGCTGGGCTGAAACCCTCCCAAGCAGATTTCCTTCCACAGGGCATTTGTCCCTCCTCTCCCAGAGGTTTTCCCAGGGATTAAACCACCTCATGCTCAGCAAAGGCAGGAACTGTTCTCTGCTCTCCCCATTCCTGCTCCTCCCTGGCAGGGAATAGCCCCCAGCCAGCAGGCCCTGCTTTAATCCCTTGTTGAAGGGAATACAGGAGTATTGAGTGCTGCAGCTGAGGACTAGACAAGAATCCCTCCAAAGCAGAAAGAGCCAGGGCAGAAGGCTCCTGGGAGCTGCCCAGAAAACCCATGTTAACAACTAAAAAGCCATTCCCTGGAAAGCAGTGGGAAGGGGTTCAGCTGCAGCACAGGAAGCAGAGTCTGAGCAGGCAGCAATTTCTATTTCTCTGCAGCAGCTGAAGATCTCAAAAAATTGCTTGGGGAAAAATAGCCCTAAAAATGCAGTTTTTAACCACGAGCTCAATGTGCACAGCAGAGGACATCTGCTGCACAAAGTGTGGCATCTCTGCTGCTTTTTAATCCATTTCCTCCTGATTTCCTCTTCCCTCTGCCTGGAATTCCATCATTCTGCTGCTGCTTTGGATGCACTGAGCAGGGGCAGCAATTCTCTTCCGCTCTGGAGAGCCTCAGCTTGGGATAATTAAAGCATCTCTAACCCCATGTCCAGCAGCAGGGCCAGGATCTCACACATCAGGCAGTTGGACCTCTGGTTTAGGCTCCAGAACGTGCTGGAATTGTGTTATCCCCTGTGCTGCTGCCATTCCCTGTGCTCACAGAGGAATTATTTTTGTGGCTGAGCAGCTTCTCCTCAGCCTCTGTTACATAATCCCCAATTCAGCAAAGGGCATTTCTTGTGAAAGGTCGCTGCATGAAAATGTCCTTTCCCTCTCTCACTAGGATGTGGAGCAGCTCCTGCTCCTGCAGGGTGAATAAAAGCGGGGGGAAAGCAGCTTTGCTGGAGGGAAGTGGGATCAGTCTCCTGTCAAACACATTTGTTGGATCAGGAAAGGTCAGGGGAGAAAGGGGGAGCGCTGAAAACCTTTGGTTATTTAAAACCCTTGCACCACGCCATTAGAGAGTCAGGCTGAGGATTTCACAGAGCTAATCTGACACAAAATCGTTTTTATTACCAACCTTTGGGGTGTTTTCAGTGGCTTTGAGACAGAAATGTAATGCTGTTTAAAATTTTTTGAGATCTTCAGCTGCTGCAGAGAAATAGAAATTGCTGCCTGCTCAGACTCTGCTTCCTGTGCTGCAGCTGAACCCCTTCCCACTGCTTTCCAGGGAATGGCTTTTTAGTTGTTATCATGGGTTTTCTGGGCAGCTCCCAGGAGCCTTCTGCCCTGGCTCTTTCTGCTTTGGAGGGATTCTTGTCTAGTCCTCAGCTGCAGCACTCAATACTCCTGTATTCCCTTCAGCAGGGGATTAAAGCAGGGCCTGCTGGCTGGGGGCTCTTCCCTGCCAGGGAGGAGCAGGAATGGGGAGAGCAGAGAACAGTTCCTGCCTTTGCTGAGCATGAGGTGGTTTAATCCCTGGGAAAACCTCTGGGAGAGGAGGGACAAATGCCCTGTGGAAGGAAATCTGCTTGGGAGGGTTTCAGCCCAGCTTCCTGAGACCCCAAGCTGCATTTTCCACGGCATTACAGGGGCTGCTGGAAGCTGACGTTTCCCTGCAATGCCTTTGCCACCCATGGTTTCAGAGGGATTTGGTAAATTGTGCAATTGCCTCGGGAAGTTCTTGGCTTTTTAATGGCTTATGAGGGAAGTGCCACCCAGGAAATACAATTGGTGTCTCCTGTGAGAGCTCCTCCAGCACTTCTGCACTGATATTCCTTAATATTTCCATTGAAATATGGGGGAAAATGTGCTTTTTGAGGCACTGGACTTGCTGTGGATCTGGGTTCACAGGTTGGTCAGAGCTGGACCTCCTCCATCTTTATCCATCTATTACTTATTCCAGAGTCCTGATCCAAGTGTTCTAGGTAAATCAGAGATTTTCCATGCTTCCTGTTCAAGTGACTATTTGATATCAAGTCTGCAGTGAGATAAAAATGATTCTGCACCCAGGATGTCCCAAAAAGACAGAAACACTTCCATAAACTCTGTCCCTTTAAATTCCCAAGGTGCAGAGCCCTGGAATTCTGTAGTTCACACTGAAGGCCCGGGAGCAGATGGGCTCCACCAGCAGAGCTGGGGAGGGAAGGATCTGGAGCTGTGGAGAGACCCCTGGGGACAGGCAGTGCCCACAGTGGCGTCGCAGGGGTCTGTCCCAGCTCCTTCCTGGGGCTGGGCTGCTTTATGGAACCAGGGAACTGCCAGGGCTGTGTTCTTCCTGGCCTAAATCTGGGAAAAATCTCCATTCCTGCTCTCCAGAAGGTGACTGCAGCTGGCTGTGACCCTGGTCATGGAGCCACAGTTTATAAACCCTGTCCTGGTGATTCTTCCCTGTGGGACCAGGGAACTGCCAGGGCTTTGTTCTTCCTAAATCTGGGAAAAATCTCCATTCCTGCTCTCCAGAAAGTGACTGCAGCCAGGTGTGACACCAGTTATGGAGCCACAGTTTATCATCCATGTCCTGCTTGTTATTAGCAGTGGAATATTTATGGAACCCCTGTCCTGATGATTCTTCCCATGGGATAATTATGGGTAATTAGGGAACTGCCAGAGCTTTGTTTTTCCCAGCTAAAATCTGGGAAAAAATCTCAATTCTTGCTCTCCAGAATGTGACTGCAGCTGATTGTGACACTGGTCATGGAGCCACAGTTTATAAACCCTGTCCTGGTTGTTCTTCCCATGGGATATCCCAGCCTTGTCTCAATTCTCACCTGCACCCTTCAGGTGGGTTGTCACCTAAAATCCCTGGAATTGTGTTCTGAGCCCAGCCAGGAGGGGATTTGTGGGAAGGGAATTCCCTGGAGCTGGGGGAAGTGTGGCTGTCCTCCCAGGGCTGTTCCCATGGGCTGTGCTTGGATGTGTTTCCTCAGGGAATTGGGCTGCTCAGACCAGGTTTTGCTTCATAAAAGTGGCCATAACATACCAGTTGTGTTTAAACGTTTGAAGGGAAGCATTCCTGTTTTTACTCCAGGGAAACATGGATAAAAGCATCTGGCAGGGGGTTGTGGGAGGGTCTCAGGCTGATCTGAGGGGTTTGTGAGGCCAGAGGACATTCCACAATCCTTTCCAGCCTAAATTCCTGATTTATTCCCAGGAACTGATCCCTGTCTCCTTTTCCCTGTTCAGGAATCCTTTCTAGCCTAAATTCCTGACTTACAGAACTGATCCCTGTTCAGGAATCCTTTCCAGCCTAAAATCCTGACTTACAGAACTGATCCCTGTTCAGGAATCCTTTCCAGCCTAAAATCCTGACTTACAGAACTGATCCCTGTTCAGGAATCCTTTCCAGCCTAAAATCCTGACTTACAGAACTGATCCCTGTTCAGGAATCCTTTCCAGCCTAAAATCCTGACTTACAGAACTGATCCCTGTTCAGGAATCATTTCCAGCCTAAAATTCTGATTTATCCCCAGGAACTGAGATCCCTGTGTCCATCTGTGCCAGGAATTCCCCCTTGGGCACATTCCCAGGATGGCCTCACGCAAACCATTCCCCTCAGGATGAATTTTTTGAAATTTGCCCACAAATCTCCAGTGCAGGGAAATGGAGAATGCTGGCCTGGATGCAGGGAATGTTTAATCCCAGTCCTGTGGGATTAATCCTCAGGTTTCCCTGCCTGTGGAACGAGCCCCGTGCCCTGGCACAGCTCCTGCATTCTAGATGATGCTCTTGGGGCTGGGTTCTCCTCTCTCCCAGCTCTGGGAAGCTGCAGGATGAGAAGGCAGGAATTAAATCCAGGGATAGCTCTGGGCTCACCTGGGTGCCTCAAGCCTGGCTTAAAGGTGCTCTGGAGCTGGCAAAAATCAACAGGATAAATGCCAATTTTCTCATTTTGTGCTTCCTGGTGAGAACAGAATGGGAAAGCATCGATCCTATGGAAAATGGGTGTGGACAGGCAGGATGCTGCAGTGCCTTCTTGGAATTTAACCAGGCCTGTGTCCTGTCTCCCTTCAGGAATCCTTTCCAGCTGAATTCCTGATTTATAGAACTGATCCCTGTTCAGGAATCCTTTCCAGCCTAAATTCCTGATTTATGGAACTGATCCCTGTGTCCTGTCCCTGAACATCAGAGTGTTTCACCTCTTCCAGCTGTCACTCTTTGTGTATTTAACTAATTTCCAAGATTTTCAGTGGATGGGAGCATTGGCAAGGAACAAAACATTAATCAGGGTGTTTTTTTCCAGCAACACTCTGCCAAAGTGAGATTCCCCACCCTCAGAACTCTGGTGCTTAATTAAGAGAAGGCGTTAATTAGCCAGGGCACCTCATTAACACAGCCCATCTGAGGGGGGCAGCTCCTGCCTGGCATTTTCTGGGATATTCCCATCAAATTGTCAATGTGGGAATAAAGCAAAAAGAATCAGCTGAGGTGAGGGCACAGCAGAGCTGAGCACTTCTTGGTGGGCCTTGCTTTTTCCACCTGCACTTTTGTTCATTTATTAGAAGAATTTAAAAGATCAGGCTGCATAATTGAGGGAAAGAAAACCTCCAGAACTCTCCTAAAGGCCTGAGAGCTTCTGAAATACAAATTCTTGACGTGCTGAGAGGTTTTCCAGGTGGGTTTTTGCTGTAAAGACAACCAAGCTTGAAATCATTCAGTCCCACAGATTTACAATTTGTTTACTGTGGCTCCAGACTGAAAATCAAGTTTATTTTTGCACTTTTGCCTTGTAGACTCTTAGTTCTGAGCTTTGAACTGTGCTTTGTGCTTTGATTTAACTGATTTAATTGATTTAATTCACCTTGAGCAGCAGCCTCAGGATGGGTGGGAGCATTATCCTGCTTTTTGGGGGTTCCTTGATTACATTGTGTTGGTTGGGATTGAAAACTTCCTTGGAAATCCTTTTATCATTTTAGTCCTAATTTGTCCATTCTTTGTGTGTGTTAACCTGGTTTTTGCTGTCTTTGAGCCTGGCTTAACATCTTTCCTCAACTTGGCTTTTAAGGCAAAGCACTTTTATTTTTTAAACTCCTTTTTTACACCAGACTTAACTTGGGGAGATGAAAATTCTCCCCGCTCTGCTCCTCCAGGGCCATTCTCCTTAATTCTTTTGCACCTTAATGAATTTTGAGTTCCAAAAGGGTAATTTAATTATTAAACAATAATTTCTGCAGTTCAGGGAAGACTGCCTTGTGTATTCCTACCCTGGCAGATTTTACAAGAATTCCTGAGCTCTGAAAATCCTCTTTTTTCTCAGTGGGTATTTAATTTTCTTTCCCCAACACAATTTTTATGGCAGAGTTTGGAAATGTGAGGAGCCCCTGGAATTCCAGTGGAATTCTGTGCGCAAACTGAAATGTTCCCCTGGTTTTAGGGCATTAATTGCTCCTTGTATGCATCCACACCACTTGGGGAGGAGATCAAATCCTGAATAAATAAATCACTTCCAGAAAGGGGTTTAGGTTAGTCCCAAATCTTTGGGGTTAAACCGAGCACAGTCCCAGATCTCTGGGCTTTTGAACCAAGCACAGTCCCAGATCTCTGGGGTTAAACCGAGCACTGTCCCAAATCTTTGGGGTTAAACCGAGCACGGTCCCAGATCTCTGGGGTTGAACCAAGCACAGTCCCAGATCTCTGGGGTTAAACCGAGTGCAGTCCCAGATCTCTGGGGTTAAACCGAGCACAGTCCCAAATCTTTGGGGTTAAACCGAGCACAGTCCCAGATCTCTGGGGTTAAACCGAGCACAGTCCCAGATCTCTGGGGTTAAACCGAGCACGGTCCCAGATCTCTGGGGTTGAACCAAGCACAGTCCCAGATCTCTGGGGTTAAACCGAGTGCAGTCCCAGATCTCTGGGGTTAAACCGAGCACAGTCCCAAATCTTTGGGGTTAAACTGAGTGCAGTCCCAGATCTCTGGGGTTAAACTGAGTGCAGTCCCAGATCTTTGGGGTTAAACCGAGCACAGTCCCAGATCTCTGGGGTTAAACTGAGTGCAGTCCCAGATCTCTGGGGTTAAACCGAGCACAGTCCCAGATCTTTGGGGTTAAACCGAGCACAGTCCCAGATCTCTGGGCTTAAGCCAAGCACAGTCCCAGATCTCTGGGGTTAAACCGAGCACAGTCCCAGATCTCTGGGGTTAAACCGAGCACAGTCCCAGATCTTTGGGGTTAAACTGAGCACAGTCCCAGATCTCTGGGGTTAAACCGAGCACTGTTCCAAATCTTTGGGGTTAAACCGAGCACAGTCCCAGATCTCTGGGGTTAAACCGAGTGCAGTCCCAGATCTCTGGGGTTAAACCAAGCACAGTTCCAGATCTCTGGGGTTGAACCAAGCACAGTTCCAGATCTCTGGGGTTAAACCAAGCACAGTCCCAGATCTCTGGGGTTAAACCAAGCACAGTCCCAGATCTCTGGGGTTGAACCAAGCACAGTCCCAGATCTCTGGGGTTAAACCGAGTGCAGTCCCTTGTGGCAGCCCTGCGCTTGTGGCTCTGTCTGGGTTTGGGATTCTGTGGTGCTGCTGTCCCTGGAGCAGGAGCAGAGCTGTGGGACAGGCCCAAGAAAGGCAAGGCCGGGCTCTGGCAGCTCCTGCGTCACCGGGACCTGCCCAGTGTCACCCGCTCGGTGCTGGGACAGCCCTGGAATCCACTGGCAGGGCCCAAAGGCAGCAGCCCTTTCCTTCCCAGCTGCCCTGTGCTGCAGCCTCGGGAATAATTCACCTTTTTCCCCCCCCTTTTTTTTTTAAGCATTCATTCCTGGTGCTGGCAGATTGCAGCTCCTGGCTGGGTGTCAGCATGGGCAGTGGCCCTCTGGAGCATCACCTTGCTCACTGCTGCTGTTTGTGAGTGGCTGGAAATGCAAAATATTAACCCAGAACTGCCCCTGGTAATTAAAATATTTGTTAATTTATGTATGGAGGCTGTTTGGCATCCCAGAGAGCGCTGGTCATTTAGGTTTAAGATGCGCTGGTCATTGGGGTCAAAGCTGGTCATTTAGGGTTAGGGAGTGCTGGTCTTTGGGGTCAGTGCTGGTCATTTAGGGTTAGGGAGTGCTGGTCTTTGGGGTCAGTGCTGGTCATTTAGGGTTAGGGAGCGCTGGTCATTTAGGGTTAGGGAGCGCTGGTCATTTAGGGTTAGGGAACGCTGGTCTTTGGGGTCAGTGCTGGTCACTTAGGGTTAGGGAACGCTGGTCTTTGGGGTCAGAGCTGGTCATTTAGGGTTAGGGAGCGCTGGTCTTTGGGGTCAGTGCTGGTCATTTAGGGTTAGGGAGCGCTGGTCATTTAGGGTTAGGGAGCGCTGGTCATTTAGGGTTAAGGAGCGCTGGTCATTGGGGTCAGTGCTGGTCATTTAGGGTTAGGGAGCACTGGTCTTTGGGGTCAGTGCTGGTCTTTGGGGTCAGAGCTGGTCATTTAGGGTTAGGGAGGGAGCGCTGGTCTTTGGGGTCAGTGCTGGTCATTTAGGGTTAGGGAGCGCTGGTCATTTAGGGTTAGGGAGCGCTGATCTTTGGGGTCAGAGCTGGTCATTTAGGGTTGGGGTCAGTGCTGGTCTTTGGGGTCAGAGCTGGTCATTTAGGGTTAGGGAGGGAGTGCTGGTCTTTGGGGTCTGTGGCTGTTGGTCATTAAAGCGTGTGGCCATTAGGGGGCTGTGGCTGCTGGTCACTGGGGGCCTGTGGCCGTTGGTCATTAGGGGGCTGTGGTCACTGGGGGCTCTGCCTGTGGTCACTGGGCACTCATTAAATGCTGTTTAATGAGTGCTCCAAGCCCACATTTCCATTTCCCAACCTCATTGATTTGCCCCTCATCCTAAAACAAGGCAGGAATGTGAGGACAGGGATGGCACAATCCGAGGACAGGGATGACAGGCTCCTGGTGAGTTTTCCTGGTGTGACACTGTCCCTCCCCACGCTGCTGATGTCCCCAGCACAGCACTAGGATGGGTTTTGCTGCATAATCTGTCTGGCCAGCTGTGTCCTAATCCTGCAGTTTTAGGAGGGGCCTGGGGGAAGGCACTGGTGTTGAGGCACTGCTATTCTCCTAAATATCTTTGGAAATAGGATTGAAGGACAATTTAATGTGTGTGTGTGCACTCCCAGCAGGGCTCTGAGGCGGGTAAGTATGGAGGATTTAGGATATCCAGAATATCCTATACTGTGGCCTGAGCACAGATGTTAGCCCTCTCCACAACGGGGGGACTGCTGAGGGTCCTTTGTGGGTTCCTAACGAAACAACCTTTTGGCTGTGAGCGTTCATTCCACTGAGATGCCCTTGGCCAGAGCTGGGCTGATCAGGAAAATAGGTCACTTGTATCCTGGGGGATTCCCTGCCCTGGAGCCCTAAATAGATGAGAGAGGAGGTCAGAGCGGAGCTCACAGCTGGCACAGGTATGGGATTGTACCCCTGGTGCCCCTGGGGGTGGGTCAGGTAAAGAGACCTTCTCAGGGAGCAGATCCCTGACCAGGGACACTTAATAACCCTGGCACATCTGAGCTTCCCAGGGCTGGAAAAGGCCTGGAAATTCCTCAGGGAGGGTGCCAGGGGCAGCTGCCAGGCAAGGGAGGAGCAGCAGGGATATTGGGAGTTCTTGCCCTGCAGCCCTGGTCACTGCCAGTACCATGGGTGTTCTCAAGCTGTGTCACTGCCAGTGCCACGGATGTCCCCAAGCTGTGTCACTGCCAGTGCCACGGATGTCCCCAAGCTGTGTCACTGCTGATGTGGTGGGTGTGTCACTGCCAGTACCATGGGTGTTCTTAAGCTGTGTCACTGACAGTGCCACGGATGTCCCCAAGCTGTGTCACTGCTGATGTGGTGGGTGTGTCACTGCCAGTACCATGGGTGTTCTCAAGCTGTGTCACTGACAGTGCCACGGATGTCCCCAAGCTGTGTCACTGCTGATGTGGTGGGTGTGTCACTGCCAGGACCATGGGTGTCCCCAAGCTGTGTCACTGCTGATGTGGGTGTGTCACTGCCAGTACCATGGGTGTCCCCAAGCTGTGTCACTGCCAGTGCCACGGATGTCCCCAAGCTGTGTCACTGCCAGTGCCACAGATGTCCCCAAGCTGTGTCACTGCTGATGTGGTGGGTGTGTCACTGCCAGTACCATGGGTGTCCCCAAGCCACCATGGGTGTCCCCAAGCTGTGCCAGTGTCATGGGTGTCCCCAAGTCACTATGGGCGTCCCCAAGCTGTGTCACTGCTGATGCCATGGGTGTCCCCCAGCCGTGTCACTGCCGGTGCCCTGGGTGTGTCACTGCCGGTGCCCTGGGTGTCCCCCAGCCGCGTCACTGCCGATGCCATGTCTCTAACTGTGTTTTCTGCCCCGCTGCTGTGTTGTGTGTGAGCTCTGTTGTTTTCTGCCGCTCTGTCACTGCGTTTCTGCTGCCCCTCCCTGCAGCCGGGTTTGTCAAGTCGCCCATGTCAGAAACTAAGCTCACGGGGGACGCCTTTGAACTGTACTGTGATGTGGTTGGGAACCCCACTCCAGAGATCCAGTGGTGGTATGCGGAAGTCAACCGGGCTGAGGCTTTCAAACAGCTGTGGGATGGCGCTCGGAAGCGCCGTGTCACCATTAACACTGCCTACGGGGCCAATGGGGTGAGTGTGCTGAGAGTAACCCGCCTTACCTTGGAAGACTCTGGGACTTACGAGTGCAGGGCCAGCAACGATCCCAGGAGGAATGACTTGAGGCAAAATCCCTCCATTACGTGGATTCGAGCCCAGGCTACTATAAGCGTCCTGCAGAGTGAGTCCGGCCCCCAGTAGTGGCACTGTAGTGTCTAGAGGCAGTCTGGTGACCCCGCCCCCGTGTCCCCACCCTCTGCCACCCTGTCCTGTCCTCCCGACCGCGGGCTGCTCCTCCTCGCCTGTAGTGCTGACCCCGTGTGCCTCCCGTGTCTCTTCTCCTTAGGAAAGCACTCGGGAAAACCTGGGGATGTGTGGTAGAGCTTCCGTGTGAAACCAGCCCGCTGTCGGATTTGTGTTTGTTCCCTCCTCCCTTTAGTTTTGTAGGAGGTTTCCAGCCTCCCTTGCTTTTCCACCAGTGCCTTTCTCTTTGATTTCCATGTTCTTCCCATCTCTAACCATTTCATTTTGATTTCTTCTGTTCTCTTGGAATTTCTGGGAATGCCTCCTCGCCTGGTTTTGGTTACATATCTGCTTCTGGATAAATCCTTCCCTTTCAGTTCTACGTGACCTTTCGTGTTTGGAATTTTCCATGAAGTTGTGGTGTTTCTTTTCCTTCCTGGCCAGCAGCATGTTCCTAAGGAGTTCTTTGATGCAGCAGCACTGAGGAGATGCAGCCATTCCTAATCCAGCCTGTGGGAGCAGGGGCGAACGTCCTACCCAGTGCTGAGCCCAAACTTGAGCTCAGTGACTCCATCCAGGGTGCAGCTCCTGGCAGCAGCAGAGCTCTGACAGCAGAGGTTGTGCTTGGCCCAGAATTGCTTTTTGTTCTTGTTTGTGGTAGGGCTTTCTTGCCTTCACTCTGCTTTTCAGCCCAGGTGGATTTGGGAGTTCTTACGGTCAGATTCCGTAGAGAAGAATTTTGGGCCAGATGTAAAACTTGCATTTTCCCAAGGAAATGGCTGCTGAGTTACAGGTAGAGGGAATGAAATCTGCAGTGTGCAGGTACAGGAGAACTTGTTTTGGGTGGTTTCTCAGTGCCCTCAGCTGACAGAAGAGCAGAGCAAAAGTGTGGTCTTGCTCCTGTGCTCTGTGCACAAACAACCCTTTAATGCCCTACTGGGTACAAAACTGTACCTTGATTTTTTTATTTGGGTACTTTGAAAAATCTCCCCCAAAGCTGTCCCCGAAGCCTGGTGCTGCCGTGGGCACTGCTGGATCAGAGACCTTCCCTCTGGAAATGGAAACAGCCTTGGTGCACGTGGAGAAATGTCTGGTGACCCCGGTGCTGTGGAGTGACCGCAGTGACACCGGGTCCCTGAGCTGGAGCCGCTCAGCTGGAGCTGCTCAGCTCAGCTCACCCCTCGGCCCTCCCGTGTCCTTTGGGCTCCCAAAGGACTGGAATGCTTGCATGGCCTCCAGCAGCAGCTCTGCCATCCTGGGAATGATGCTGGAAATGTGTCTGCTAGGGAGTGCTGTGTGCTGGAGAGAGCCCCGTGCCTTGCAGGGCCTGCTCTGGGACAGTCCTGGGGCTCCAGAGCGGCTCTGGGGGACACAATCCTGCTGCTGTGCAGAGCCAGCCTTTGGCAGCACAGCTGTGTCCCTGTGGACAGGGCGTCCCCTCCCTCAGGCCCCTGGCACTGAGCTGCTGCAGGCACTGCAGTTCAGCCTCTCCTCCCCTCCCAGTTTGTTCCAGCTGCTGCTGCTGCTGAGTGGGAGCTGCCTCCTGAGTGCCTTGTGTGGGATCTCGCTGCTCTGGGGCTCTGCTGTGCAGGGAAATGTGGAACAAACCTCTGAGTGCCTTCCCGTGTGTGCTGGGACAGCTGAGCTGCTCCTGCTGGGAGAAGGAGCCCATGGACATCAGTGCCTGCCTGAGCCTGCTGGAGGCGGAGGAAAACGGGAAGAAGTTCCCAAGGTGTCCCTGGAAGTGGAGCCCCTTCCCTGAGCCTGCCCAGATGGCCTCAGCTGCTCCATTCCGTTTGTCTGGGAAATGGGAATTGTGTGGCTCAGTGGAGTTGGAGTTTCCAGCTGCTGGTGGTGGCTGCTGCCCTGCTGTGACACCAAAGCCCCACAGAGCACAGGCTCTGTCCTGGCCTCTGCAGAGATCAACTTGCTTCTGAAAATCTGGCACCCAGGAACCACCGTCTGCCTTCCACCTCATTCCGGATTTGGAACCAGAATTTCACTTGCTGGGTTTTTTTTTTTAGTTGCTTTGCTTGGGCTTTAACTGTAAAAGCTGAGCTTACATAAAATGGGCACTTAAGTGATGAGCAAAAAGTGATTTTCTAGGTGAGCATCCTCCTTTGGCTGCTGCTGTCCCTGTATTCCAGTTGCAGTTTGTCTCCTGCAATTAAATGAGGAGACCGATCCATCAATTTGCTTTCTAAATAACCAAATCAAAGTAACATAAATGCAGGTGAAGCTGGAAATGAGACTTACAGCTGCCTTCAGTTCTGCTAAACTAAAACTGAAAAGGTTGCAGGTCAGTCACTGAGTTACTATTCCAGGCACACTCCAGAAATATTCCCAGAGCTCTGTCAGTGTTTTTGTGGGAGTGCAGATGAGCTCTTTGGGGTGGAAAAGCACACGGGGCAGGCCAGGAATGGTGCATGATGCAGGAATAACACAACAATTCAGGGCCCAAACAAACCATGAAAGGATAAAATGCCCAGGGTGGGAGAAAGGAGGCAGAAAGAGAGTGAAAAATGTGGTAATACAAACAGCAACTGCAGTGTTGCTGCAGTTAAAGAATGATTTAAAGAGATGGATTTCCAAAAAGGATATCCAGGACTGGAATGCTGCAGGTTATCAGAGGATGGGTGTTTTTCCTCCCTGGGCAATAATCTAAGGATGTGCCATGGGATACAGGCATGTTCCTTCCCTGTGTGGAAAGCTGGGATGGTTCTGACACAGAATTGGGGTTTTCTGTTCTCTCGTTGTGTTTCATAACCTGCGTTCCAGAGGCTCCACGGATCATAAATTTATATCCCAAACTGTTGCCACAGGGCACGGCAGAGGTTCCAGAATCCAAAATCCTTGCGTGACTTGCAGAAATCAGGGAGATGTCTGCTGATTCCTCAGCCCCCTGCATCCAGAGGGGAATCTGGAATCAGTCAGGAATTCATCCCAGGCAGGGCACACAGCAGCATTTCCACACACAGAGCCTCTGGGGTGGCCTGCAGGCCAAGCTGCCAAAAAAACCTTTTTTTATTTAATTTTTTTTTGAAGACTTAACAGCAAAAATTGTGAAATTTTTAAACTGCCGTCCTGTGTGAGGTGTTTTTTCACAGAATGCTTCAGACCTGAGGTGAGGCACAGGCCCTGCGGCAGAAAGGTCTTTTTGCCAAGTTTGGGAAGCAAATTCTGTGACAGAGAATCAGCCAGCTGCGTGTGCTGGAGAGCAGCAGCACCTGCAGCAGCTGAAGGCAGCGTGGTTCTCAAACAGCAGGACAGTGCCCTCATTGATTTTAGCACTTCTGAAAGGCTTTGCCCTAAAGAATGGGAATTTGGTGTTGCCAGGTGAGGCTGTGGGTGGAACAGCCCCAAAGCAGCCAGCAAAGTGCAGAACTCCTGGGCTCTGCTCATGCACTGGGGCTGTTTTTGTTCTTTATAAATCTTTGTGCTCAAGGTTGTTTCAGACACCAACCAGTTGCAGCTGTGATTTTAGCCTGCTGTGTATCTTTACATTTCCCTGTCAGCTTTTGGGTGCTGCTCTCCCTCAGCCTCCTGCCTTCCCCAGTTCCACACACCAGGGAAGTTGTGCCGTGTGGAATCTCCTGGCTGCACCTGGGCCCACAGCAGCCTTTGGCCAGGGACAGATCCAGAATATTACTGAGAAGTCTAAATTTGAGCGCTGTTTATATAAAAAATGGGTTTGTTTGAAACCTCAAGGAGAAGAATTCACGGAATGACCAGGATGGAAGAGACCTTCAAGGTCATGGAGTCCAACCCAGCCCCACCACCCCAACTGAACCCTGGCACCCAGTGCCACATCCAGGCTTTGTTAAACACACCCAGGGATGGGGACTCCGCCACCTCCCCGGGCAGCCATTCCAGAACTTTATCACTCTTTCTGTAAAGAACTTTTTCCTAATACCTAACGTGTCTTTCCCTTGGTGCAGCTTGAGACTGTGTCCTCTGGTTCTGTCAGTTCCTGGAGAAAGAGCCCAACCCCACCTGAGCACAGCCACCCTTCAGGGAGCTGTGGAGTGATAAGGTCAAAGAGTGATAAGAACCAAGTGCCAGCCAGCAAGAAGCTTCTGGAGGAGTAACTGAGGCCTCCCGTGCGGCCCCAGGAGTTTGTTTGGGGAGCACAGAGTGTGTCGGGAGTGCTGGTGTTACCTACCAGACGGACGGGAATTCCCAAGAAACCATTAACCCCTTCTGTCTCTCCCCAGGAGCGCGGCCCCGGGGCGCCGCCGCGCCACCTCCCAGCTCTTTGGTTTGGTTGTGCTTCCTCCGTGTGTCCCGCAGTGCCATCCCCCGTGTGGTGCCCTCCCCTCCCGCCCCCTGTGCCACGTAGAGTAGCTGGCACTGTCCCCGGGGGCCGGGCGCTGAGGGCTGTCCCTGCCTTGCAGAGCCGCGGATCAACGCCAGCGAGGACGTGGTACTGCACGTGGCCGGCGTGGCCGTCACGCTGCAGTGCAACCTGACCAGCAGCCCCAGCCCCCTGGCCGCCAGCTACTGGGTGAAGAACGGCGAGGAGATCCCGGGCACCAGGAAAGCCTCCAACACCACCGAGTACAGGTGGGTGCTGGGCTCAGCCAGGGCACCAGGGCACACCCGCTGTTCCTTCCTGCAGTGGTGCCTCAGTAAAACTGTCCATTCTGAGCTGTTCTCCAGGGTTCATGGATGGGTCTGCTGCTGCACATAGTCCAAGAGCCCAAAATCCCAGCTGGAATGAGAAATGGGAACGGGCAGGGCCAGGCCTGCCTTGGGGAGGGGAGAGATGGTGTTCCTGAGGTGTGGGTGGCCTGTGCTGAGCCAGGGGACAAGGGCACAGCTGTTGTTCCACAGTGGTGGCTCAGTAAAACTCCTGTAAGTTCAGAGCTGTTCTCCAGGCTTCATGGATGGGTCTGTTGCTGCACATTATCCTGGAGCCCAAAATCCCAGCTGGAATGAGAAATGGGAACGGGCAGGGATGGTGTTTCTGAGGTATTGGTGCCTGGGGTATGCCAGGGGAGCACACCTGGTGTTCCCACAGTGAGCTCCAGGGTGGATGAGTAAAACTGTAAATTCAGAGCTCTTCTCCAGGGTTCAAGCACACACACAGCGTGGTTTTGGTTTCCTTGGAGCGTGTGGGGTTTATCCTGCCTGTCTCCTTAAGGATGGGTCTGTTGCTGCACATCCTCCTGGAACCCAAAATCCCAGCTGGACTGAGAAATGGGAACGGGCAGGTATGGTGTTTCTGCGATGTTCCTGAGGTGTGGGTGGGGTTGTTTGGTCACAGCACCGCTGTGGGATGATCCCAGACCTTGGCTGGAGCTGGTGGGATCCCATGCAGCTCCCTTGGTGCCCTCAGTCTGTTCCCTCTGTGATTTTCTTGCCCTGTTTTTTCTTTCAATCCATTTTCCCCCTTGATGCACAGCAAATCCAACTTCCATTCCAGTTCCACGTTAAGCCAAGCTGAAGAGCACTTTAGGGACGTTTGAACCCCTGCTGGCAACTTGGTCCCAAGTTTTCTGTCTCTAGAGGGGCCCTTTTCCCCCTACTTCACTGACACAGGGCTGGGGGATGTCCCAGGTTTGCATGGCCCTTTGCAAAGCAGCCTCTCGTCCACAGCATTTTGGAAGTTGGGTTTGATCCTGATAATGATTTGTCCTTTCGTTTTCCCCTTTAGCTCACTTTGAATTACCTGGCTTTTTTTGCAGTTAAAAACTGAGTCTCTTTTCCTTCCATAACTCCTTCCTGTCCCTCCCTCAGTGCAGTGTTTAGCACTGGGCCTGAGCTCTGGGGGCTCTGCTTCCTTAAGGAGGAATCACTGCATGGGAGTGGTGCTCAGGGTTCCTGGGAATTGCACATTATTGCCCAGCAAGGGCCAGGCTGAGGCTGACTCCTGTTCCAAGCCAGGCTGGATTTTCCCTTCCAAATTTCTCTGTAAAGAAGGATTTAGGCTTGGCTTCAGTTTTAACTGCTGGGGAAGGAATGAGTGAAGTGGGAGAGCACCAGAGTCCCCCTGTCCCTAGGGAATGGGGGGACTGTGGGCGCTCCCAGCAGTCCCAGGGACAGCTGGAGAAATCCCAGGTTTCCATTTGCAGAGTAGATCCTGAATTCCTGACCACTCCTGAATTCCTGACCAGTCCTGGGCTGTTTTGCTGATGCTGGAGTTCAGGCTCTCTCTGCTGATAGGTTTTACTTTGGATCTGCCCCTTAACTATGCTTTGGTTACATTTAAAATCCAAGAATTCCAAGTTTTCTCAGTGAAAAGCAGCAGCAGCATAGCTGTGTTTAACAGAGGGTGTTCACCTCCCCTATTTACTTATATTTTGGTTTATATGTTGCTTCATCTTTTGTATTCTGTTTATTTCCCTTAAACTCCCGGGCTCTTGTTTTTTTCAGTCCTTTATTTTGCTGCAAGATGTTCTTGGTGCTTGGAGTTCAGAGCTGGGTACTTCTATCATCCAGAAAGCTCCAGAATTTAAACTGCTTCAATTAAAAATCCTGCCTCTTCCAGCACTGGCAGTGCAATGAACCTCTCCTAACCCTTCATGCAGCTCGGGCTGGCTGCAGGGAGCTCCTGGCTGCCTGTGAAACCTTGAGCTGTGTCAGTTGGCAGCTCCTGAATGATTGATGGCAACCAGAGCCCGGGGAGAGTCAGACAATTCCACCTTGTCCTTCCTCCTCGTTCTGAGCATCGCCTGCAGCGCCTTCAAACCAGCAGCGCTCAGAGCGTGCTTATTGAACTGCTCTGCATTGGAAAGTTGCTTATCTGAAATTAATTCACTTTATAACTTGAGATTTGGGCGTGTAAACGCTGTCAGCACTCAGACTGAAGTGAGCAGCTTTTTCCATGTGTCTCAGCAGTTTCCACGTGTCATTAACTGATTTTATTGCAGGGTTTGTGTTCTTCTGCGGGAGCTTTTTTGCTTGAATAAAAAAGAATTAATAAAAAAGGGAAGGATAAGAAATAAAAGAATTAATAAGAAATAAAATAATTAATATAAAAGGAATAATTAATAAAAAAGTAATTACTAAAAAAGGAGTCTTTTGAGGGAGGAAATGGTGCCTCATTGTGGGGGGTGGGCGTGCCCTGGTTGCAGCAACAATTAAAGGGTGCAATTAAGGGGTGTTAATTGAGGTGCTGTGGGTGTGAGGCAGCTGTGCTGTGTCCTGTCCCTGCAGGATCCTGAAGGCCCGAGCAGAGGAGTCGGGGGAGTACCTGTGTGTGTTCGTGTTCTCCGGCTCTCCCGTGGCCAACGCCACCATCGAAGTCAGAGGTACTGCTGGAACTGTCCCTGTGCCATTGTCCCCTCCCCTGGCCCTGCAGGTGGCACTCCCTGCCTCCCTCAGCGGCGCCACAACAGAGGAAAGGCCTCCTCAGCATGCAGAGCCAGGCCTGGGTTAACAACCAGAAATAATGATTTATTGGCATAGATAAATGCTCTGATTGTGAGGGAAAAGCTGCACACGTTCAGGGAAGGAGCTCAGAGATGGGAGCAGCCATGCATCTGTGGGCACTGAAACACCTCTGGGTCTTGGGCACCTCCAGGAGCATGAAATTAGGAATAAAAGCTGCAAAATGGGCAAGGTCTGCCACGAGTGTGGCTGTGGGGGAACCACAGAGCAGTGCTGGTGTCAGGAAATGTCAGGGAATTCCCAGGGGGCTGCAGGGAGGGCTCAGGTTGGGAATTTGTGTGGAATTGGGCAGGCCCTGGGATCCGGCTGGGAGGATCCATCACTCTCTGGGAAATGGAATTCCACCACCCTGTGCCTCTGAGCAGCTTGGCTGGGTGTTCAGGGTATACAGGCGGAGGGGTTTCATTTTCCTTCTTTTCCTTTTCTTGGGGATTTTTTCTCCCATTCTGCCCTTTTGCTTTAATTGCTGAATCTCCTAATGTTACCCTAATTAAAATGTAAAGTTCCTGCTGGCTCCTCTGGGCTGCTTTAGCTGACAAACCACTCCTGGAGAGGGGAAATGCAGCTCTGGGAGTGGAGCAAGACCTCTGCCAGCTCTGATGGTCTCTGCAAGGCCCTTTGGCAGTGTTTGCCACGGGGCTTGGCTGCTGCTCTGCCAGGCAGGGCCACCAGGAGAGCTTGGCAGGGAGCTGGGAGTTCACTCTTGGGCAAGAAAAGTCAATTTCTGTGATTGAAGTGCAAGGAGAACCGATCCCACTCACTTCCCACGGGGAATTCACACCAAAATGCTCCTCCTGGGAAGCTGGGCATGGTAAATGGGGACTGCACTTGGAGCAGATGTGAGGGACGGTGACACCACCCGGGTGCCTGTGCACATCTGTCATTTCATATTTACCTGCACGGGTCGTGTTGGTGCTCAGGCAGTAACACTCAGATTTAATTGTAATTATGTTGATTGTAATTATGGTGCATCTCTCTCTGCTGATGCACAGGGAAAGGAGGGTGCTGACTGCCAGAGTGCTCCTGCTCCAAAAATAGGGATTTTCTGACAGCTCGTGAACTGCCTCCCCAGAGCCGGTGGCAGAGGCAGCCCAGGGCGTGCAGGGCCACCTCCCCTGGTGTGCTCTGCCTCCTGTCCTGCCCTGGCCCTGGAATGGCCCTGGAGCAGCCTGGCCTAGGGGGAAGTGTCCCTGCACACTGGATGGGCTTTAGGTCCCTTCACCCAAACTATTCTGGGATTTTTTCACCAAAAAGTCCATAGGGCAGAGGTGTGAGAGCAGTTGGGAATTGAGGGTTTAGTGACAGTGTCTGGTGCCTTTCCTGGAAACTCATTCCAGGGCTGCCTTCCCTCTGCCAGCTCTGCTGAGCTGCTGGGGGGCTTTGTTCCTGCTCAGGACCCCAGAGCTCTGGGGGCAGCTCCGAGCTGCAAACCTGAGGCTGAGCAAATGCTGGGTTTAGGGAAACGCTGGGTTTAGGGAATCCAGCAAATGCTGGGTTTAGGGAATCCAGCAAATGCTGGGTTTAGGGAAACGCTGGGTTTAGGGAATCCAGCAAATGCTGGGTTTAGGGAATCCAGCAAATGCTGGGTTTAGGGAAACGCTGGGTTTAGGGAATCCAGCAAATGCTGGGTTTAGGGAAACGCTGGGTTTAGGGAATCCAGCAAATGCTGGGTTTAGGGAAACGCTGGGTTTAGGGAATCCAGCAAATGCTGGGTTTAGGGAAACGCTGGGTTTAGGGAATCCAGCAAATGCTGGGTATAGGGAAACGCTGGGTTTAGGGAATCCAGCAAATGCTGGGTTTAGGGAAACGCTGGGTTTAGGGAATCCAGCAAATGCTGGGTATAGGGAAACACTGGGTTTAGGGAATCCAGCAAATGCTGGGTTTAGGGAAACGCTGGGTTTAGGGAATCCAGCAAATGCTGGGTATAGGGAAATGCTGGGTTTAGGGAATCCAGCAAATGCTGGTTTTAGGGAATCCAGCAAATGCTGGGTTTAGGGAATCCAGCAAATGCTGGGTATAGGGAAACGCTGGGTTTAGGGAATCCAGCAAATGCTGGGTATAGGGAAATGCTGGGTTTAGGGAATCCAGCAAATGCTGGTTTTAGGGAATCCAGCAAATGCTGGGTTTAGGGAATCCAGCAAATGCTGGGTATAGGGAAACGCTGGGTTTAGGGAATCCAGCAAATGCTGGGTATAGGGAAATGCTGGGTTTAGGGAATCCAGCAAATGCTGGTTTTAGGGAATCCAGCAAATGCTGGGTTTAGGGAATCCAGCAAATGCTGGGTATAGGGAAACGCTGGGTTTAGGGAATCCAGCAAATGCTGGGTATAGGGAAATGCTGGGTTTAGGGAATCCAGCAAATGCTGGGTTTAGGGAAAGTGGCCCTTGGAGCAGGGATCTTGTGTCTCCTTTTCCTTGGCACTGGAGCAGGTTGGGGTGCCCGGGGTGATTTTGGTGGGGTGGTGGTGCTGGAGCTGCCAGGCCTGGCTAGGGCACCCCCTCCTGCCCCCTGGGAGGGGATTTTTGATTGCTGCATTTCCACCTGGGGAATCCATGCAGTGCTGGTGAGCTCTGGAGGCCTGAGGATGAAATAGTGAAATGCAGCCCTGGAGAGCTCTGCAGTGCTCCTGCTCTTGCAGGATCTTGGGAGCAGGGGACAGGAAACATTTGCTGGAAGGACCTTTTGAATTCCTCTTCCTGTGAGGCCTTTCTGCCCTTGCCTCATCAAGGGATTCCTCCGGGTCCCTTTGCACCTTCCTGTTCCATCCTCCCCAGTTATTCCTGGGGAAGAGCCTGCTCCTCAATTCCTGGCTGTCTCAGCAAACCTCTGCTGCAGCCTGGCTCCTCTCTACCAGCAATGAATTAAATTGGACATTCTCTGAGCCCAGCTGCATCTTGGTGTGATCCACAAAAATCCTCTCACATTCCCCCTTCTCCTGGTGCCTTCAAGCTCCAGAGGGAGACAGGGATTGGAGTCATAACCAGAAAAAGAAACTTTCCAGAGCCCCTGTTCAGGTCACCCCTCAGACATCCCAGTTTGCAGTGCAGGAATATTTTTAGGTGCTTTGCCCTTGCTTTAATTTTGTCTCTTAATGGGAAACTTGAAGGTAACTGGGTCATGGTTTGGAGGTGCCACACATTTAAATTTCCCTCTCCTTTTCAGCTTCTTTCAGAGCTTGGAAGGGCTGAATGCCTCGTGTATATGAGGAAATTAATTTTCTGGCTGTGTGACCCCTAAACTCTTCAGAAAGCTGCTGCACCCTGAGTTCTGTGCCTGTTGGGAGCTGGGAGCACTGGAGCCCCATTGTCACCCTGCCACAAACCCCTTTTCTCCTGTGTTTTGGTTTAAAGCTCTCAAAATGATTCTGCTTAGAATTCCTCTCATGTCAAGCGTGCCTGAATGTCTGTTTATTTTTCCTTTTTTTGGTAGCAGTTAATTTCAATTAGCTCTGCTTCCTTTTGCTCTTTGTGAGGTGTTTCCAGCCCACCATCAGGATGTTTCCTGCTTCATGTGCAGGAATTCAGACCTCCCTTTGCCAGGGGCATTCTGCTGGTGCCAGTGATGTAGCAGTGACAGAGCAGCTCTGAGCAGAGAGGGGACTCTGCTGCCTGAGAGCTGAAATCCAAATCCTTCCCAACAAAACCTGCCTCACCCTGATGCCTTGAGGAGCTGGAGCAGAGGAAGAGTCAGGAGGAAGAAAGTGGAGATTTATTGAAGTGCCTTCAAAGGCCACACCCTGGCAGTAGGAGCCACAGTCGTGGCTCGGCCCAGATGGCTCCAAGATGGAAGTTAAAGAGGGCTTGGTCATGAGATCTCACATTTTGATAAGTTTTAGTCCTCTTGCATATAGGATTTAACTGTCCAATTAACAGCTTCAAATGATGAAGTTTCCCCCTCCTTGCTTGCTTGCCCGCCCTCCTCTTTTCAGGTTCTTTATTCTTTGGGCCTGAAGTTTGAAGAGATTGTCCTTGAGTCTCCAGCCAGAATAGAGTTGTTTTGTCTTCACCACCCTGTGAAAAGATCCCAGTAACACTCAAAGCTAAAAGCTGCACACCAACACAGAACAGAAAAACTTAAAACCGAAGGAATCAGCCCTGGGCTTTGGCAGTCATGGAGCAGAACAGTGCAGGGAGCAATCCTGGCTTGAAAAGTTTCCCAGGAAAACCTGCTAAAGCTGGGGCTGCAGGGATGTGGGGCCAGCAGGACACAGTTTCCTGCACTGTTTGGGAGAGAAAATACTGGCTTGGTGTCTGGGTGGTGGCACTGAGCCCTGAAACACCAGCACTGCACAGAGCTCCCTGGGTGCTCCAGGAATAGCCCTGGCCCAGCAGAGCCAGGGAAGAGCAGAGGTATTCTGGGCACTGCTGCTCTGCTGGGATCACCCCTGGGAGCTGGGATCACCCCTGGGATCTGGCCTCTTCTTCCAGCAATGTCATTGTGTCACCCTGGAGCAGGAGTGGAGGTGTCCCAGAAAGTGTTCCCTTTCCCTTCCCTCCCTGCCAGCAGCCTGACACAAACTGGGCCAGCTGGGCGTGCTGTCCCTGTCCCCTTTTCCAGGCTCAGCCCTGCTCAGGGTGGCACTGGAAGCCAGCCCATGGTGGGGGGTGCAGCTCCGAGCTGCTGAGTGCCACTGCTGCTCTTCCTCATGGGAGTGTTCCCAGTTTGCAGTCCCTGGTGGCATTCCAGCAGTGCCAGCTCTGGGATCGTGTCCTTGTCACTGCTGGGCTCTCGTGTCCCTAGGCTGGAGGAGATCCCTCCTTGGCATCCTCCAGGAAGCAAAAGCCACAGGGGCCTCACCCAGCTCCTGCTTTAAGAACATCCCAAGCCCAGCAGGGAAGTGGTGACACCTTTCAGTAGGTCCCCAGATGATCTTGCCCTCTGGAGCCCTCATTATCTGGGATAAGTGTCATTTTCCTCTGTGAGGCTGGGGACAGGGCTGGGAAGGATGTGGCAGGTGCTCTGCAGGGTGCTGCCAGCCCCAGAGCTGATTGATTTCCTGCCTGAAGACCTGAATTCAGCTCAGAAACTCCATCTGCTCCAGGTGTTCCTGCCCCTTGCAGGCACAGGGAGTGTGGGATCACCTGGCAGGTGGGGAATGTTCCTCCCAGCTTCCTTCAGCTTCTGGCAGCTCCTTTCCGTACAAGACCAGGGGGTTGTTTGGATCTGGTGCCTTCATGCAGGTCAGGTTTTATGTCTGATGTGTAAAGATGCATTTTGGGTGTCAGTTTTCTTAAATAAATCCCTTGGGTTTGTTCTTGGCCTGTTCTTACCTGTCCTGGTGTAGTGGTTTTGGCATCATCTTGGAATTAATGAGTTGGCATCTGGCTGAGCTTCATCCTTTGGTCAGGACTCCTGCAAAGCCTGGGAAATGCTGTGTTGGAAATGCTGTTGGAATTCCCATGGACACTTGGAGAATACCTGGAGCCTCTCCTGGTGTGCCTGTCCAGGTGAACACACAGCAGCAGGAGCTGAAGCCCAGGCTTTCCTATAGCCATGGATTTTCTGTGGTTCACAGTCTCATTTTGGTAATGCTGTTACTGTCCAAAAAGGATCTGAGGCACGGGATGCTCCCTGCATCAAAACCCCTTTGACACAGCAGGAAGCATGTCAGCTTGCCAGGCATTTTCCCAAAGATTTGTGCTGCAGTTTTGGGAAGAGCAGGCTCAGCTGCTGTCTGCTGGCACGAGGAGTTTTGTTCCCTTTGAGCTGAGCTGTGAAATTCCCTCATTCTCTGAGCCTGCAGCTGGAATTGCTGGCTCTGGGTGTGCACGTGCAGGGAATCTGCTGGTGGTGCAGGGAAGTCTCCTGTAGGAAATCCCAGTTTCCTGCAGCAGCCGGGCTGGCCTGGGGTGGATTAACAGCTCAGAGCTGCCATCACACATCCAGCCACGTGTGCTGTAATTAGGAGCTGCAGCTTTAAAGGTGGGCCCTGCAGCCTGGGGCCATCTGCTGGGCCAGGGGTCAGCCCAGGCACTGCCCTGAGCCAGCCTAAGCTCGGGAGGGTTTAGGGCTGCTCCCAGGGACACAAACACAGCACAGGGTTCAGGGCTGCTCCCAGGGACACAAACACAGCACAGGGTTCAGGACTGCTCCCAGGGACACAAACACAGCACAGGGTGTAGGGCTGCTCCCAGGGACACAAACACAGCACAGGGTGTAGGGCTGTGCTGAGGGACACAAACACAGCACAGGGTGTAGGGCTGTGCTGAGGGACACAAACACAGCACAGGGTGTAGGGCTGCTCCCAGGGACACAAACACAGCACAGGGTGTAGGGCTGTGCTGAGGGACACAAACACAGCACAGGGTGTAGGGCTGTGCTGAGGGACACAAACACAGCACAGGGTGTAGGGCTGCTCCCAGGGACACAAACACAGCACAGGGTTTAGGGCTGTGCTGAGGGACACAAACACAGCACAGGGTGTAGGGCTGTGCTGAGGGACACAAACACAGCACAGGGTGTAGGGCTGTGCTGAGGGACACAAACACAGCACAGGGTGTAGGGCTGCTCCCAGGGACACAAACACAGCACAGGGTTTAGGGCTGTGCTGAGGGACACAAACACAGCACAGGGTGTAGGGCTGCTCCCAGGGACACAAACACAGCACAGGGTGTAGGGCTGTGCTGAGGGACACAAACACAGCACAGGGTTTAGGGCTGCTCCCAGGGACACAAACACAGCACAGGGTGTAGGGCTGCTCCCAGGGACACAAACACAGCACAGGGTGTAGGGCTGTGCTGAGGGACACAAACACAGCACAGGGTGTAGGGCTGTGCTGAGGGACACAAACACAGCACAGGGTGTAGGGCTGCTCCCAGGGACACAAACACAGCACAGGGTGTAGGGCTGTGCTGAGGGACACAAACACAGCACAGGGTGTAGGGCTGTGCTGAGGGACACAAATACAGCACAGGGTTTAGGGCTGCTCCCAGGGACACAAACACAGCACAGGGTGTAGGGCTGTGCTGAGGAACACAAACACAGCACAGGGTTCAGGGCTGCTCCCAGGGACACAAACACAGCACAGGGTGTAGGGCTGCTCCCAGGGACACAAACACAGCACAGGGTGTAGGGCTGCTCCCAGGGACACAAACACAGCACAGGGTGTAGGGCTGTGCTGAGGAACACAAACACAGCACAGGGTGTAGGGCTGTGCTGAGGGACACAAACACAGCACAGGGTTTAGGGCTGTGCTGAGGGACACAAACACAGCACAGGGTGTAGGACTGCTCCCAGGGACACAAACACAGCACAGGGTTTAGGGCTGTGCTGAAGGAGACAAACACAGCACAGGGTTCAGGGCTGCTCCCAGGGACACAAACACAAACACAGCTCTTCCATAACATCCCCTTGGGGTAGGAAAGCACAGCTTCCAGGGAGCAGGTGGGATTTGGGTCCGGGTGAGTGAAAGAAGCCTGTTAGTCCTTACAAGCTGCTCTGTTGTCTCGTAGCCACTCCTGACATCACTGGGCACAAGAGGAGTGAGAACAAAAACGAGGGCCAGGAGGCCCTGATGTACTGCAAGTCTGTGGGCTTCCCCCACCCCGAGTGGGTCTGGCGCAAGAAGGTCAATGGGGTGTTTGAGGTAAGGAAGGGGGTCAGGATGTCTCCACCTGCCCAGACCCCCAGAGACGGAGGAAAAGCAGCACCCTGGGGTTGGGCATGGGCTCTTGAAGGAGCTTTGTGACTTCTCAGAGTGCAGTCCCTTCAAAGTGTGAGTGAAGGTGGATATTTTTGGCAGCAGTGAGGATGGATGGGTGAATAGAAAACTGATATTTATATATAAATACATAAAATATAAATATATAAAAATAAATACATAAATATAAAATTGATGTTTATATTATTGGTATGTGAAAAAAAAAAACTGCTCACTGCATTGCTGGGCAATGTTAAGAACTTACCCTGAAAGCCATTTTGTGGAATTTGCTACAAACTGCAAGATCTGACTTATGAAACATGATTTAAAACCACATTGGGTTATAAATTCCTCCAAGTTTTACTGGTTGAGCTCACAAGACTTAATATGAGGAGGTGGCAGTGATCCCTGTTAGAGCTCGGGTGATCTGTTTGTTCCATGTAGCCAGTGACGTAGTGAGCAGGAAAATGTGACCAGCAGTGGGAATAGGAGAGGGGAGCTGGGAATTTCCAACCCCTCCAGCCCAGCTGTTTCCTGTTGCCGCATGGATTGGATGGATGGAGCCAAAATGTGAAGCAAATAGCAGGGTGGGATGAGTGTTCCCTGCTGAGTGTGAGCTGGAGGTTTTAAGGAGTGGCTGAGTGCTGGCAGTGACCAGGCTCCTGAGTGCAGGGTTCCCTTCCTGGTGTTTGGAGAGATGAACACCAGGCCTGGGCTCCTCCCTCAAATCTCCTCCTGTTCCCGTGCCTCAAAGGCCTTAAAGCTGTTGTCCTACCCTTGTCCCTTTGCCAGGACATCAACAACTCCTCGGGCAGGTTCTTCATTTCCAACAAAGAGAACTACACCGAGCTGAGCATCACAAACCTGCAGATCAACGAGGACCCCGGCGAGTACCAGTGCAACGCCACCAACCAGGTGGGCTCCGTGTCGGTCACCACCATCCTGCGCGTGCGCAGCCACCTGGCCCCGCTGTGGCCCTTCCTGGGCATCCTGGCGGAGATCGTCATCCTGGTGGTCATCATCGTCATCTACGAGAAGCGGAAGCGGCCGGACGAAGTTCCCGACGGTAAGTGCGCCCAGCGGCGCCGCTGAGCGAGCACGGCGCGGCCGCGGGACCGGCCTGCTGCTGGAGGAGCCACGGGGCCTCGGCAGGAAGGACCAGCAGCCCAGCCTGTCCCGCTCCACGCTCCTGCCTTTCTCCTCTCTTCCCTCTCCGGACATGAAGCCCAGAGGGCGCGATGCCCAGGGCTGGATTTCAGGGGGTCTCAGGGGTGGGAGGGGGTTGTGGATGTCTTTAAAGCTTTGTTGCATGAGGGGTGGAGCGCTCCCATCTCTTTCCTGAGAAACGCTGTCCCTCTGCCCCAAGGAGCGTGGGGCAGCACAGGGGCAGAGCTGGCAGCACCCTCCCCCCGGTGGCATTCCCTCCTCCCCGTGGCCCTGGGGTCGGACACTGGGCAGGGGCTGTGAGGGAACATCACACTCAAACCAAGGAATCATTGCACTTCAAGGGATTGGGGCTGCAGAGGTGCTTCAAAACGAAAATGTGTGCAGGGTTCAGAGATGGGGGGAGGGCTCTTTCTCTGCTGTGTAGCTGAATCTGTAGTTAAGGAATGCTCTGGAACCTCTATCTATCGTAGCCACTGATTAAGTTTTATAAAAATAGGGCTTATTATCAGGTTTGATGGTAGCAATAATTAATTAATTAATCTGTGTTTGGTACATACAACTAGTAGTAACTTTTATCTATGAGCTTCTCCTGCACACCTTCCCCTGTGTACAGCTGGGGAAAGGGGCAGTGTGAGGCTGAATATTTGCAAGATCCATGCTGAGAAACAGCCTTTAATGTGCTGCTAGCAGCTTACTCCAGTGTGTAGTGAGAAAACCTCTGTGAGGACTCCTTGGGAGAAGCAGCAGGAATGTCGTGGTGCTGTAGGAACACGATGGATCCAAGCATGGGGCAGGTGGAGGGCAGCGTGCTGGAGTGACCCTCAGCACCATCCTGGGCTGGCCAAGCCCTTCCCAGTGAGAGCTGTTTGCCAGGGCAGCTGGGTGTGGCTGTGGGGCTGCAGGGGGCCCTCACAGGGCGTGAAAATAGAGGTGTGAGGCAGTGATGTGTGTGTGGGGTGGGCACAGCCACCTTCACAGGCTCCACAGTGAGGAGAGAGGAGCTCGTAGAACACAGCAAATGGAATAACGGGAGAAGGGCTGAGGCTTGGATCAGAACTGGCTGAAACATTGCATCCCTAGAGGAGACCAGCTTTGGTTGTAAGCCTTGAGTAGCACTTACTAACTGCTTACAGAGCATGTGTGGGGGCTGCTCTCAGGATGGAGCCCCCCATTTGAACCGTAGTGCATGGTCTGTGCATCACTAACAGCTTCCAGTGGCTCCGGGGCTTGTCCTGCCCTCAGCGTGGCCTCAGGGACCTCCACCAGCCCGGAAAACTCGGAACAGACGATTTTCATTTCCCCTTGCGCATACCCACCTCCACGTCAGTGATTATAGTTCCCCCCGTTCAGAATTTTCATTGGATGAAGTTTCACAAGGACCAAAACAAGGTCTTGGGAATTTGATACACAAATATTCCCTGCAAAGAGCCCCAAATGAACTGAATCCAACAGGAGTTGGCTTTGGTGTGACCAAAGATCACAGCAGAGCCCCTGTGGTGGTGCAGGGGAGATCCCACTGGAGGTGAAGAGCTCACTGCCTCTTCCCAAGGTGGGAGTTTTCCTGGCTGGTCTGGCCACTCCTCAGGTACCTGCGTGATCCAGGCTCATCATCCCCCTGGAGCTGTCCAGGATGATGAGCCATGGAGCTGAGGTTACTCCAGTGCTCACTGGGGCCACTGTTTTGAGGGCAGAGCCCTGGAGAGTGACATGCCGCACCTCCGTGGGGGCCAGATGTCCTCCCTGTCCCCTTCCCCGGAGGAGAAATCCATGCTGAGTATGACAGTCCGTAGCTGTGGATGAGGTTTGCCTGGCTGATGGACACAACTGGCGCCTTGAGTCCCGCATTCCTTGGATAGTTGTGCATTTTCCATACTGGCACCGAAGCTTTCCGTGCTGCCGTGGTGGGAAACGCCCCGGGAGCAGGGCACGTGCAAATGCACACGTGGGAAATCATCAGGAGCCTCCTGATTGCCACGTGTGGATCTTTGACTCGGGTTATCCTGAATTTTATTATTTTCAAGACATGGTTATGAAATGCCAAAGTTAATGCTGGAATGCAGCGGCGTGCTCGGCGTTTGGAATTTCAGCTCCCTCTTCCAGAATCACACCTTCGCCTCCGCTGCTGCAGTGAGCCGGGGAAGGAACACCAGGGAGCTGTGGCTGAGCCAGCAGGCTGAGGCCAAACACCACAGCACTCGTTATCCACAGCATCTGCCACCAGCCAGGATCCCTGCTGGCTTTTCCAGTCCTGGTGTCAGTGGGACGTGCTCACCTTTAGGGATGTGCTCATGGCTGAGCTCCATGTGAGATGGTGCTGCAACAACCACTGAGCTGTTGCTGCCCTTCCTGCTGGGATGGGAATGTTCTCCTTGGACCTCTCCAAACTGAGACACTGAGATTGCTTCATCATTGCCACCATCACCCCGTCTTCCCAGGGTGGAATAACTGTGGAATGCCCTTCTGGAGTCCCCATGTTTCTGTGAGGTGTGTGTCAGCCTGGATCCCACAGCAGGTGTGAGGGTGGGTGGCTCGTGGATCTGTTACCCCTTGCCTCAGCACGTCCTGCTGGGGGATGGCTCTGGCTGCAGATCCCTGTAAGAATCCCGAGGGTTGGGCTGCAGGTGTTGGACCTGTGGTGTCCCCCCCTCTGCAGGTGACACACATCCACCTCAAGGTGTCTACCACTGCCCCTCAGGAGTCCTCTGAGGTCCTGGCCACTATCTGGCCTGCTGAGAGGAGTGCCCAGAGAACTGGAAATGTGGCTTACTCAGACCCCTTGTAAAGGATTGTTTTTAAAGTTTGGAGAAAACCAGTGCTGCTGAACGTGGCCACTTCCTGTGTTCGGGAGAATCAAAGGCTTTTGGAGCAGAAGGAGCTGTTAATGAGCTGCCGGAGCACACCTTGGCTCCTGACTGGGGCAGTGCAGGATGAGCTGGATCCTGCTGGGAGCTGCAGATGCCCATGATGAGCTCTCATCTCGTGCTGTGCCCAGGTGATACTTTAGGGCTGGCTCAGTTAAACCTACACAAATGACAGTGTTTGGGATGTGCTGGGTCAGCTCCTCAGGTGAGACCAGTCTGGTGCTGAGCACAGCTGCCCAGTTAGTCCTGTGGGACATGACTGGTGGGACAGAAGCTCTGGGTGAGAGGATCCTCAGGCCTCTGGAATTTTTTCCCCAGCACCTGGGAATTCTGTCTGGCCAGCCCAAAGAAACAATTGGAATGAATTCCCTTTCCCTCAGATTTCCATGCTCTACAGGCTTCAAATGCCCTGGCTCAGCGTGCCCATGGCTCCATCCCGGGGAGGCTGGGGAGGGTGATGGGCTCCTGGCTACACTTGGAGCAGTTCTGTGTTCCCAAAACACTTCCCAGTAAAGATGTTCCCTCTGTTGGAAGCGCTGCCATGCTGGAAGAGCAGGGACACTCCTTTAACTTTGGCATTTCCTGACTGCAGGGCTCGGTTTTGCATGGACCTCGCTTTGTGTGTCCGATGAGCTGCTTGGTGTGCCTCAGGCCAGGGCTGCTCAGGAGCTCCTTTGCTGATGTTTCCTCCTTCTCAGAACTCTGATTTGGGAGTTGATTCTTTTTCCTGCTGCTGGAGAGCAGGAAAAGGAACATTGCACCCGTGAAATCCCTGTTTCCACCAAAACAGTGGCATCAGGGAGTACCTGGTGCAGGGTTTGCTGCAGAGCCTGTGGATGAGGGGTTCTCCCAGCACATCCAAATCCCGTGCTGGAAGGAGGAATGGAGGACAGATGGCGCTTGAATTCCCGCATCCTTTCAGAACGTGAGTTCTGACCTGCCTTACGCCTGGCAAGGCAGCATCCAGCTCGCTCCCCGTTCCCAGAGAGCAGCCAGGGGCTGGCAGATCCCGAGGGGGGCTGGCCACGTGCAGCTTCCGTGGCTTTGGGGGCGAGAGCTGCATGAGCGTGGCATGCCCTGGCACGTGGCTGCATGCCCGGCGGGAGGAGGTGCCAGCAGGGAATGCCGGGGTGCTCCCCTGGGCAGGGAGAGAAGGGAATGGCTTTGTTCTCTGTAGTACAGCTCGAGCTGCTTGGCTTCCGTAGACGGGTGATCAGCCAGCACCACCTGAGAGTAGCGTAGCAAAGGTTCCTGAAGGAGTGGGCTTTCTGCTGTTGTTGCATCAAATAGTCTGAAATCAGCACAGCCCCTGGCTTAAAGGGTGTTTTCTGGGGTAAGTAAAAAGTAAAAACCCCTTGGCTCCATTCCCCATAGGAATGGCAGTGGTTTTTGTACTTGTAAATCCATAGCCATGAGGTGACTGGGTTATAACATGTCCCTTTTCATTCTTCCCCTCTCATTCCTCAGCCTAATCCAAAGACTTCCCATAAATGTGTTTCTTCTCCTGGCTCTGCAGAAGCTCCATCCAAATCCCCACATTCTTTCTAACCCTCTTTTGCTTTTTTCTTGACTTTCCCTGTTCCTGCTATTACTGTAAGTAATTGAAAGAAACTAACTGTTTTAACTGCAACCATTTACCTTTTGTAACCCGTGATTTCGGTGTGGTTTTTTTTTCCCTTTTATGCACATCTTTCTCTCCCACACTTTAAATTTGTCAGGGTGAGCAGCTTGTGAGGCAGGTACATAATGAGGCCGTAGCCATCAGCTGTTCCCAGCAGCATTGCTGTATCCCAGTGGGAATGGACGCAGGACCCTGAGCTGTCACAGGCTCTGGCTGCTCCTCTAGAGCATTGAGCTGCCCCTGGATCCCTGGCAGTGCCCAAGGCCAGGTTGCACAGGGCTTGGAGCATCCTGGGATAGTGGGAGGTGTCTGGTGTGTCTGCCCATGGCAGGGGGTGGCACTGGATGGGCTTTAAGGACCCTTCCAACCCAAACCAGTCATGGATTGATTCTTCGCAGGTTTTAAAGCATGAGCTGAGAT
The DNA here is from genome assembly GCF_031753505.1 of Anomalospiza imberbis. Lineage (NCBI taxonomy): Eukaryota > Metazoa > Chordata > Aves > Passeriformes > Viduidae > Anomalospiza > Anomalospiza imberbis. Next base: position 18,427,146 of record NC_089693.1, on the reverse strand, counting down.
GTAGAATCCCTTCAGCAAAAATTGGAATCTTAGAGCTGGAAGAACCTGCTGGTGTTTCATTTTTAACTTCCACCAGTCATAAGATGCTACCCAGGATTAATTTGATACTAAAAATAAACCCTGTAGCTTTCCAAAGGCAGTGAAATAAACTGAGCGACATACAAAATGACTTGTAAATTAAGGCTGAAAATGGGAGGGGAGGCACAAAACACATTCCCATCCAAGTGGAGGATCTAAGGGAGATCTACTTGTCATCATCTTCCAACTTTAATTCCCAGATATTTTTGCCTGCAGGGATGGATTACCTGTGTTAAAGCCAAGCAGCAGTTCTCCCCTTTTGGCTCAGAATGTGTATTTTTGGGACCCCGTGAAGCAGAGGTCCCTTTCCATCCCCCGAGGAAAGGCCTGGCTGTGGGGTTACTGCTGTGTGCTGTAACCAGGGGGGTTTTGGAGCCTGCAGGAGCCCAGTCCCAGGGCAGATCCTGCAGGAGGAGGGGCTTGGCGTGGTCAGCGGCTGCTCCTGGCAGCGCTGGGGAGCACTGGGGGACGTGTCTGTGCCGTAGGTGCTACTGAGTGTTCTAGAGCAGGGCTGTGGCATTAAAGCTTTGGGTGATATTGATCTTGTCGGTTACTATGACTTCTTTTTTTTTTTCCCCCCTTCAATTGCATCATACCCTTAAAAAATGGTGGTAAGTGAGAGCTCTGCATGCTTTGGAGTTTGTTTAACCTCCGCTTCAGTCTATACAACGCACAAGTCATAACGTTAACACTCTTGAAAACTTCCTCATTCACGTTCACAACTAATTTGGATTTCAGTTTGCTGTTTGGAGCCTTTTCTTTAGTCTGATTTTGTACTGGTTTTTCTGTTGTTCTGTTGCCCCTGGTTTCGCTGAGGGTTCGGTCTGTGTCTGTAGTGTACTGGGGATGCTTTTCCAGCACTTAATGGCTGACCAGGAATTTCCCTTGGTCTTTTTATCTCTGGTTTAGGTTAGAGATGGGACAGGGAGGAGTGGTGGGGATCCAGTATCTAAAATATTCCCAGTAGGCTTTTTTGTGGGATCTTTGTGAGGAATCACTGATGGCAGCCTTTATAAATTTGAAGCTGCCTTTTTTTTTTTTTTTTTTTTTTTTGACAACACAAACTTACTGATCTGAAACAGGCATTTAAATCTTTGAGCAGAGAAGGGAAAATGGTTATTTTGTAGTGAGTGTCCACGGTGCAGTTTGATATTGCTGAAGTCCAGCCAAACAAACTCCCAAAGCAGTCGATGGTACTTGTTGGAGCTGAGTTGGGTCTCAGAGGCAGCACTGGCGTTGGGGGCCAGGCCTCGCTGTCCCTCCCAGGCTCGTCCCGCCCGGAGCGCGGAGCTCGGCTGCTCTCGGATCCTTGATTCCCAAAGATGTTTGTGGAAGGAGGCCGTAGATTCCTCTGCTGTGCTTTGTGTTTGAGTACCTGATGTGTCTCTGTATATCTCACTGTATATACAACAGCACATTGATGTCTGGCTGTCCTTCCTAGTCCCAGTTCTCTGTACCGTGTCCGATAGTTACTGTTGCTGGTACTGGAATTCTGTGGACACCGGTGTGTCGCTAGTCTGTTACTTTGGCTGTAAAGCTCTTGGTTTGTGGTTAGTTCTTTATTTTTGAAGTATTTTTTGTTCTGGTCACTGTCTGTGCTAGCGGTGGCTTTGCCTCTCCGTTGCCTCGAGGGCCCAGGTGGAGTAATGTCCCCTCTCCCTGACATTACTCCTGGCGTGTGCTCATGCGGATGCCTACACTGTAAGACTGTAATTTCCATAACTGCTTCATGTGCACTAAGCACCCTTGTGGAATCCTGCTGAGAGTTTCTCAAAGACTTCCCTGAAAAATCCCTCCGGCACGAGGTGGGAACGGCAACTGTCAAGTGCCAAAACCAGCAGGGCCTGAATTGGTCCCCCCAAAATCCATCTGTGGGAGCATTAGGCTCTTGGATTGACTCTTGTACTGTTGTGTAAATGCATTTTTGTCTTCTTTAGTACAGTGTGGGAGAAAAGAGTGTTTGAGAATTCCAAAAAAAAGCCCAATTGGTCGTGAGGGTTAATATGAAACATTGCTCATTGGCAGATTTCCCCCACCCCGCCAGTTCCCAAATGAGCTTTGCCAAGGGCAGGACGATGCTGTCTGTCCTCTGTGCAGCTGAAGTGTGTCCGGAGGTGTCCCAGCACCCCGACTCCTCCTGGTGACACTGGATGCTGCTGCCCAAGGACCATGGTTGAGGCTGGAATCGAGTGTTCCCCTTCAGCCTCTTCCTAACCTGGTCCCTTCTAACTAAACACTGAGAAAAATGGGGAATGTAGAGGTTGTTTCACCCGTGGGGGAAAATGAGTGTGGGGTATGTACCCTCTGGGGTATATACCAGGAGTTACCCATCAGCAGTGGAAAAACGGCTTAAAAATTAAAATACATATTAAAAAAAAGTCAATGCAAGCAAACATCCAGCAGGATTTTACAACTGAACCGTTGGTTTGTCTCCTCATCTATTTTTTATGAGATTGAACCACTGGAACTTGGGGACAAGATGAGTCTTGACCATGTTGCACCAATCTGTCCGCTACAGTTGCAGTCCTTCATGACCAGCATTCCAAGTGTTAACTAAACCCATTGAAGCAACATACCTGCCATTAAACCCGAATCCAGAGCAGTAACTCCATGATCCTTGCACTCCCGACTGGAATGGCCTTTGATGCTGTAGATAGATCACTTTGCTGCTTGCATTGCAGCCCCCTGCAAACACTGACTCTCTTTTTCTTTCCTTCCCTTGTCTCTGCCTGGATGCATCGGGGTGCTTGCTGCAGATGATGAACCAGCTGGGCCAATGTAAGTGTGTTTTCAGGAAAAAAATACTCTGGGTTAATCTGGGGGGTTGTGGGAGGTGATAAATCATAGGATTGATATTGCATGTGACATTACAGATGGTGTTGGACTGTCTGGTGCGTTTCTTAGCGCTGGAGGAAAGAAAAGCAACATCTTGCTAGAAAACAAATATTGTGCTAAAATACAAAATCTAAGACTGTGTTGTCTTCAGCGAATTAAAGGGAGGAAGACTGAAACGCTGTCTGATGAAGTACAAGTAATGTCCATTTTTCCTGTACCCGTGACTGATTTTTGGTGCATTTCTCTCCCATGCGTTTCTACAGGAAAACCAATTCTACAAACAATCACAAAGACAAAAACTTACGTCAGAGAAACACAAATTAAAAATGCTCATCATGTAAGTATTGCCTGCGCCCGGCCGGGAGCGGGCAGGCCCAGCCCTCCTGCCCGGAGTGCTGGGGGCGCGGCAGCAAAGCGTTCCCTGCGTTAAAACATTCCCGCTGCGCCTCAGGGAGCGCGGGGGGGGCAAACCTTGATTTCCTCAAACAGGCGGGTGGTTTAAGGACCTGCTTGCTAAAATCTAGACAAAGCTGCCGAACCCTCCAGACTGATTTCCCGCTAAAAGGTGGAGCTGGGGCTGTCGGGAGCCGCGCCCCGGTGGGAGCGCGGGGATTGCAGGCTGCGGCGGCTCGCACTGTTCACCATTGACTAGCACCTCTTTCTCGTTTCTTTTTTAGAGCTTTAAGTTTCTGAGAGACTGATGGCAATATGACCTGCTAAATTTAAGGGTTGGAACTCTTGGTTCTAGAACTCCAGTTCTGTCTGATTTCTTTTTTTTTTCTTTCCTTTCCAAGTGAGCAACAATATGACTGTCTAACGCATGCCTTATTTAGCCTCTCCTGCAAGGATGACCTAGCCAGATGAATTTTAATAATGCTTCCGTGTAGAAGGTGTAAACTCTTTTGGGCTTGATGTGCTGTGAATGTTGCTTTTTTTTTTTCCTCCTTTCCTCTCTTTACACGAGCAGTAGCCAGGCGGGTTCACGCATGCGCTGTTTTTTACTTCCTGTAGCTGTTAAATTCGGCACCGCTCAAACCGCACCGCTGCCATCTAGTGATACTTCTTTTGTAAAGTACAGCAAAACTTAAAGATATATACAGTATATATTTATATTTGGGGGAGGGGAAACCAGAAGTCGTTGTGGTTCATTTTGAAGCTGCTGATATTCATTCCTTACTGTACGGCTGGAAGGAGGAGGGAGTGGTGCCGGGCCGGTGCTCGCAGCAGGGACATTGGAATTTCCTTAAGGGCTTTAACCATGGAGCGCGGGCTGTCCTGTTGGGCGTCGGGGCTGCGTGGTGCCAGGGGCTGCTGGTGGTGGTGGGATGCAGTTGGAAACAAAAACAAACCTTCAGTTTATAAATATATATATATATATGATTGCTTTTTAAGTGATTTTTTTTTTGTTAACTCATGTAAATTCTCAAATCCTTTTGCACTGATGTGTTTGACATATTCTTGTACATTCAATTCAGGCAAACTTTTATAATTTTCTTTTTTTTTTTTTTTTTGTTTAAATGATGAAATGTTACAGCATGGTGATATTCTATGCAACTAGTTATTCCTCTTTAGTTTGACACTGTAATTTCTCATGATTTAAAGATTGTAGAAATAGACCTACCAGGGTTCTCATGATGTGCGTAACTGTAGCTGCATGAACTTGTGTTCTGTGTATTTGTTGAAGTGCAATGATGTATAAAAAGTGGATTCACCTGTTTTTAAAAATAAAACACCGACAAAAACCACTGTAGGCCTTGTTTTTCAACCTTTAATCACCAGAGCCGTGTGCAGCCCTCAAGGGCCGGGCGTGCCTCATTCCTGGGCGAGTCTGTGCAGCTCCTTCTCCACGTCCTCCACGAAGGCAGGGAAGTGCTGGTCCATGAGGCAGAGGCGGATGAAGGGCCCCAGCTCCCGGGCGCTCCAGGCCGGGTGCCGGCACGCCGGGGGCAGCTCCGGCCGCTGCCGCAGCACCGACTGCGAATGGAAGGTGGGAAGGGGGCTCTGACCTCGGACACAGCCACGCAGCCACGCCCCAGCCCTCCTGGATGCTGGAGCAACACGGAGCTGCCGGCATTTGATTCTTGGAATGGTATCAGTCAGCTGTGATTTCTGTGTGTGAGCTTTTCTCTGATGCCCAGGTGTGATTCCAGTGTAGCTTTTACACACTGTCAAATGCGCCTGCAATTACTTCAGTTGGAAATTTACCCTGGAAATGCCAATTTCCTGGGTACCGTGGCTTCCCAGGTGGGTGTCTGTTCTGTAATCAGTGTACACTCTTTTTGAGCTGTACATGTTGCCACATGGACAGTGTAGGGATAACCAAGCGTGCACTTCCATTTAGCCAGATGTCTTTTGGAAGTAAAGTACGGGGCTTTTATGTTAAACCTTCCTTTTTATCCCTGTTTAATCCCCTCTCCCAGCTTTTTCCCATGGTGGTGGGTGAACTCTGGGCATCGTGGCACTGGGGTTGGGAAGAGGTGACCTTTGAGGTCCCTTCCAGTCCAGCCCAGTCTGGGATTCTGTGCTCAGCCAGTGACTACGAAAGAAGGGTAAGGAAGACACAGAGAATGAACTGCACAAAACCAGAAAAGAGCAGAGCTTTCTGTTCATCTGCTGCTGCACTGGCCTGAATTCCCAGTAAATGAGCAACAGTTGACTTCAGGTCTGTACCCACAAGTGCTCAGTGAGGCTGTCCATGGAATATGGGAATGCTTTGCTGTGGGACAGCGTTGAAAAGGGTCCAGCAGAACCTCAGAGCCCCTGCCAGTGCCTAAAGAGGCTCCCAGAGAGCTGGAGAGGGACTTGGATCAAGGGCCTGGAATGCCAGGACAAGGGGAAATGGGTTCCCACTGCCGGAGAGCAGGGTTAGATGGGATATTCTGTGATTCCTTGATTGATATTTTCAGGCTTCAGCTCTGATCTGCACAAGTAATTTCTGCAGAGTCAAACCAGTGCCAGAGCCATTCATTTGGATGTTGCCTCTGGGTATTTCTTTGCTCTCAGTGTGTCATTTGTTCCTATTCAAATGGGGTGATTACACCACCAAACACCTTGTTTTGCTGCTTATTCCCTGGCTCTGGATCATTACACAGATCCAGTGTTTTGCTGGTGTAGATGGTGGCATCCTGATGTTCAGGAAAGGCATTTCCCAGATGGAATCTGAGACAGCTCATTCTCAGGCTCAGTTAGACTCTAAGGAGGAGATACTTGTTTTTTACCTGTGCAAGCTGTGCTACAGATCTTCTTTCTCCAAGGCTTGTGCAGGAGTCTGAGAGAGGCTCATCTGGCTAGAAAATACCAAATGCAAATAAGGGCTTGTTACCAAGCAGAGTGTGGGTATGTGCAGGGGGGGAAGCAGTTCCATTTTTAGCACTGACGGGAAGGGAATGTGCTCAGCTACCTTCTGCAGTAAAAAGGCATCTTTTTATGGAACCTGCATGCACATCTGCTCCAGTCTTTAAAAATGAAAGACATGACAGTTTAACTACAGGCTTGTTAGCTAAACCGAAGTCACAAACAACTTCCTAGGAGTAACTTCAAAGAATCCTGTGTATGGATGCTCACAAGAGCACACTGCTTCTTTTCCATGGATCTGAACACCCAGGAGAGCAGAGATTTTGGAATAATCACCCTGGAAAATACTGTCTGTCTCTGCCTTTTCCAGTTACCTCAGGACTTTATCTTGGAGAGGGGAAACATTCTGTTCCTCCTGAGATTGCTTTTAAATGTGCCAGGTTAGGCTCCAATTGTAAATAGGCAGTGGTGGCAGCTGCTACCACTGCAAACTGGGAGCAGGCAAACACAGAAAGGATCCGGGATTATGTTTTGGCTCTGATCATTTTTTACCCTGTACAACTGATTTCCCAGTTCCTATTTCATGCAGACAGTCTCACAGCTGTGAGAAACTCGTCGTGGCCAGCTCTCCCAGGCAGAGGTGATTGGTGTTGGGGGTGTGGGTCACTCACTGCGTGCTCAGTGTCCATGCCCTGGGTGTCCTGGCTGGGGCTCTGCTCCTCAGCCCCCTGCACCGGGACGTACTCGCTGAGTTTCCGGACACAGCTGCAGCAGTGCTCCTGCATCTCCTCCCTGGAGCTCCCTCCGAACTGCACGCGGAACATGCGGCACTCGTTCTGCTCAGAAGCACAGGGAAATCAAATTCACTTGGAATCCCCTCAAACTGCTTGGATTAAATCCATATTTGTTGGAGTTGGGAAGAAGGCAATAGATTTACGGATCACTGCGCCAATTTAAAAACAAATAAACAGGTTTTCCCTGCTGTATTTTCTTTTTTTTTTTCCCAGCAGCTTAACCAGAAGACTGCGATAGCTGTTTTGAAAACCAGATAAAAATATGCAAGAAAAGGGTAAGTGATGCAGGGCCACCTGCCACTAATTCAGGGTTTAACCAAGTGGACAAGCCTTGCCAGGACTCAGCTTTTACACGTAGCAGGAAAATTAAGTTTTATTGTTGCTGCAGGTAGTAATCCTGTAAGGGTGTGCCAGCTCTGCACGGTAATTTGTGACAAAAAATGACACAGCAGTAAGCAGAAGTTAACTCTGGATCTGAACTAGAAATTCTGGGAATGGCACATTCTGGTTAGGATTTATGTTCTTGGTGCATCAGAGTCAACCCTACCTGGTCTGCTTGTGTGGAGCTAGACTACACATTCAGTTTGGCTCTCACCTAAACGTTCCTTGAACAGAAACCAACACGTTGAATAGGAGTGCAGGAAATTCAAATGCATTACTTCAAAGAGTGAAATTATACTGAAAATTATTGAAAACTCCCAGTCAGCTCTGACCCCCCAGAGTAGGTTGTTGGGCTGTACCATAATAGGTATTTTTAATAAGTGCCCCAGGTTCAGCAAACTACCCTGAAATGGGGATGGGAATCTATGGTGTGTGATAAGCTTGGCTTAAGCACCTTGAGCTGATGTAAGGCAGGTGCATATTCAGTGTTTAGAGAGTGAATTAGTGGAGCTTTCTGTTTGATCTGGAAATTTCAAATTTAAAAGACTTAAAGTACGAGAAAAGCAGCAAATTCTCCTTGGCCCAGCCTGGCTTATTTAGATCTTCATCTTCCTGAGGTTCCAATGTCAACCCCATTTTCAATGCCCATTTTAATCCTACACTGCTGGGCTGCTGGAACATGAGGACAGCTCTCACTTTAAAGCTCCTGTCTCAGAGATGAGCCAGCTCCTCCTGACAGCCCCTGTGTTTACATGCCTGCTGCTTGAAGATGTTTGAATCCCATAAAAAGATTTTTAGGGCAGGGTAAGCACAAAAGCCTCAGTGCTTTTTAAAGGGAAAAATGTCAAACTAATGTGAAGTGCAGCACTCATTTGCCAGTGCCCAGTTGGATTTGCCCTCATTAATTAAGGAACTGGGGCAGCCTCACAGAGCCAGGCACTGAGCTGTGCAATGCCAGACAGGTGAGTTCTGATTTCAGTGACACAAAAGGAACTTGGGTGGAATTTCCTTAGGAAACTTTCAAAGAGCACCTGCTTGTTTAGATCCCTAAATCAGTTTTGAGGCTGAGCTATTTGGACTCCCTCGGGTTTCTCACAAGGACTGTTAAATACTTCATTTTGCAGTTCATAAACAACAGCAGACTTTGAAAATTAAACATTGCTCCTTGTGGAAAGAGAGCTGTGATATGTCAAGGTTTATAGTATAAACTGAGGACTGGGCAGTCACACCTGAACCACACAGAAGCTGAAGTCTTAAAGAGCCTTGTGTCATGGAATCATTAAATTTGTACCTCTTCCATGCTGGGGTGGGGGGCTGAGCTCAAGGAAAACAATATGAAGGGAAATTATTTATTGCAAAATTATTAAGAAGAGTCATCTTGTTCCTGTTCATAGTTTTGAAACTCATTCTGCTGGCTAAGAGCCTGCAGTGCCCTACTGAAGCCATATTTGAAGTGATGAGTAAGTTCCACTGTAAATGCAGTATTGATGGCTTACAAAAAACAAGGAGTACAAGATAAACCAGAAGTTCATCATAAAGATGAGCACAGAAGCTGCATCCACTGTTAGGATATAAAGGAGAGAAGCTGTATGGTAGAACCACTGCTGTGCCACTAAATCCAGTTGAAGTTGTGTGAATTTATGGTAAGTAAACACTGAGATGCACCAAATTAATTTCAGACTGTTAAAATTCCTCCTTTTCTGAAGTGCCCCTCAGAGCTTTGCTCGAGCCTGGCAGTGAGTGTGGTGTTGGTTTTGTCTTGCTGGTGAGGAGCAGCAGAATCCCTTGATGCTGCACTGGGGGACTGGCTCTGGTAACTGGGTTAGATGGGATATTCTGTGGGCCACTTGTGCTTGTTCTGTTCATTTCAAGCAGTTTCTGTTTTGGAGACACACCAACTGTTTATTTAAATATAGCTATTCCCATATTCAGTCTGGTTTTACAGTGTTTTTCCCGGTAACTGGGAAGGAACAGCCTGCTGGCTCATCAGAACTAACTCCTGCCCCAGCTGTCTTCAGGTTTTCCAGGTTTTCTAACAAGCTGATAGAAAGCAGAGTGCAGAGGTGTTTTGGTTTCAGGCATAACCCATGAATTTAAAACACTAAGATACTTACAGAGTATCAGAGTTCATCCAAGAACAAAAAACCCTGAGATTTTTACATAAATTGGTAAGAAGAAAGTGCTGTTTGATTATTTAAAGGCAAACCAACCACTTTTCATCAGGAGAGTTGAGTGGGAGACCAGAAACCCACGTCCATTTTATTTCCTTGAGTACCAAATACCTTAACCACCAGCCTGCTGCTGCTGTGCCAGGAGCCACAAAATGGCTCAGCAATTGCTTGGTTAGAGTTTGTTTCCTGAAGTGCAGTCTGACTCAGTGGAATCTTGGAAGAGATTTGCTTCATCTTTTTGTTAGCCGTGGCAGATAGATTGGGAAATAAAACCAGTCTGGCTGTTTTAGTAGCTAACTCTCAGAGAGCAGTCTAAAAACTGAGTATTAGCAGTTACAAAAGATATCAATATTCAATCCATTTTTGTTTAGTATCTTGAGTAAAAAAAGTTTCTAATTTACATAGATAATGTACACATTCTAGTTTAATTTAGCCAAAATGGAGAGATTTTCTCCATCTCTGTGTTACATATTAGGAATGTTCCAAGCAGCTCAGCTCACCTTGGCCTCTGCCCGGAGCAGCAGGCACTCTGCTCTCCTCACTATCTTCAGCCACTTGTGGGAATCAATCAGGGAAAAGCCTTCCTGAAATAAAGCACAGACCAGTGGCCCAGCAAACAGCAGCACTCAGGAGCACATGTTTAAGTTCTGTGATGTAATTAAAGCGCTAATGAGGATCGGTCACTGCAGCTACGCAGTTTTTGGAGCTGTCAAACAACTGCCACTGTGGAAGTTTTACCCCTCCAGGGATTAAATCCAGTAACAACACTGTGTCGAAGTATGTTCTGATTTCCTTACCTCTGTGCATTTATATTTGTGCATGCTATGAAAGCCCCTGAAAGCCAGAATAAAGCAGCAGCGAGCGGAGCTCTGAGTGCTGAAGTAGCCCGGGAGGGCAGCAGAGGGCAGGCGAACCCGGGGAATGGCACAGCCCCGCTTTATCCAAGCCCCGGGGAGCCCTTGGCTCCAGGTGGCACTCAGGGAACCAAGCAGCAGCTTTGTTAATTGGATGAAGATGTTTTTGTACCCCAGTTGCATCGCTGTCAGTCTCTTCAAACTCTACAGACTGCTCAGCCTCCTGTAAAAACAACCCAGGAAGGTGAAAAACAACTGCAAGGCAACGGACTGTGTCTCCCAAGGCGCTCTGAGCCATTACTTAGCACAGTCCAGGGGAAAAACCCAAACAATGAATCGGTGTTAGGGCAGGGAGGAAATCGGGCACCCATTTTATCCAAACTCGCAGTACTTTCAATGACCAAGGGCTTGAGCCCAGGCTGCTTTCAAGGAGTCATAAGGGTCAAACCCCACAAGTCATGTCCATGCAGAAGGGCCAGTGCTGTTTGCCACAGTCACCATCCACGTTAGGTGGGTCCAGGCTGGAAAACCATCTGCCGTTCTGTTTTGGAACAGAAATCGCCTCAGTGACTCTGCTGCTTTACTGTGCTGGCACTGGCTTTACAGTCTCATGCAGCGACTGCATGTAGATTTTTAGCTGCACTTCAACAGAGGAATCTCTCAAAAACTGTGAAGAGTTGAAGCAAAGGCAGACTGGATGGCACACATCTGCTGTGAGAGACTCCGGGATGTCGGCCAGCAGGGAAGTACCATTCCCAGAAGAGCTGGGGTCAGAGGGAGAGAAGAATTGCCCTGTGTGCTGTAAAAGCAGCTGCTGACAGCAGGTAAGAGGACCAGTCCCTTGTAATGTCTCTCTGCACTGAACACACTCAAAGTGCCCTAAGGCAGGACGCGCTAAGCAGGAAAGGCCTAAACGTCAGAAAAACGGGGAGAGGTCGCCTGGTGAGCAATGGGAGAGGCTGAACCAAGCTCCAGATGCTGTCAGAGAAGCAATTCCCAACCATTCCATCACTAGGCCACTTTAACTTGTGGCCACTTGTGCTTGTTCTGTTCATTTCAAGTAGTTTCTGTTTTGGAGACACACCAACTGTTTATTTAAATATAGCTATTCCCATATTCAGTCTGGTTTTACAGTGTTTTTCCTTTCACTGGAGAGGAAGGTTGACTCCTTAAAATAACAACTGTTTCCAAAGAAATTATAGAAGGCAGTCACTGTTTAATTTTCCTACCAACTGTTTTATTGATGTTTCCCAGGTTCTTTTATATATCCTGTTTCTGAGGTAAAACAAGTGGGAAAAAACAGCATTTGGAATTTTTAGTTATGTACCCCGATTACCCAACTCCAACCCCAAATTTTGATTTAGCTGAAATTTAAGTTCAACCACATTATTTTTAAAAATCATTGTCCCTGTATTCACAGAATCACAGAATCACAGCCTGGTTTGGGAGAGGGACATTAAAGCTCATCCAGTGCCACTGAGCAGGGACACCTTCCACTAGCCCAGGCTGCTCCAAGCCTGGCCTGGGTCACTCCGGGGCTGGGGCAGTGCATGTGAAGCCAGGTGAATGAATCAGAGCACCGAGAGGGAAGAACACAAGGAACGTGTCCCTCGAGCCACGCTCGAAGGCAGGAGGATCTCTGCCCACACCCAGGAGCGGGCGTGGGGCAGGGTCTGGGAACTGCAAGGCAGTATTTTGGCATTACAGTCCACTGTGCCTTTGCACAGGTGATGGACTGACTCTCGACAAGCTCTGGATGTGGGCGGTGACACAGAAAAAAGCAGCGTTCCTTCTGGATTGGTGCTGCCACCAGGCTGCCAGAGCAGGGAACAGAGCAGCCGCTCCCTGTTCCCTTGAGCAGGCAGCGTCCGTAGCTGCTTCAGTCAGCCAGGCAGGGGCAAAGCCAGAGGGCAGTGTAAGATTAATCAGAATATCCCCAAAACGCAGCCTAGAACGGGGCAGGGACACAAGAGCCCAGAACGTTCACCATGTGAAGAGAGAAACGGCAGCACTTTATTAAGTTTGGTCTTCAATGTTCAGTCAGGCACTGACAGTTCTCCACGACTGTACTTGTAACAAAAGTGGGGTAAAGGAAAGCTCTTTCCTACATCTGTGACCAAAATCTAAATTTCTCAGAGGGAGGACTGAGTGGAATTAAGCTGGAGAGGAAAACAAAGCAAGATGTTTCCCAAATGTTTTGGAAGCAGGCCAGATGTGACCACAGCTGCCCTGAGGCAGGAGCCAGAAATGCTGATCCAGCCTCACAGCCATCGAGTCCAGCACTGACTGGGAAATACTTTTGTTCTGATTTCACATTTCAGCATTCAGAAACCTGCTGTGTAATGAGGGCTGTGAGCTGTGCTGGAAGGTATTGTGTATGATTTATGAATATTTTTTATTGTAGCATTTAGAAACCCTGTGGTGCTAAACAACACAGGAATAGATTATCTAAGTTTTGTTAGACTGCAGCCCTATCTGAATGGAAAATTACTCTATATCTAAGACATATTATTTGTGTAGCAGTTCAGCAATGCTGGCTTGCATCACTTAGTTTGGACACGCTCATGCACAAGCCAGATGTTTTCAAACCAAACTCTATGTAAACAATAGCTTAGCAGGAAAAGCTTTTTTTCTTGGTCACAAACATGATCTAGTCTGCCCTTAAATCACAACCAGTATTAAAAAAGACAAACTAAACCCCAGAATGCTATAGAGACATTCTCCAGTCTGGGCTGCCTCTTCTAGCAGGCCCACGAAGTGCAAATACACCAGTTTGTTCTCCTTCACAGCTCAAAGGAATGTATGCATTGCGCGTTTTGGATTAAGGACTCAGCTGTGCATTTGAAGGAAAGCTTCTGGCCCCATCGGTTCCGTTCTGTAATTGACTAGTAACCATGTGGTTTGGTTTGAACTGTTTTACTAGGCTTTAGGGATTTTTGAGGGGTTTTTTTCTTCTTTTTCCTCTGGGGATTTTTCTAGTTTTCAGTTGTTCATTATCTCTGTGTCTTTAGGGAGGTCTCGACACCGATAGGTGTTCTTCACACGGGATTACTACTTAATGGGGTTTTGTTTGTTAAGGTTGGGATTAAATTGTAAAATGGTAATTTTTTGTTTACATTTAGATGCTTATTAGTTTTCATTTGTGTTATAGTTTTGTAAGTAGTGAGTTTTACAATATTTTGTTTTAATAAGGTATAAAATGATTATATATCTTAATAAGGTTTTTAAAGGATAAATTGTTTAATTAAGAAATTATATTGAAATTATTATTTTTAATTTAATAATTAGTCGAATTATGAATTATTATTAATTATTTGACTGTATGAATTAATAGTGCACAGCTGCCAGGGTGATGCTGGCTGGGAGAAGAGAAAAGCTACAGGCCTCAGACAAAATTCTGCTTGCATCATTGCGACACAGGCTAGGCAGCACCTGGGACACAATTCCCTGGAAAACAGAGCAATCTACTTCCAAAGTTTCCAGGGAGGCACCTGAGAGCTCCTTAACCCTTGCCTTTCCCAAGGTAAGGTACCACGATGCAAGTGGGGAGCAAGCGTCGCTCAGCTCCACTCACGGAGCCTGGGCAGGGCAGAAGGAGGGATTTGGGAAAGAGTTTTGTGGGAAGGGCAGGATGCTGTGCTGCTCTGAGCACCCTGCCAGCTCCTGCAATGTCACCAAACCCGCAGGGATGGCTGAAAGAACGTGCCACTCCTCCCAGGCACAGGGCACCTGTGTCACCCTGTGCAGAGCTGCACGCCCTGGGGCTGCTCTCCACACTGGGGACAGTCATGATTCACTACCTGCGTTTCAAGCGTGCCCTGTTGGGCTCAAATACCCCCATTTTTGACCTGTGATGCTGTGGTTATTATACAACTGAACATTTATACTGCCTAACACCTTGCTTATTCTTGGAAGTGCCTAACTTGGCACCAGAGCCATGGCAATGTTATTTCCAGGTGTCCCCACAGTGACACACAGTCCCCACACAGTGATCTGTCACATCAAAAGGGAACAGAGACAGTGGAGTTGCAAGGACTGCTGATAACCATTCTCTCAGGAGACAGGAAAAATAAAGATGTGTGAGCAGGCAGGCAGAAAAAGCTTGTGAATGATGTTCAAGAATTATACAGAATGTTAAAGAACAGGCAAAACTGAGATGCTTTCAGAAAACTGGAGAAAGCGTTTACAGGTAAGTGGTGATCAGTGCTGATCACTTTAATAAGGGTTTTGTTAGGTTATTATAATAAAAAAGTTGCACATGCTTGAAACATGACATAGATTCTAAATCAAATGCTTGCATAAATCTGAAAAATAGCAATTTTTAACTCCTTGCCTTTCCAAAAGAGAATGTGAGTTGCCATTTCACACTTTTTGCCTAGAATAAGAAGTTTTCTATTTAAAAGGTACAAATTCTTCATTAATGACTGTAGAAAAAAAAGTTGTGAAAATGAAACTTCTAACATAATTTCACTCCAGACTTCATTACTAGCTTGTAACACATCTAAAACAGAAATTTTTGTATCTATTTCTAATATCTAAGGCTGAACACATCAGGCTTGATTTCTGTAGCACGAGCTGTCTTGAAAATTAAGATTAGAAGAGCCAACATGAGCCAAAAAAAAAAAAAAAAAAACAAAACAAAAAAAAAAAACCCAACCCAAACAAGACAACCTGCAGAGTGAGGGAAGCACAAAGTTGTCCCTGCAAACATTCCCAACCCTACCAATCAAGGCAGAGAGAGAGGAGTAAGGAATAAAAGGATGTTAAGCTCTGCATGATGCTTTTTTGACCCTCAATCTCTTTGCCGCTCCCACCTTGCTCTTAAGCCTGTTTGAGTGTGGCAGAGAACAGCCAGGGCTGAACTCATCAGGCAGAGTGCTCTGTGTGTACAGGGGCAGGGAGGCTGAAGGAGGGAGGGAATACAGCACACACGGAGCCACCCCAGGGGACAAAGGCAGAGAATGGCTTTGGCCAAAGTGCAAACACTGCCTGCAGGAGCAGGGCTTTGGATGGCTACAGCCCACGGACAGCACAGACAGGCCCTTACCTCAGCACAAACCTCGGTACTTCAGTGACAACCTGAGTTGTTTTGGGGCTTTTTCCCAGTGACATCTGTGCAGGGCCACAGAGAGGGGAACTGGATGCTCAGGGATGAGCTGGCTAAAGCTCTTCAGGGTGTCCCAGTAATGCATTCCTTCATTCTCGGTGTAAAATATGTACTTCCCCAGACTGATAGCACACATTAAACTCTAGGGTAAATACACCTCATTAACAGACATCACCAATCTCAAAAAAAAAAAAAAAAATCTAAGAGCTTAGGTTTAGGAGAATCGGGGCAAGAGAGAAGGGAAGAGCAGAAGCCCTTGACATGGAGCAGAAATGGGAAAGCTGATGCAGGAGGATACTCTCAGCTCGTCCAAAACAATCAGATCAACAGCACACGTTGAAATAAACAAACTGAAACTGAGATTTTTGAACTGCGATTGTGGTACTAAATAATCCACCAAAACTTTAATAAAAGAACAACCTTGTGTGGCTTTGCAGGGCTCTCCCACAAAGCAGCATTAGCAACCTGCTGGCTGCCCAGCTTTCTGTCAGGAGCCCTCATTTATTGCACAGGGACCAGCTCTGCCCAGGGCACTGCTGTGAATCTCATCTGCAAAATTTGGTGCCTGAGTTTCAGGCACTGCAAAGAGAGCATCGGGAACATGAGAATGCCTGCTGAATGCCTGCCTAATTAATGAGTTTGAATCTACTGTACCCTAAGCACTGGTGGCTTATTGGAAGTCATGAGGGGACCAGGAGGGCACTAAGGACATTTAGTTTACACTTCAAAAGATCAGGTCACAAATCAATTACTCCAGATTAATTTTATCCTATTAAGTAAGTCCTCTTCACAATTTCAATTTGTTTCATTTGTAGGATATTATGAATTCTAGCAGTAGAAGTAATTGCACTGAATAAAACACCAAAATATAATTTCCATGATGTGTTGATAGAGAGGGGAAAGGAAATAAGAGTTGTGGTAAATGGAACATGATGTGTCTTGAGCATGGCCAGAAATTACCAGAGATGCTGTGGAGCTATTCCTGTAAAATTCCACTGACTACAGTATACAACAATGAGGTTTTTCTACCATCAAATATGCAGTCTGTTAGGCAACACTGCAGCAAAAACAGGTCCTAAAAATACATTATGTAATTTAATTCCAAACGAAGAATTTGGTTTAAAAAAGAATAAAACAAAACAAATCAAAACACCCTTTAATTTGCATTACACATCAGGGATTTTTATGCTCCATGCTCTGAAGTTCCATTTACCTCCTCTTCATTCCATTACACAAGGAATAGACGGTATTTCGAAAGGAAAACAGTTGTTTCTGTATTTATTAAAAACAACAGTTGTTATGATATGTGAATATTTTATTGCTATTTCATAAATATTGTTCTTAGAAACGGATCATAAAAGAGCCAGTAGGCCCTAAGGAAAAGGTTTCTTAACTTTCCTGCTTCAATAAAATTAAAAGGACTAAGAGAATACGTAAGTACACCCATCATAGAATATTTTGACAGCAATCAGAAACACTTGAATATTGCTCCTACTATGGATAATTATCCAGCCACCAGCAAAACAGAAATTTTTCTTCACAACCCTTTCAGTTTTGTGCAAATGTTGTTCATAGGTGAGAAACAGGAAAAAAAAATCCTTTTATTATTCATCAATGAAAATTTTATAAAAATTCAAGTTCTCCACGTTGAGAAGGAAACGTGTCCCTGTGACCCAGATCTTATTCCAGTGTAGAGGTACAAAGCTACAATAACTGCTATCCAGTTCCCTCAAACCAGGAGCTGGAGCACATCAAAAGGGCTGGAAAGTAGGGATTAGGAGATAGATCAAAAGACAAGGCATCAACAATTTAAAGGATGCAGTTCCAACACAGCACAAAACAGTTCTGAGAGTACACCAGAGGGAATTTCACTGCAGGTAAGGCAGCACCCAGTGTGGGAGGACACCCTGGCAATCCAAAGGACACAGCCCAGCCCAGGCCAGCGAGAGGAAATGAGAGCACAAGTGAAATCATGCCAACAGCTGCAGCGTTCCATCAAAGCTGATCCATTCCCTCTGGAGCAGGAGCTGTGCATTTTCCCCTCTGACAGAACGTCCAGGATAATGGACCCCCAGTGAGTGGATCTGGAGTGTGACAGGCTCCAAGCACGGGCTGTACTTAGTCGTGCAAAGCCTGGTTAAATATTGTGACAGGTTTGTGACAGCACTGACAGCTGGAACTAGAGGGAGATAGAACCACTGAGATGAACCATTTCTGATGATTTCTGCGGCAAAAGTACAGCCTGAGCAGCACTACAAGTTGGCCTGTTGTTACGTGGCATCTTGGGAAGGAGTCTGTAAAATGCCCCATCCCTGGAAGTGCTCAAGAACAGGCTGGACGGAGCTGTGAGCACCCTGGGACAGTGGAAGTGTCCCTGCCCGTGGCACTGGATGAGCTGTAAGGTCCCTCCCAGCCCAAGCCATGCTGGGAATCTATGAAAACAAGCACATGGGGTATTTGGTGGGGTTTTCAGCCACTCAGGTATGTTTAAGAGGACAAGTGGGAGGACTGCAGCAGGTCCGATCTCAGAAACCCAGTCCCAGTACGTACCAGTCCCACCAGTTCAGTCCTGCAGACACAGAACGCACCTGTGCCACCAGCCCAAATACTCCTGCTCAAAGAGCTGCACCCAAAGCAATCAATGGGCTGTAAAACCAGCTTTATGTAACTTTTCTTTAAAAAATTCTAAATGTTAGTGTGTCAACTTTAGGGTTGGCACAGAAGCATTGCCAAAATCAATGTCTGAAATAAACCAAAACGGCTTTTTTTTTTTTTTTTTCTTTTGAACTCTCAGTACGGTATTTTGGTCACATCTACCAAGCATGTCTGCTCCACCTCTCCTGCACTATGTGATAGCTCCCACAGTATCTCAGTGTCTCTTAGAAGCTGGAACAGTCCTGATAGATCCCAGAAATCCCTCATCTGGCATTTCAAGCAAAGCAGCTGCCTGAAAGCTTCACTGGCCACTAAACACAAGAGCTGCAAGAAAGTGCTTTTCTCAGCCAAGTTTTGAGCAGCTTTTCTGATCCCTCATCCTTTCCGACAGCACACTTTATCTGCCCTGTTACTTGCCAGATTCAGCCTTTGCCAGACAAGTCTTTGAAGGGCTGCAGCTTTGGGTTGTGCCTTTTTTGCACTTGGGCTAGTTATCAGAAGTTGCTGTTAGCTTTTATATGGTTATCTCAAGGACTTTTAGAGGAATGTCAGTTACTGGTCACTAGCAGGAACAGCCACTGGGAACAGGAGCATCCTGAACTGAGTCATTCCAAGCAGAATGTGGTAAGGGATGGCAGCAAGTCTCATTTCCATCCACATTTTCAAAACCCCTTTCCTTGTTCTTATTCAACACAACTGCTAAAATACTTTTCACAGTCCCTTTTTACCTTGTTCTCACTAAATGAGCTGAGGCCATCCACAGCAGCAGCTGTTAGCTCATGCATTAACAGGTCAATGTTCCTAACACACAAGCCAAAAGATTCAAGGGTATCCATGGTTCTCCCCTATACCTGAATTTCTGTAAGTTTATGACCCTTTAAGAGGCATAGTAAAAACTAATTTATAAGCTTATACATATTTAAAGCTGCAAAACAGTCTCTTACACATTCCATTTAAAAAGCTTTGTTATCTTTACACTGCAGCATCTTCCAGTGGTTTGTATTACCTTTCTAACCTATTTATCAGCCGGTTCCTACTCGTTATCACCGCTGAGTACTGGTGATGGTGCACTGAACACACTTAATTCCACCTTCCAGCAAGGTCTTCTTTGTCAGAGCATCAAACCCACTCCTTCCAGACAGAATTCTCCCTTTGGTGTCATTGTGAAATCTTTAGTTTAGTAGCTGGTTATGCTTAAGTAAGTGCAGGTTACAGGAATAACAGCTGTCACCAGTTCGAATTTTGTCTCCAAGGATCTTACGCTGTATGTTAAATCTCATCATCCAACAAAGAAAATACAAACCCTTTGATAAACTAGATTGTCAAACCAAAATACTAGCAGGTCATTGGCAAGCAGTCAGCTGGACCATACAGAAAAATTATAGTTTTACCTATTTCTGAACAGTGTATTTTCCTGTTTTCTGAGTCACAAGAATCATGAAAAAAAAAATCCAACTATCTTTCAACATCAGCAACACTTAGCATTACCTCTTAATCTAGATTTTTAGAAATGTAGAAGAAATGTTGATCCTCAGCAGGAAATAATGCATTTAGTATTATTCTGACAAATGTGAAGGGAAAGCAGCACATGAGAATTACCATGAGCAAAACAAAATTGACAGTTCCCACTCAGTGGGAGAGAAGATGAAGCTGAGAAAATAAACCAAGTTAATACTGATGGTAACATGAAGGAGAAATATTCTTTATACATGACAAACTTACCAGCACTGTTCGCCCTTGGGAAATAAAGAAATGGCCAGACTCCACAATGGTAAGAACAAGAGGGCCTGATTCTTCATTTGATTCAAACACCTTTAAAAAGACAAAGGAGAATCTGGCCCTGCAAGCACAGAATCTACAATTCCCATTTCTAGGCCAAATAAAAGGTCTCAAAGGTTGCTGTTAGAAGCCAGGTGTGTAATTCGTATCTCACTAATGCAACTTACCCTTCACTCCCACAGACAGGAGGCACATTAAATGATTTTCTCACTAATTATACCTCCATATACAGATTTAACTACTTGGGACAACCCTCTGGATTTTTGCACCTTGATCTCTAGATTTTAATAGCACAGGTTACTGCTGAATGAAGGAATAAAAAAAAAAAGTAGACTACTAACACTCTGATGTGTTGTCATTAATAATTCATGAAATAAAATCTCCCCCGACTCTTGCTTTAGCTCTGGACTCGCAAAAAGACACCTGAAAGACCTCATTTATTCGTGTTTGCCTTACAGCAGAGTCAGTTACCCCACGCCGTCCCACCACCCTCCCCGCGCCGCCGGCACCTTCCAAGAGGTGTTCTGCCCCTCATGGTCACCGTCCTTCGGGGGGAGGAAGCGACCGTAGCGCTTCAAGGGCCACACTGTGGCGCCACCGAGGAGGGGGCTGTCGTCGGCGCTTCCCGACGCCGAAGCCAGCCCAGGCTGGGAGGCACGACCGCCGCCAGCCGCCGCCATGCCGCGCTGAGGGGACTGCGGGCTCCGGCGCCGCTGAGGGGCTGAGGGGCGGCGGCGGGCAGCGCGCGGGAGCTGGGCGGGAAGCAGGAGCCAATAGGAAGAGGGAGAGGGCGAGCGGCGGGAATTGTTCGCCAATCAGCGCGAGGCGCGCGGGGGCTCGCGCCGCCTCTTCCGTGGCGACCCGTGCCCGTGAGGGGTGGCCGCTTCTTTCGCCTCAGCGGTGCCGCGCACGGCTCCGCGCTCCCTCCTCTCTGTCTTCTCCTTCCTTTTCCTCTTCCTCCTCTCCCCCTCCAAGGGTAGCGTGGCTAAAGCCTCTCCCGTCTCCCAAGCAGCCCCCGGCCGTGCCGATGTGGCGGGTCCGTCCGCCCGTCGGCGCTGAGGGGAGAGAGAAGCGCGGACACCCTGGCCGCCATTTTGTGGCGTGAGGGAGCGCGGTGGGAGCTGCGCAGCAAGGACGGGACGTGAAGCTTTCGGTGGCTGTCACTGCCCCTGCGACATGGCCGTGGAACCTGGCCAACATGTCAGCATGCATCATTCCTCAGGTAGAATGTGACAAGTCCCTGTAAACAGGTCCAGCACTCTCAATTCTATTTCTTGGTGGCATTCACCTCCTAAAGTTGCAACAGGGGTTCTTGTGGTACCTGAACTGAGGTCTGTCGAAAAAGCTGTTTTCAATGTGTGTGATGTGTGCATCACACACATTGAAAACACACATGCTCAGTGTGAGCAAACATCTGGATTAATAGACCAAAATTGCACTCTTCTTCCCCATTTCAGCTATTAGATGCTTCTAAACTGATGTAATGCCACACTTTCCTTGGACAAGGAGTGATGGTGACATGACTGCACTTTGATATTCCATTTATAGTACATACCTTGGGCCATTAGCAATAAAAATGTGCATGAGCTGGTTCGAGGTCATTGAGGGGGCCCAGAGGAGCCAGGTACCATTCCGGACTGCCCCAAATGGGCTTGTGGATGCCCATTGTGGATCACCTTGAGTTAAGCCATCCCCTGCCTGTGGGTACCATCCCAGTACCTTTAATCCCTGTTCTGTGCATTGCCCACTGCAATACAATACACCTGACCAAGAGGAAACTTGGCTAAAAAATCAAATTAAGCAGAAAAAAAAAAAATACGGCATTTTTTTCTGCTTTTCTTCTCCCGTATGCTTTGCATTGATGATGTTGTTTTGGCTGATATAAATAAAATAATTACTGTCTAATCTGAAATAAAACCTTCAGGGATGAGGTTAACCTATTAAACTGCGATGGTTTAATCTGCGTGGTTTAATCTAGATGGTTTAATTAGAAAATATTAGATTGACATTTATGTCCTGTGGCCCTTGTGTTTTTCATCTGATGCTGCACCCGAGAGCCAGTTTAACATCCAAGGAACTATTTCCAAAGTAAACAATTTTACAGAGTTTCCAAAGGGGAGGTGTTTATCTAAGCATTTTGCAGACAGGGAAAGGCAGGCAGAAAGGCATTAAATGACTTGACAAGGTCATCCAGAGACATCAGTAATGAAACAGGGAATACAGCGTGGGCTTCCCAGCTGCCAGTTGCCTTCTCTAATCACTGCTTCCCCACGAGGCTTTCTCAAATTGTGCTTGTCAAACGTTCAGAATTTGCCAGTAGACTTGGGACTTTCTTGGAATCTATAGAAGCTGACCATTTTTGTCAGAGAAAAATATTATGAGTACATGTAGGTAAAATATTATCCCCTATTTCAGCAGGAAACTGTTTGCTGCGTTTATTTTCTGTGGGAAACAGTTTCCAGTGTCTATTTTCCAAGAGTGATTTCTGGCTTCTGCATGAACAAAACAAAAACTTTACTAAAGCAAACATATCAAAGTGTGGGTTTGAGAGAGGCAGATGGAAACCAAGAGCATCAGATATTTCAAGCTCCTCATAGATTTTTGCTCTGCTCCTTTACTTCTCATTTTTGGACATGAATGCGTGATTTTACATATAAATATAAATATATATATATATATATATAAAGCCAAATGAGCATTGTGTTGAGACCAATACACAAGCCTTTGCAGATTCTGATTTCCTGGGGAACTGCATGATTAGCTCTGGATTCAGAGAATAGACATAGAGGGAAACGGTTAAAATGTGATTAGATTTTTTTTTGGTGATAAATGGCTACAGAAGCTGCCAGTTTTTAAAAATTACAGAATAAAATGCAGAAGAAAGAGACAAGTAAAAGCTGTCAGGAGACTGACAGGTTAAAATGTGTTTCAGAGATGAGATGGCAAATCCCATCTAGATGCCAAGGGTTTGTCACTGTTGTGTGCTTCAGGTTTGCCTCAGACTTCACAGGCTGCAGTGGTACAAGTTAATTTTCTCACTGCAAAATAAATTAATAAATAAGAAATTAATATTAATTAATAAATTAGATAAAGTGCCAAATGCAGAGCTCTCCGTGCAGGGACACAGATCCCTTCTTACACCACATGCATTTGATAATGTGCTGATAATTGTTAGATGTACAGCAGTCCATTCTAATACTGGGTGTTTTGCTGAACAATCTACTGATTTTTAATAATAATGGTGGTGATAATGGCGACAATAAAATCACATCGCTGTGACTTTAGTGTCAAGTGTGAGCACAGATTTGCCACAGGTGCTGGGGGTGGACCAGAGGAGCTCACAGATTGGACAGATAATGTATCAACACCATCAAGGGTGCCAGATGCATGAAATGGATCAAAATAAGCAACAAAAGGTTGCAATTCTTTTTAGCAATTCTGTAGTTTTCCCTGTGGTACTGACCACTTCCCATCTGCTTCTGCCCAGCTGTGTTCAAGGCATGAATGGGATTCCTCACAGTGGCATAAAGCAAAGGCTAGTGAAAACGTTCTGTTCAGAATATTTGATTTGTTGCTTTGATTTCTGTAATAATTCATGCTGTCTTGTGCTTTGTTAGTAGTTGTGGTATTTCCCCAGGTTCATTGCATTAATTAACTTTTCACACAGTTGTTTGGAATGTGGTCTGTGACCTCCCTGCCCAGGTCTCTCAGTGCTGATGAAATCACAGCATCTTGGATTACTGCACAGCCGTTCTGTACCCTGCTCTCCCCAGAACACCTCATCCAGTTCTGTACACGTGATTCAGCCTGGGGGCAGATGAACTCTGAGGTTTCTTACTCAGAAATTGGAAGCAAGGCCCCCGTGTTGTTCTGGGCTGTGGTACCATGGCCTCTGCTGACCTACAGAGTGTGAACACACTCACCTGTGGGACCTGCAGGCACTGAATTTTACTCATCACTTTTATGCTGTTCCACTTTTTTCCTTGACAATATCTATCTCTTTGCAATAAGCTTTACATATTCAAGTGAAAATCTGAGAGCGCATCATTGTGTTTCTGCTGTCATGTACTGAAAGTATCAGTGTAAGGTAGAAGTCTGATGGCTTGTGTTGGGCACCTGAGTCCCACAGAATCCTGGAGTGGTTTGGGTTGGAAGGGTCTTTAAAGCCCAGCCGATGCCACCTCTGCCATGGGCAGGGACACCTTCCACTGTCCCAGGCTGCTCCAAGCCCTGTCCAACCTGGCCTTGGGCACTGCCAGGGATCCAGGGGCAGCCACAGCTGCTCGGGGCACCCTGTGCCAGGGCCTCCCCACCCTCACAGGAAAAAAAATTGTTCCTACTATCCCATCTGACCCTGCCTCTGGAAGTTTAAAATCATTGCCTCTTGTCCTGGGACTACGTGCCCGTACAAAAAGTCCCTCTGTTATTTATAAGCCTCCTTCAGGCACTGAGAGCTCTGAGCTCTCCCTGGGGCCTTCTCCTCTCCAGGTGAGCACCCCCAGCTCTCCCAGCCTGGCTCCAGAGCAGAGGGGCTCCAGCCCTGAGAACATCTCCATGGCCTCCTCTGGACTGGCTCCAGCAGCCTCAGTCTGTAATGTGCTGGGACCCCAACTGATTTGCAGTTACACTTCACAGACTCTTTCCAGTGGCCATATCAAGATTAAGATTGGCTTGAGAATCCACCCTTCAAGCACCATGAGCTCCCAGCTGAGTGTCTTCAATTATCTTTTCTATTTTCAGAAGTTACTCAGTTGTAGTGTGTCTCCAAAGATTGATCCTGTAAGTTCACATCTTGTTTCTCTTTATCTAAGGGGTGGCATTCCTAACTTGTCAAATATCACATTCCTCAATGACACCTTCACTAGATGATGCTTAAAATCCCTTCCAACCCAAACCGATCTGTGCTTCTGCGATCTTACTCCCCAGATTACATAATTTGTGAAGGTGCTTGAGCTTTAGAGGGCAGCTCTGGAAGCTCCAAAAGCAGTGCCTGTTATGGGCACACAGAGCAGCCATGTGGGTCTGTGTATCGTGGTTATCACAGCCATGGGCTGTGCTGGAGTGTTTCAAGCAGCCAGAAGCTGGGAACAGCTCAGTGGCCAAGACGCCACAGAAGCCTTGTCTCCTGAGGTCTGTGTGGCAGGCAGGGATGAGCTCCGTGCCAGGCCTTTGGTGAGCAGGTGCTGGGGACAGAAAGCAGAGTTGTCCTCTGTCCCTCAGTCAGCAGGGACACACCAAAGCCAGCGTGACACCCTGACTTCATGGGGTCTTTGACCTCCTTGTGTGCTTTGAGACTCTGCTGCATAAAGCCTTGCACTTTTGCCAGGGCAAGTCACATTTGTTCAAAACATTATTTATTTGCATTTCCTTTATTTTCTTTTAAGTTGTCTAACTTTAGCACTTGGGGCACAGATGAAGGAGCTACTGCCTCACAGATTTTTCATTTACATAAAAACCCCACCCACAAACACCCTTCACTATCAGTGCATCCATTTTGCTGAGTGCTTTTCATTTTCCATGACCTTGAAAACATTAGGGCGTTTATTAATTAATTCAGATTTACAGCTGGGTGGAGGGGAGGATTGCAGATCAGAGATAAGCAATTTGTTGTGTGCCCCTTATTTGATGAGGATTGTAGGAGAAATAGTCCAAGCCATTGCCAGGACTTCCCATCACAATCAACTCTGTTTTTCATTTAACCACTGCATGAAGAGTGACCCTAGCAGGGGAAGAGTCTGAACTTAGAGGGATTGTTGTAATGAATTCCTGATAGTCTTGGATATGAAGAGGAGCTGGAATTAGCTCTGCTTTTAACTCTTGCACTGATTAACTCTGAACATTTCCTAAAGTAAACCTTTACATACTGCTATATAAACACAGCAGTAAAGGGAATTCTGATTTGGACAACTCTGTCAAAATTTGTTTCTTTTATAAAGAAAAATAAATTTTTTCCCTTAAGGTTGCATTTTACTGATTTTAGCAGTTCTTGCAGTGAGCTTGTAGAAGAAAATACATCTTTGATTCTTTCTTTAAGCCTCAGTCCCAGAGATGATGTCAGGGAGAGTTATGTGTGCATAAAGAGGAAGAAAATGTCTTGAACTTCGGTGCATTCTCAAAGAAGGATATTCCCTCCTCACCACCCTAATTCTGAATTCTCTTTCTAGACTACTGGATTATCATGTGTTCAACCAAGGATTTAGTGGAGCAGGTGAAGAGAGGACTCTAAATATGTCTAGCTAGTGTAATACATCTGTGCCTCTTTGTGCCTGAATAGAATAAAATGAAATAGAATATTATGCTTCAGCTCCCTTTCCTAATATACAGCTTTTTAAAATAGAGAAAAAAATGTGTAATGTTAGTGGCAGGAGATTTTGACATGCACCTGAGCAGTTGCTGTGCCTTCCACTAAGAAGTGTGACACTGAAACCCACCTTGCCACATTCTTCTGTCCCTCTGACACCTGACTTGCAATCTGTGCCACATGAGAAGGAGCCTTTAGTCCCCTGAATCCCACACTGGTTAGGAAGCAAGCAGCAGAATGCTAATAAATTTAATTTACTTGCTTAATCTCCCCTGTGTTTTGTATTAATATGAATAGCATTACAGGAGTAGGGATGTGCTTATATAACAAAATGTTCTCCTTCAGCTTAAGGTTAATGTAGTTACTCGTATGTACCACACACCAAACGGGGGCTTAGTCTCCTGCAGCAGGACCAGTAACTTGTGTGGGAGTTCTGTTGTCTGCCAGGAGCCTCTGAGCCAGGGAGTGGGATCTCACCTCTGTAGCTTCCCCAAATCCTGTAATATGAGGTACTGGAGATGTTCCTGTCTCACCACAGATGACACAGTGGGGGTGTGGAGGAGAACAGTATTGATCCAAAGCATGGATTTTCCTTGTTTGCTTTCATGGCCTAAAACACAAGTAAAGGCCAGATTTTTCTCTGTCACTCAAAGGCTTCTGCCTTGCTATTGGATTGCATATGGTGCAGTGTAGAGTGATGCTGTGCTGTAATGTACACTGGTCGGTTTTTGTTAATTAAAACGAGAGAGATTGATCATTTTTCCTGTCAGCACGGGGGGTCAGGTTCCCTTCAGCCCACACTGATGGAGTCTCACTGGTGACTGCACTAAACAGCCCTGCGATGTTTGTCTGACTCACAGACACCCGAGGAAAGGGGATGTGCCATGACATTATCCTCTCTCAGCAGCAGGCACAGGGCATCTCCCTGTTCCGGGGTGCTCTCTTCCTGTACGTCATAAGAAATTAATCTGTGAAGTTGTAACAAATTCAAGTATGAGTATCCCACCCTCCTGCTCCCCTCCATTGTCCCTGACTTCACAGGGGACATTTGCCAAGTGGGCAAGCCTGATTAAACTTTGGACATATCTTCAGGATTCAGTTTTGTAACCCATTTTCATCTCTGAGCTTGCTTTTGTACCTCTTGGACGTGAGTTGGCTTTGTTTTCCTATTGCTTTATAAAGTCAAGAGAATACCACCATTTCATAAACATGGAATAGCTTCTCTGTACTCCTTTTTTTTTGTTAATTTTGAGACAGAAGGCAGCTGCTCAGTTCAGTCTAATTTATTTTCTGCATGAAAACTGAGAGATGCCTGTTGTCATTCTGTGCAGAACCTGGGCATGATTCTGATCATCCAGCAACTTCACAGCCTAATTTTGCCAGTTTCAGCTGATTTCTTCTGATACTGTTTGATGGAAGGAAGAGTGAGAGCCTCACTCAGTCTTATTTGTTGTTGTTACACAAAACCTGGATAGACAGGGATGCAAATAAATCCAATCTTAGTTGTTATTCTCAGCAAAATATCAAGTGTGATAGCTGGAATGTCATTTGTGATGGAAGAGATTTTGTTTTCCTATCTCAGCTTTCCAGAGATAGAGTATTTGCTAATGTTTAACAACAGCCTGATGTCAGTGAAAACCTCAGATGCTATTTGACATAAGCTCTCACATTAATCAAGAAAAATGTAACTTTTGAGAGGCATTTCTGCTACCTGAACAGAAATGAGGCTTGGGGTTACAGTGGAAGGTTGGAGATCATTCTCAAGCTGCTTTTTCTCCTCACATGCTGCAAAACAACATTTTCAAAACACAGCCCCTTTCCAAAAAAAAGCATTTTCGTGGCTTCACTGCATTAATTATAAAGGTAGATGTAAAAATGTCTTAATCCCAGCAGTGCTGATGTCAAATAATTATTGGTGCTTTAAGAGGCGGATGGAGAATATTTTAACTTGAGGGTAAAGGACTGAAAAGGAATGGTTTTATATTTATTGTGCTACCATTCCCAGTGCCTCAGAGTCTGTCTCCTGTGCTGTGTAGTGTGACTCTGGGACTGACAGCCACTGCTGCAGAGAATCTGCAGATCACCTAAACTTTCTACCATGCTGGCATTTCTTTCTTACCCCAAGAGATGACTTTGGTGTGATCCCTGCCTATCCTTCACCAGGGATTTCATGCTCCCCGTAGAAGTAAGGTATCACCCAGGCTGCTGCATTAAATTCCCTTCAAACCAGAAAGCAGTTTGCTGGAATGCTGGAATTGCCTGTTTGTCTGGGAAGCAGCCTGGAAGTTGTCTCCAGGATTTGTGCCTCTGCCATCAGAGTGTCTCAAGGACACTTCAGTGCCACGAGGAAGGTGCTGAGTGAGGTGACTCTGCTTTTATCAGGATGAGTGCTGTCTTCTTTTGTAGACATCTCACTAGTGGAACAAAAGCCATTATACCACAGTGGCCCAGGACTTGAGATAGTAACAGAGGCAGCTGGAAAGTTTTAAAGGTATTATTGGACTGTGCACAGCAGACTCATGTTTGCAAGTGAAGTTAAGCACTGTTCTTATTAAGAAACAATGAGCTTTGAAATCTGTCGGGGCTTTTCATTCCATTCAAAGCCATCTCTACCTGTTCTCCTCCAGTAAGTTATGCAAGGTTTCTTAAAGTTTTACAAAGTAAAGTTGGATGCATTAATCTGAGAATTTCTTGTAAAATAAAGAAAAATGTATTTCATATTTTAAAAGGTTTTATTATTTTTAAGAAAAATGCATAAAAATACAGAGCACACACCTGATTGTACAGAAACAAAGAATTCATCTACTGGTCTCTTTGCCATTGGGTGTTGTGGATGCCAAATGTTTATGTGGATTTGAAAAGTAATTGGAGAAATGCAAGGGAAGAAAGCTGTAATGGGCCATTACAGGTGGAGATGATAACCCTTGGAACCAGAGAGTCCTGGAGCCAAAGGTTGCTGAAGGTTTGAGAGGATAGCAGGGAAGAAGTGCTGGATTTTGAGAGAGCTTTCCCAGGCACTTCCTGGTGCTACAGAGAGCAAGCCTGGCTGACAAGAAAGTCTTAGTGCAGCTTTGGGGTGAATATAAATAAGAAACGGGGAGGTAAAAACAGGGCTGGAAGAATGCAGCCTGGCACACCACATGGTGTGGTGGTGTCCCTCTTTCTCAGAGGAAACAGGATTCAGGAGACCCTGTGAAGAGCATCAGGAATGTGCCCACTGGCTGATGTGGGAGGCTGGACTCTAAACAAATCTTTAGTCTGCACCTCTATGTCTGTTCATCTACTTCATTAACATTTTCTTACTCAAAATCACATTTTTCTTGTTGCTTCTTTGAGTGACAGAAACCATACAGAAATATGTGTTGTATTAGCCATGTATAATATGTAGGAAATCAAATCAGGCACAAAACCCAGGCACCATCTTTATTAATACTACACTTTGGGGAGGGGAGGGAGGGAAGCTATTTTATTCATGCTTTTTCAAGGAATGAATAAAATCCCTTTATTCATTCTTCTAAAATATCCAGACAACTCAAACTAAAGGAAACTCTCAGCATATCATATCCAGCAGCTGGGGAAGTGAATTTTGCACACAGCACACACATTATCCATTCCAGCAGCGTGCACACCTTTATCCTCTGTCTCCTACCTGCTTTCATAATGAGCCTTCCAGAAGCAAGAACACATGTCCTGAAACAACTTCTGAGGGTTACTTAATTGCTCAGTGACCTTTTCTAGATTTGCCAAACCGCTTAAGCTCAAGCACCACTCATCAGTATTTAATGTATACCATGAAGTGCCACTCAATTTTCAAATACTCAGTTCTGAACTTAGTTATTATTTCCGTGAAGAAGGATTTCCAAATTGTTCCTTGTTGGCAGAATGAAAGCAGATAAAACTGGGTAAATCCTCAGCTACCTGAAATATGCCAAGGGACAACCAGCAGGGTCACTTTGTCATACATTTTGAACTCAGAATTTTGTCTTAAAATGAGTGTAAATTTGTGAAAATGACCTTCAGAATCAGAGGGTCAGAGACGATGCTTGGGGAAAAAGCGTGCAACAGATGATGTGAACTTTCTGTCATTGAAATACATAAAGCAGTGTTTGCATGCCACAGTATCTAAGTGTTGTATCATATGCTCATAGATATGGAAATGAATAATATTTTCTCCTGACCAAGGTCTCTGAAAAAAATAATGCTAGAGAATTGGCAGGTGAGTGTTTAAGAGTTCGTCCTATTGCCATGACATGTGCAGCTGGTGATCCCTGAGCAGAATCACGTGTTCTTTCATTGCAAGAGCACTGCAGGATAACTGTGAGTTGTGAAGCGGCAATGAGATGATGTAAAGCCTCAGCCTTCCCCAAGTTCCTCTGGAATTAGCATCAGGAGGCAGCTCCCTTGCTCCCCTAAGACCACCTTGCATTTTACATGCACTGATGGACAATTTTCATATCAGCATTAGTTCATGAGCCCCTTCATCCCCTCTTTGGATGGCACAAGCTTAGACACTCATAGTGTGTGCATAACATTTTCCAAACTCCAGTTTGTGAGTCTGAGGGCTAGAAATACAACTTTTATTTACAACAAAGGTAAGAATATCTGTTAGTGATGTGACACTAAGAACTGAAAACCTCAGCAAATGTTAACAGCTTTAGAATTTAATCTGAGTCATGTGCCATAGTGGTCATGATACTTACTATTATTGCAGTGTATGGATATATTATTGCAAGGGTGAAAAGAACATTCCAGAAAGAAATGTCCCAAAAGGGGTTAAATAGAAAGAAGGCAAAATGCTGCTCTGTCTAAGCACTTCAAACCACTCCCTAAAGCTGTGGAGATCCAGAAGACACTGTCAAGTCACTGCTGGTTAAAGGGAGCAAGCCAGGGTGCTCAGGTTCCAGCTGATGACTTTTCTTATATGAGAGTTTACAAATTCCATTATACCCATGTTAACTTCAGAATTGTTCTGTTACCTTCCTCCACTGAAGTGCATTGCTTGAAACTTGATAAAATAGCAAAAGTAATTATAAATTTGTCTGGGAGACAGTCAGGAGCTATGTCTGCTTGGATTTGTGGCTGTTCAATATTCATTTTTCTTCCTTTTGCACAGTGACAGGGCACAATTTATTTTTACAATTGTATTGAAATATTTTGTGGATGCTTTCAGAGGAGCAGTTTAGTTGGAATCTTCTCTCTGTAGGAAGATGCTGTTGTTGGTCAGTGCTTTTATTCATACACCGGGAAAAAAGGAAGAGCACAGTTCAGGATGCGGGTTCCTGAGGATTCAGGACTCTGTTGGGAGCATGCAGCCTGATTTGAAGATGATGTCGAGGTTCTTGAATGAAGTCATGAATCCAGGAAAGCCCTGGCGGATGGCCTGCAGAGTAGGATAGATGGAGCAGTTTCTCTCTCAGGCATTGCTGTGGCCAGGGACATTTGTTCCTGCAGGGCTTCATGCAGGTGGCAGCTGCTGGGCTTGGAGCAGAAAGATGTGAGTCTAACAGGAATTGAAGGAAAAAACTGCAGTGTCTCAAAGCTGCTTTGCGTTAGGGCTGGGTAGGGCTGATTCTTCCCACTGGCTGCTGGAGAAAGGTGGTGGAATGATTGTCCATGTTTTGAGGAGTAGCTGGTGGTGTGTGTGGTGGACATTGCTATTGTTTAGCCAAGCCCATGCTTACCTGGCACCCTTGGAAGGGAAAGCAGGTGCTAGAAACATGACAGCCTCACAGCAGTGAGGGGAGATACAGGCCATGGCACAGCAGCACATCCCTCTCTCCAGTACACAGATGCCAAACCCACTGGAGGTTCCTGGAGGAGATGGCAGGAAGGAGAAGGGCTCCAGTATTTGCTTGCAGCCATACACCTGAGTGAGGCCCTCTTGTCTGAGGCTAGCACTGACTCCTGCCATGATGTGCTGGGGTATTTTTACTCTAGAAGCACTGTCTGAAAAGGCTAGCTTGTTCTGCCATGTATAGCAAATGATCCGTCTGCTGAGCCACCTGGAAGGCCTCTATTTTTAGGCTCTTTCCTCGGAGCAGTTGTAACTTGAATTGACATATTGTTAGCCAAAAGCGTGCCACACGAGGCAGGAATATGTCCGGAGCCACGCGAGCCACTGATTGTTAGCAGCGCTGGGAACAGGGGCTTGGCAAGAGCCAGTTTGCTTTTTTCAAGCAGGAAAGCAAGCACACAGGTTTAACTAGGACAGGCCTGGCTTTCAGCAGCCCGAGCTGAGCAGCCTGAGCAGGTCAGTCCTTGAGCTCAGAGAGGGGAGAGCAATGAAGGACACCTTTGACCTGCGTGGGCAGAGTCCAGCCTGGCAGTCACCAGTTGCAGTGTGAGCACACCCAAGTGCCTGTGGCCTGGAGTACACTGCTGAAGCCTGAGCTGTACATGGGATGGATGAGGTTTTGGCTAACAATTTACAGAGGTTTTTCTGTTTTCTTAATTAAGACATCTTTTTCCCAGATCTTCACACTTCTTCCTCACTCCCCAGCTGTTTATAGTCCATGGTCACAGAAGCGTCATGACCTCACACAGGGAGTTCTTTTCAAGGCCACTGTCAGGGTACAATCCCCTAATCTTCAGATATTTCTGTATTTTCTTTCTATATGTTTCACTTTGAATATTGCTGTATTAAATCACACTCTATTGTGCTGACAGATAAAATGTTATCACTTTGCAAACCTTTGTTTCATTCTTACAAGGAATTGGCAAAGCTTTCCTATCTGTGGATCCTCATTATTACTTTGTGGATCCTCATGAATTACTTTGTCTGTGTGTTTCTGTGTAGGTACAGGTGGACATTTCTGTTTGCTTTCTTACCATTGTTAAATGCTGGATCCAAGGAATTTTGGTTCCTTTTCCCCAGATCAGCTTTGACAACTCTACCATGACAGATTTGCTTGGAAATCTGATTTCCTGTTTGTTCTTGTTGTGTTTTGAGAATAGGGAAGTGTAATTTCTGCCCCATATTCTAGTTCTACAAGAGGCCAGTGGTGAAGCTTTGCTAAACAGTACCCTGTGCATTCCCAGGAAAGCAGAAACACCTACTGGTGTTGGGCTCATGTATTGCTTGTAGAAATGTTTGCAGTTTAAGTGCTGGTTTTTATTAAACTGTAGGCAAGGGGGTACTTTGATTCCACTCAGTCAATTTGCAACAGCCTTTCCTTGCTTTGAAACACTGTCAGAATCTCAGTAGTCCGTACCCTGCCTCTGAAAACATGCATTCATTGAGTTTAAAATGATTTCCACTTAGCTTTCTGTTGGGAAGGCTGTCAGACCAGTGTATTATCCAGCAATTGGAACTGACTGGAGGAGTTTTTTTCTGTAATACTTCTCTGCAGCAGTAGCAAGGTGAGAAAGTCAGCAGAATGCTGGTGTGTTTTGTCTCAGGCTTTTTGTGAAACTGCTGTGTGTGCTCCAGATGTGCAGTCAGATCCAGAAAACAAGGACTGTGAGGCACTTCAGTGCTGCTGAAGTACAGAACTGCTCATATATAAATATACATACACACCTCAACTCACCAGCACTGCAGCTGCTCAGAACCAGGGTAATTGTGGGACACACTTTGACCCTACCTGTCAAAACAATCAGTAACTCAGGGAGAGGATTTCTACCCAGGCTGCAGTATATTCCTGTGGGATATGGAAACTTCTCCCGCGTGTAATGGAGGACGTGATTAATTCTGACTGTGCTGACACAAGAAGGTTACTGAATAGGATTTCCTTGTGAATGGCACATCCATTCCCAGGAAAAAAAAACATTGCAGAGATGTCAAACACATTCCCATTGTATTCTGAACACCCACCCCAAGGCTGCACAAAATCAGCTCAGGGTGTTTGTAATTAAAAGCTGCAGAGAGGCATCTGCAAACTTGTGCATTTCGTAGTAAAAACAATGTGAAGACTTATTTATTGAAGGAAAATATTAACTCTCAGTAGCAGTGGAGCTGTGTCTGCATTGACTGTGGAGAGAGATGAGTCAGTGACTTAGATCTGACTGCAGGCACCCGGGTCTGGTCAGACAAATCACTGATGAGCAGTGCATTCATCACTGTTACCCTCTGGAAAGGAGCCAAGGACCTTGACAGGTCTGGGCTCCTCCTGCCTCAGAGCGAGGTGAACAACATCCTGACATTTGACACCAAATCTGGGAGGTGGAGCTGGCTCCAGCTGACCTGCACATGCTTTCCCCCTACTGAGAGGACGTAAGAACCAGTGACAGGTATCACTCATGGTGCTCCAAGCACTCTGAAGGGTATTTTGGTGCAAGGTAATGGATGTAGCATTCCCACTGAAGTTCCTAAGATTTAAGTGTGCATTAATGCTGCACTGACACAGCTCCTCTCGGCAGCACTCACCTTGCTGTTGCTGCATTCAGCTCACTGCAGGCAGTGGAAAGATTTGCAGCTATTAAAAACCAGGGAGAGGAATTGTTACCTGTCTATGAAGTTCTGAAATGCTCCCGTAGCAACTGTTGGAAAGCTCTGCCCATGACTCACAAAGGCTTCTCTCTTTTTGTTCTGGCAGGGCCATTGTGGTGGAGGGAGCAGTGTGTCCTTGGGGAAGGCAGGGACAGCCAGGGATGCCATGGGACCCTGTCCTGGTGCCACAAGAGAAGCAGGGACACCAGCACAGGGTCCTACAGCAGGATTGTGTCACTGCAGGACCCTTCTGACTGCCTGCTTTATTCCCTTGGAATCTCCATATCATTCCCTTGGAAGCACTTACCATGGTCATAATACAAAAGGTGCTTGACAGAGCACAAGTCTCAAATAAGAAAAACAAATGGATTATTTGTGGCATGGCATGCATAGATGGGACACCTTCTAACTAGAACATAAAGAGGATTCTGTGAAGGATCAGGAGATCCTGTACATTTCCTTTCCATAAGAAGTTTAAGGTATGTGGTAGGTCTGGGAATTTATTGATCAGCACCCTGAGTCCCTGCTGCAGCTTTCTAGGAGCATCCAGCACCTGAGGGGACTATCCATTAGGATACTGGGTGCTAGTAGAAGTGTCATGGTTAGCAGAAGAATGATACTAAGATTAAGAATTAATAACTAAGAATTATTAACTGTTAATGCACATTAAAAAACTCAGTGCATAGAGCCATTGGAAAGGAACTAGTTACGAAAGTTTTCTGTCCTCCAGTAGTCAAGAATTAGGCTGGGAGGGTTTTGAATTTCAAGTACTTCTTAATATTTCAAATACATAAGTGCTGGATAAAACCTCCAGGTCACTAATTATTCAGTAGCCACTAATTAAACCCTGTAAATGCATAAATCAACAAAATTATGTTATTATTTCTGTTGTTGTTAGTGTGAATCATCCTTTTACATCCTTTCACTAGAATCATCCTTTTACTTGTATAGATCTTACTGATCAAATAAGTTTTTTCCAAGTAAAAAGTTCATAAAATTAAATGTTATTTTCAGCGCTGTGCTTATTTTAGAATTTAATGGGATTCCAGGCAGCTGCCTGTTCTATTTATTTCTGCTTTTGTATATTAATTGGTTATATCATTCCTTCTGCCTCTGAGGTCTGGAGGTGGAAGCTTTACAGCTTAATTAATCAGTGCTTTTGCTATATTAATGTCATGGTGGAATCTGGGATTGGATGGGGTCCTTTTCCTGCTCTCAGCAATGGTGAGGGCCATTTGTGTGAAGCTTCTTTTCCAAAACGTGCTCAGCTTTGGGTTCATGGGCTTAGCTCTGCTCTCAGGCTCACTGAGCAATCCATCCCAGTGTCATCAGTGCAGATTCTCCAAAATGTCTTCCATTAAATCAGATTTTGAAGGATTCATCTCTCCACATGCTGTGGTGGCATAAGGATGGCCCAATTGCCTGGGCCATCTGGAGAGGACACCTGCATCATTTCTCCCATGTAAGCAACAGCACACTTGGAGAAATCTGATGTGTTTTAAGTTTGCCTCTCTGGCTGAGAGAGGCTTGTTTGCTAAAGCTGTGGCAGTTTAAATATAGTTCCTCCAACAACATAGTTACATCCCATTTTTTTCTTCTTGGTCCTTCTTGAATGCAGCATCTTCCAAATTCAGAGTACAAGGTAAACATCACAGATTCATGTTGTTATTTTGGGCAGTGGTGGTGAAAGATAACTTTGTAGATGAGGAAAAACGTTGAGTGAATTGTTAGGCAGACGTTATTTAAAAGGTTGTGTGGCTTTCATGTGTTTGCTGTTTAATGAACTTCGAACTCTTTGAGAGTTCTGCTTCCATAGCTCCATCTTGGGTTTGAAAAGATAAAACATTGGACCACCTATGCTAAGTTCAGCTTGAGCTAAAAGACCAAGTTAGAGAAATCAGTATTTGCTAGTAAAAGGGCACAAAAGGAAATGTATATCAGACCCAGGCCAGGGGGGTATACAGAATATTGTCAGGGCTGGGTGGTACTATCTCACGTACTTTGTGGCTGATATATACCTTAGACAAACTCAAAAGAGCCTCAAAACTGTCACTTCGATGGGGGAAAAAGTGAAAATATATGGTGTAGAAAATGCCTTTTTATCCCAGTGTGGTGATCAACAGGGTGCCTCTGTCCAAGACATCATCAATTATACCTTTTCCCCCAGAGCTGTTTACTGATCTATTTTCAGAGCTCTGTGTAGTAGCAACAACAACAGGGAGAAGAAAGGCTCAGCAAACAGGCTGTTTCCCCTTCAGGTACAGAGCAGAGGATCTATTAGTGGGAGGGGATGCTATTTTTGAAGCATTCCCACTGTCCCACTTATTCACTGGTCTCATCCATCCATCTCAAAACCCTGTAACAATGCAGGCAGCAAGCCTTTGGCCAGATGTGCGTGTCTTGCTGCTGTTTAATGGGTGTTGGATGAGAGAGCTGAAAGGCTCCTTCCGTGTCAGCCCCTGCCCCAGTTCCGAGCTCGCCACATTCCTGCGGGATGGGACACAAGGATCCCGCACAGCTGCGGGGCCGCGGGGTCCCTCTGCTGTGAAGCGCTGCCACTGGCAGCGGGGAAGGAGGCACAGCGACTGCTGAGGAGCAGGGATGCTCTGAGTTAATGCCTTCTGAACTGCCGGGAATGTCGTTTATTTCTAAGTGCTGTGATGAGCTGAGTGCCCCAAGGGCCACAGTCCCATCGTGTAATCCCTGCTCCAGAGCTGCAGGCAGTCGTGCTCTAGGGGGCTCCGTGTTTTCTGTGGGATTTGAGGCTGTTTGAACTGCTGAAGTTTGATCCAGGCTCTGTTGTCCATCCAACAGTTCTAGAAGCTGGAAGTGCCTGGAGTTCAGTGCACAAATCCTGACCTTCGTTTTCTCTGGATGAACTTAAGAGAAAGGCAAGCAAAGGGCCCCTGAGTGTGTGGCAAATCATCCTCACAGAAAGATCTGCTCTGGCTTTAAGGCAGGTTTGCTCCTGGACATCTTCTCCAGTGTGGGAGCTACACTTGAAATTTACTTTGCTTAGGAACTGTCTAGTGCTTGAGTTGAAAACCGACATGGTGTAACCTTGGGGGAGTCATGGAATTGCATATAACCCTATTTGCAAGTTTGGGATATTAAAATCCTCTTCTTGAAGAAGGGCAAGAAGTCTATTAAGTTCCCTAGGAGGCAGACTGCTGGGAAATGAGCATCATTGCAATTCACATGCTTGAGTGAGACATGAGTACAATTTGCTGTGAGCTCTGCAGCATGAGCAGCATTTTCTTCATTCTGTTGTACTGAGATTTTATAATTTCATTACTTTAAATTGAATAGGACATGAAGGCAAATCCATCTATGGAATAGAAGCATACTTCAGTGCATGCACTCATGCTTTAATATCTTTAGGCAGGGGCACATCCCATTGGAAGTAGTTTGTGCTTATGTTATGAAAAGCTTAATCTGGGAAACTGAGGTATCCATCCTTCAGATTACTCACCTGCCTAAAAGCTTGTGCCTTCTTTTCAAATTATGCTCCCACTGAAAATGCATGGTTTTAATAATGATAAATATTTAACAGCCCTGGAGAATTCCAGAATTTTGCATATTTATCAAGTGATTCAAGCAGAAAACCTTGTCCTATCCTTGCATATGCCGCTCTAAAAAGGGGGAAAGTTTGCTTTCCATGGCTCATTCAGTTCTTAATAGACAAGGCTGTTTTATTCTGGGAGCAGTCCTGAAATCATTTAGTGCTCTCAGTGCAGTCATCAGGTGCAGACATTGGTTCTGGCTCTGCAGGTGGAGCAGTGTGAGCTGGCTTTGTTCTTGAGGCTCTGGTTGCCATTGCCATTCTACAGTGGCTTTTTTGAACCCTGTCCCAAATTCATGAAACACTCCTTACCGTATCCCCCACCCTAGTTAGTCCTGAGACCATTGTTTCATTTTGTTACTGGCAGTGAATTCTATGATGAATGTATGCAAAAGGAGAGAACTACAAAAGAGAAGGTGATTATGGAAGAATTGCTTCTTCCATTCCACCCCTCTCACACACACACCCCTTGCCCTCACAAAGAGGTGGAATTGCTGAAGGAGCAGGAAGAGCAGGCTGTTCCACAGGGAAGGGCAGGGGCAGCATCCTTCCCAGTGGGCACAGCCCCACAGCACCCAGCTGGGAAAGCAGGACTGGTGACCATTACAGGTCCAGGAAAGTCAGAGAACTCAGGAGCAAACATGGAAACAACAGAGCTCATGGCAGGACTGGGTGCAGGACTGAGGATCCCGACTCCACAGCTTGGAGAGAGATCTGTCATTCAAAGATCAGTGCTCCCTTCCCTGTCTCCTCCTGCAGCCTGCCTGGTACTGGGAATGCTGGGCTGCTCTTCCCTTCATTCCAGTGACATGAATCTCCTAAAGCCAATCACTGCCTGACCATCACAAGCAATTTATGGAAAGCACTTCTCTTGTTTGCTAAAGTGTCACACCAAGGCAATTTGAAATCCAGGTTTATCTTCCTATTTGTTTAACTGCTGTTTCCTGCAAATTCACAGCGCTGAATAAATGAAGAGCACACAGTAATAAATCACTCTTGTTGAGGCTGCTTGGTGTCCAAACACTGCAGCCAGAAAGAGATGTCACACCTTTGCTGCCGTGACAGTGGAGGCAGTGAAGGATGATGCTGCCCCTCCCTCAGCGCCAGGCAGGAGATTCCAGCTATCATATCTCTTCAGCCCTTGATGTGTGGCAGCTGCCATTCATTAAGCAGCACTGGAGAATATGCATCCATCCCCAGCACATCTGATTTACGGACCAAAGACTGGGAGCCTTTTCTAAAGGAAACAATTTTCCTACCCTCCTTCACACATAGAGCAGCTTGATGTGGGGATATAATTTCTTCCTTAATTCCTAACTATTTAATTTCGAGGCAATCCAATAGCTGTCTTATTTCCTGACCACTTTAAGCATCTTCATATTTTAAAGGCTCTTCCATGGACAGCTCCTAAGCTATCCTTTTAGACATGGCAGCTTGGCTTCTGCTCCACAGGCTACTTTGCTCCAGTTCAAGACTAAATATTAGGCTGTTCTCCAAAATCTCCATCGGATGCTCCAGCTGAGTGCTGAGCCCTTTCAGTCCCACACAGGAGAAGTACTACAGAGGCTGCTTGTTAAGGGAGCAGCCACCTTTTCTCATTTGGTACTGTTTAGTCATGGGTCCTGTGCCTTGGGGCTGCCTGAGGGATTGTCTCTACAAAAGCTGTTTTAAAACGGACTTTGCATCAGATATCTGAGAGTTAAAGATGATCTGGCAATGTTTAGTGCCATTACTGTTCTTCTTTGTGCTCCCTATTTGAGCAGGTTCTTAGGAAGATAGCTTTGTGATAATCTCTCCCTAATCCTGCAGAAACCTGGTTTTTCCTGGGCTGCTGAGGGCTCTGCTGAGGAGAGGGTGCATTTGGGATATGGATGCACTTGGCAGCATGGTCCCTCTTACACCCGATGGACTCCTCTAGATCAGAGGGATGATCACTCTGATTCTCAGCCTCTTCTTTGTGACTCGTTTTTGGTTACTGAGAAGTGTCTTTGAAAGCATGGGATTCTTCCTCAGCTTACCCATGATGGGCTTACAAACCTACTGGGCTTCCTTTTTGGTTTTGATGGGAAATGAGTCCCACTTCTGCCTTCAATTCAGTGATCAAAGAGAAGGCAGCTGCTGAGTTACAGCCCATGTCCTCCAGAAGAAGCTAAACACTCCTGTGGAGGTCAATACATTGAGTTTTGTACCAGTTTGAACTGAACTACAGCTGGCAGCCCAGGAGCAAAGAGGTGCTGCATCTTTTTGTTCTCCCAAGACATCTAATTTTCTAGAAGAGGATATAAATATTAACAAATAATTGCTGTTCTGGTTAATAAAAGAACCCATTTTCCATCATCCCAGGAGCATGCATTGATTTCTGTAGAAGTTCAGCAATCTCTGATCCAGAGAACAGACCTGTTCACTATTTATGACTTACACTGAATGGTTTTCTAAAAAATAGAGTCAGGGATTTGATCTTGAATGATTCATGGAAATCAGAAAAAAGGTCAGTCCCCAAGAAAGTCTGATAAGTATTTCAGAATTGCAGCAGCACCTTCCCAGACTGTATTCCTGGCTCAGTTACCGTCTTTGAACTCTCCATTAGTCCCTGATTTCTTTCTGTCTTGCCCAAAACCATCCTGACTAAATCCAGGGACAGGCAATTCCATCATTGTCTCTGTTAAGCTCCCAGCACTCGTTCCCGAGTTACCACAACAACAAGGATTACGTGACAAGCAAATGAAGAACCAGTCAGATAATGGAGTTTTTAAAATGGGGATTACTGGTGCTGAAGATGTAATGGCCTCTTTGATGCTGTTACTATCTATAGCACAAATCCTTCTCAGTCTTTGGACTATTGACCTGACACACTGAAAAGGCTCCTTTGCAGCCCCCATTGTCCGGAGAAAGGGAGAAGCTTTGAGCACAGACGCCTTCAAGGCACAGGAAAAACACAAGGCAAAGAGATAAGCTCGGTAATTTGAAAGCATTTTATTTCTTTCAAGCACAATCCCAACGTTTTAGCTGAAACTGATATCTCGATTTTATCTGTGTTGCTTTTTCTCCAAAGTGTGCTCTCAATAGTTTGTAATTTCCAGAGATACTCTGAGCTCAAAGATATTCCAGCAGCTTGCAAATCAGATCTGGTGGAAAGGACTGTCTGAGGAGATTCTGGGGAAAAAGTTGTCCCTGACCCTTGGGCTGTTGTTCCTTTTAGGGTGTCTACAGATTGTACATCATGACTGGATATAGACCTTTACTACCTACGTATAAGTAACTGGATTTGGGAATAACTGGGCTGATTGTTCTTGGTTTGGGAGGGATCATTTAATGGCAGCAGGATAATTTGTTGAAAGACGAGGTTTTTTAACCTTTGTCCATAACATAATGCTGATTGTCTGCAGAGCTGCTAATGTCCAGAGGGCCTGGACAAACATCAGCCCTTTGCTCTTTCATCCAGAGAGTTCTGGGCTTTTTGGCAAATAGATTATCAAGTTCATAATATTGTGAGGAAGTCAGGGATTGTAATGCTTCCTATTTTACAGATAGAAGGTGAAATTCTCTCCTGCATTATGGCAACATTGTGCTTTCTAGCAGAGTTAGGAAGGATGCCTGCAGGAACTTAACAGGTGTAGCTGTGCTTCACATACACACTCCCCTGCTTGGGTCTCTGATTAGTCCCTGGTTTTGTGAGAGCTCTGTGGGATACCTGGCAATTAGCAAGTGTTGGACCAGTTTCAGTTTGCTCTGAGACTGAAAATATGTGTGCAAAAGAAAACTGAGGGGTGAGGCTGAAAGCTGCGCTTGTAAAGAAGTTGCCTCCCTCTGTTTTGACTCTGCTCCTCAGCTGCATTCAGGGCCAGGCTCATGGAAACTCAGCACAGTGGGACTCGTTCAAGTGTCCTCTGCTGGAGATCCTTGTCCTCAGTGTCACCACGAGCTCTGCCCCACAGGGCTGCTCTTCCTCCTTGTGTGCACAGGCTTCTGCTGATGCCAACACCTTCGTTAGGTGACACTGCCCAGGTTCACAGGGGCTGCTGGCTCCTTTCCCTTGGTGCCTCTTTGCATCTCAGGACTCAAAACACTTGTCCAGGAGCTTGACTTCTACACTGGCTTCAGAGCATTTTCCCTTCCAGTGCTCCAGTTCTGGATATCAGAGCTGTTTCAGCATTTGTGCTCTGGAGTTTTATTTCCACAAGCCTTGGACATGTCTCTCTGCTCAGTTGCACGGTTCATGGAGCATCAATACATCAAATGGCAGGAGACTCCTGGGCTTTAGCCTTGCTGCCTTTACTTCCTTCCCTTTCCCTCCTCATGACAGCAGTCTGTAATAAACTGGATTGCCCTTCCTGGATTCAAACCCTTCAGCTATTGGCAGGTGGTTTTCAGGACCCCCAGTCATTGCTGAGCCAAGCTGTACATATTTAATTGTGTTAATTTATTCTTTCTTCACAAGTCAGTCTTTTTAGCTCCCTCATCACTTGTGTCATTTTTTCTGAACTGCCTACAAACTCTGTCAATAAGGAGTCCATGACAGAACACCATGTTATAGATGCAATTTCACCACAGTGGCAAAGAAGAAATTTTACTGTTTCCCTCTTCCTTAATGCAGTGCTGCTGCAGATTCTTCCTCAGAATTCCTTTGCTTTCTCTTCTCTTTTGCTGATGTATTTTATGAAAACTTGCTGCCAGTTTCTCCTAAGGCCCCAGGTGTTGCCCAGGGTCTCATATAGTAAGTAGATGTGGGGAAGCTATCAGCCTTAAATTCAGGACACTCGAGAAGGATGGTAGGCTTATTTGTCAGAATGGAGAGAGGTGCTGGTAGGAGTCCCCTGGGGCACAGCAGTTTAAACAGAATTCAGGTAATGAGTCACAGCCAG
Organism: Anomalospiza imberbis; assembly: GCF_031753505.1. Lineage (NCBI taxonomy): Eukaryota > Metazoa > Chordata > Aves > Passeriformes > Viduidae > Anomalospiza > Anomalospiza imberbis. The sequence goes on along the minus strand of NC_089693.1, from coordinate 18,384,045 downwards.
AGCTGAGAACACAAGACAGGAGCTCTGGTTGTTATTTTCTGCACCAACCTTTGCCCTCACACCCCAGGCCCAGAGGCCTGGGGAATGGCCCCTATCTCGAGTGCATGCTCTGAGCTGCCCTGGCAACCTGAGCAGCAGCACCTCCACCCTGCTGAGTCTGTGCAGGCACACCCAGCTGGGCACAGCAGGCTTATTCCCAACTGCAGCCACTCACGGTCCACGCTGCGCTGTGTGAACTGATCTGTTCAGACTGGAGCTGGTTTAGGTGTGATCTGTTACAGAGGCAGTGACAGGGGGAAGCTGTGGAAATGGAACGTGAGTTGACGTCTCAGAGTGTCACAGCAGAGACTCAGTGTGGGTACACTGACCTGGCTTGGTGCTCAGGACACCCTGCCCTACACCTGCCTTCACCACTGAATGACTGTGTGGGCATGACTGAAGCACCTTCCCACCCTTGGCCTCGCTTTGCTCCCTGACCCTTCATCTAGCACATCAGCTCTCTCAAACAGCAGCTTTGAGACTTTTTTATGCAGTGCCTAAGCAGCAGGGGCTGGGTTTAGCTGGGTTTAGAATCTCTCAATCACTCTAATGAAGCCCATCACAACAGAACTAACAAAAGCAGAGCAGAGTGGTAACCCCTCACTAAGTTATTAGAATTGCAGCAGACTAAATCCCACTCAATCTGCTAAAGACAAGGCTGGCAGCAAGGGAATTTCAGTAATGGAATACATGGATGTTTAAACAAGGAAATAAGGAATGGCTGGGGAACTACAGGCCAGGCAGTCTCACCTCAGGACCCAGCAAGGTTGAGCAGATCTGCACTACAGCAGATGCAAACTAAGGAGGTGATTGGTGACAGCCAGCATGGCTTCACTAGGGGCAAATCCTGCCTGACAAATGTGGTGACCTTCTGTGACAAGATTATAGTGTTGAGGGGTGAGGGAAGGACAACTGAATCATCTGCCTGGGCTTGTGCAAGCATCAGACACTGTCCTGCAGGATCCCAGTCTCTGAACTGGAGAGACATGGATTTCATGGGTGGGCCACAGGGTGGGTAAGGAATTGGCTGGATGGTCACACCCAAGGAGCTGTGGTCATTGGCTCAGTGTCCAAGGGACCAGTGGTGTCCTCAGGGGTTGGACTGGGACTGGTGCTGTTGAACAACTCTGTCAGTGACAGGGACAGTGGCATCCTGTGAAAACCCCCAGCAGGTTTGCCAAGACACCGAGCTGTGTGTGTGTGTGGTGTCTGTGGGGTGGGGTGTGGGGTGTGGTCAGCCTGGGGCTCTGGCACAGGGTGCCCAGAGAAGCTGTGGCTTCCCTGGATCCCTGGAAGTGCCCAAGACCAGGCTGGGCTGGGCTTGGAGCAACCTGGGATACTGGAAGGTCCCTGCCCATGACAGGGAGTGGCTTTAAGGTCCCTCCCAACCCAAAGGATTCCATGGTTCTGTGTGTGAGCTAACACACACTGGGACAGGAGTACGTGGCCATGAGTGCACCACAAGTAAATTTAGGCTGAAAACTTGGAGAAGAACTTTCTAAGCATCAAGCCAGGTATATTCTGGAAGAGTTTCCCCCTAAGGAAGTTGGAGACAGATGACATAACCTTTTGTACTAACTGTGAACACCCTTTTAACTTTAAAACATGGGCAACTAATGAAGTTTAGGGACAGATTCCTATTCCACATCTTCCTTTCTCAAAGCCATGTCAGATCTTAATTTCCTTTGGTGTTTTCTGTCTTTAATTCCTACCGAGCATTTCCTGTAGTTAACCTGAAAAAGAGTCTAAAACAAATTTGTAAACCAAGCTGAGGTCAGATCAGAGGGTTCTACCTGTCCATTTTAAACTGAGAAACTGTGGCTGCTTAGTGAGGACTTCTAACAGGATTTTTGTCTGAACCACATTACCATGATGGAGATAATTTGTTCCTTGATTGCAGCAGTCCACTTAGGGATGTTTGCAGCTGAAGTGTGCAAGCAAATGCACCTTCTTCCCCACCAGCTGGAAGGGAGGCTGTGCTGCCCTGCCTGCCACCTTGGGTTTCTGCAGCTCTGCCGGCCGTGCCTGTGTCTTAACTAGGTCAGTCAATATGGGAAGTGGAACCTTAGCTGGTTATCACTCTTGAGAAAAGTGCTGGCTTGGGTTTCAGCACTAGCTGCTGATCCAACCTGTGGGGAAAATTACTTCAGTGGAAAAAGTTGCTTTTGTGAAGGAACAAAGCAGACGAGAATTTGAATGGACTTTAGAGTAGCTGAGAAACTCCTCCACTTGGTACCTGCCTGCCTTTGTCCCCCTGTCCTTACTGTGCATGTGCTCTAAAATACAGAGCAAAACAAGCTCCTTGGAGTGTAAAATGCCAGGAATTCTGCCTGAACGGATCAGTGTCACTCCTGTGCCAGTGGCATGGCTTTGACAGGGCTGCTGGATGCAAACATCCAATCATGATCTCCAGGCCCAGGCAACACTTCCTTGTAAGAGTCAGCTTGGCAGCATCCTTTTCCAGGAGGTTTTGCAGGACCATGTGACTGGCAGGCAGAACAATCTCCCTGCACAGACCCTGCCCAGTATGTGGTTTGGGAAATGCACTCTGCATCCATTTGTGATCTTCCTTCATTGTGTCTTCACTGCTTTGTCCTTTCTCCCGTGATGAGATGAAGGCGGATGCTCTGCGCTTTTTTCCAGCAGTTACAGCTGAAACCAGAGTCCTGAGCCTCCCCTGAAGGTGCCATCTGATACTGCCCAGGCAGAGTCCAGGACACAGTGTTCTGCAGGGCTTCCAGCCCTTCTTTCTCAAAACATCCCAACAGCTTTCCTGGCAAGGAGTCCCTTCCTGGCGTCTCTACCTCACCTTGCTATTCTGTGTGTCACAATGAACCTGAGCCAAAGGTTACTGCTGCTCAAAGGGGGAGCTGCATTTCCCCAGCCACCTCCTACACTCTGCTGCTTTTTACTGCCTCTGCCTCTCAGCAGGGCTTTAAAAACTGAGGGAATCTTCTAATCTATCAGGCAACTACGGAAGCAAACCAAAAACTCTTACATTTTCTGGATTAGGAAATAGAAATGTTTGTGAAAGTTTCCTGAGTGCAAAGAAAAGGGAAGGGAGAGCAGAACTGGAGAGTGAAGACCACTTTCAGCATCTGCCAGCTGGTAAAGTTGTAGTTTCAGCTGTAGCTTCACCCTGTATTTTCTAAAACATTGGGAAAAACCGAAAAGCTGAAAACACAGAACCAATTTTCATGGTTCAGAGAGATGTCTCTCCTAATGATGCAAAAATACCTACAGGATAATTATCACATACCACAAGGCACATGAATATAGTGTCCTTCATTCTAGGTACATTTTGGCAAAGTGCAACCCTTAATAGTGAATATTCTGCTCCTTGGGTCGCACCTAGGCTAGAAAAAATGAAGGATTAGCTTGACCCAGTGGAACACAGGCTGGTGTACTGCTGTCAGAACTTCCACCTGTAACTCTGGATGCAGGCTGTTCTCTCATGCTCCATGTTCACCCTGGAGAACCTTCTCCTGCTCTCTAGTGGTGGAAGCACAAAAAGGCCAAAAATGTTCTGCTTCTTCCCGGCCAACTCACACTTTCACACCTCGTTGTTGCTGCCCAGTCCCAGAAATGGTTCCCAGTTCAAGCTGGAATAGTTCAGTGCAGCACACATCTTCTATGCATACTGTTTCTTAAGAGTGTCAGAGCAATTGTTGTGCTGCATTCATGGAACTTTTAAAGAAAAGTCCTTGCCCAGCTCTGCCTTTAACTCACTGTTCCATGCAGTAAAAGTGGCAATAGCAGAGAGGTTCCTCGGCTGCCTGGCAGCTGAGGACACAGTCCTTAAATTCACGCCTGCAAACACACCCATAAATAGAGTTGAGTCCAAACTAAATGAGAGGTGGATCTGGATTTCAAACATGAAAACATTTCAGAACAGTGTTCTGGATTATAAACTAAACTAAAAGTTCCCTTTAAGGCTTGCTTTAACACAGGCAACTCAGAACAGATGAGTCAGTGCTGGAAAATTGCAGATTATTCTCTTATTCATCCCATCCAGTGGAAAATAAGGGATATAAACTTTTTCCTAGTCATCTGCTGATGTGTGAGTAACGTGGTTTGATACCTGGACAGGCAATCCTCAGTTAACTGCCTCAGTTGCTGAAGTATCCATTTTAATCAGAATTGCACAGCACCCTCTTCTGCTGAGAGGAGCTGAGCCGTGGAACTCCCTGGGCTGTCTCTTTTCCTGTCTCTGATGGGCATTTATACACTGAAGAGCAAGGTAAGTATAAAAACTCAATTACAGCAACTGGGGCAGAATCAATAAAGGAATGAGAGGCTGGCAGCTGCATGGATGGGGCTTTATCTCTGCAGCAGAATCCTGACACATGACATTACAAGAACATGGATTGCTTGGATGAGTTATGAAGATTGATATTTATGATTATGACTTGCAATTGTGCTATTTAAAAAAACCACCTATTTGGTAATGAAAACCTGCTGGCAAGATCTGCTCAAAGAGGTGAAATTGCAGGAAGAGTAAAATCAGATCAGTAAATCAAATGCTCTAAATCATCAGCGAGACACACTACAATTAGGGTTGGATTCAAGCAGGCAGACTTATTGAATTGCAAGCATAAATCCATGGCATGCATGTGCTGCCACTCCTTCTGGGAAGCACACTCTCACCTCCAGCATTTCCAGACTGACCTCTGCCAAGGGCAGGAGGATAAGAACTGCCTCCCAGCATAATGATTCCCATGGACTGCAGTGAAGTTCAGTTCTCCAGAGGATCCCCATTTCCCCATCCCTCAGGCTCGTGGGGACACACAGGTGGCTAGGGCAGAGACCTGCTGGAGGCTCAGAGCCCTTGGCTGGCTCTGCCTGGGGGGTTCATTGTTATTGATCTGAAATGCTGAACAACTTTGGAACAATAATCCTTGTCTCTTTTTTTTGTGTTAATCCCACTTACTCCATTTGCCTTAAGAAGACTCCCAGTTCCTAATGATCGACTGGCCAGTGCATGGAATGGGCAGCACAGGAGTGGAAGGTGCAGGAGCTCCTCTCAATAATGCAGTGCCAGCTCTGGTGTGCTGCACTGTTATCCCTGTCCTTACCCACCACAGAAAAACATGAGGCTGTCAGGTGATGAAACTGCAGCCTGGGCTTTCCTTGCTGCCCAGGGACACCTACTCAGGACATTGCTGTCAGCTGGGGATTGAAGTGACTCTTGCAGTGGCAGCTGGCTCATCAGGTTTAGTGCAAACAAACCTGCCTTGGAAAGCATTTAGGGAAATGCTGAACAAAAGCTGCTTTCAGCTCAGTGGCAACAGCTGGATTCTGGTTTAAGAGGCAGCATTGAACAAGCACAAGTGGAGAGGAATGGCTTGTTCCAGTGGGCTGATTATGGCACAAGGAATTAGGAAATTCTGCCTTTTAGTTCCTACCACTGCTTTGCTGAGGGGCCTTGGTGAAATCTTTTAGATTCTCTCTAGTGAGCATCTTCCTTATTTCACCTCCTGTAGCAATAAAACTTGCTTCAGTGAACAGTCACAAAGGCTGGCAGCTTGACACACTACAAATGAGCCTTGCTCAGAAAACTTAAGCAGGGCATATGGTTTCCCTGGTTTAATTTTTAGTAGAGAGAAAAATTGTCCCAAGAGTACACATGGGAGTGATAATATCTGAGAATTTCCTGTTCTCACTGGAGGAGAACACAGATCTAAGAGCACTTCTTAGATGTTTTCTCCTATTTCAGATCCTCTCTCCTTAGTCCCTTATAAAGAGCAATTAGAATAAAAGAGTGGATTTATGAAGAAAGAACCCATCCAATTAATTGGGATTTTTGCTACAGAATGGTGAGAAATGGTTTGAAAGTGACAGCAAGACTGTTGCAGGTTTTTAATCCTGAATCCAGCATTGATGTCATTGTGGTAATCTGGCCAAGGTAACCATTCTGCCTCATTTTCCCTGCACAGAAAGCAGACACAAGGTGCTGAAGTGAATTTGTGCACCTACTCTATGCAGCACCTTTGGTGCAAAGTAGTTATTTCAGTGGCTCCTTGATGTTCTTTGTGTGTATCGTGCAAAACTGCTGGAGGGAACTCAGTAAATGAATGGTTACTTGTCATCCAGCCTTGGGAATGGCTCCATCAGTTCTCCAAAGTGCCAGTTTATTACTCATTTTACTGAGCTACGAGGCATTAATAAAACATGAAGGCTGAAGCTGACTTCACTGCACTTGGAAATCCATGCAATATAATTACCCAGGCCGGGAAATCTCATTATTTTGCTTTCAGTTTCTCCAGGAAAACAAACATTTTGCACCAACAGAATTTACTGTTTGTGGTTTCAATTTGGATTCACCATGCCGTCACACTGCCATGCTCCCAGCAAGATTCTTGCAAAAAGCAAAGACACAATCCCCAAGAATCCATTGGGAGTCTTCCTTTGAAGCAGATTCAAAGAGTGGTCAAATAGATCACTGCAACCAAACCCAGAATCCTGAATTCTGAGCACACAAACCTCTACAGGACAGGAGCTTGGATAAAAAGGATCTACTTGGGTCCATTTGGGAAGGGTCAAAAGGAGTCCTGAGAGTTTACAAACCTCTTGGACATCTTTGAAGAGTCATCAATAAATGGAAGAGCAAGATCTGATGTATACTGCCCATTGGAAGTTTCAAAAGGCATTGGCAAATCCATTTTTTGAGGAAACTAAACAGCCAGAGAGGGCAAGGGAGGGTCTTAACATGGGGAGACAAAGAAAGGGATGGTAAAAGTAAGGGGTGGAGCCCCACAATAGTGCCAGAGGAGCTCCTTAGGGATTTGTGCTGCATGTAAGCAATAGAGCATATTCACAAGTGACTCAGAAAAGGGTGTGAGCATTCTAATCACTATGCCTGTTCATTTGCCTTTCTGTTTTCTGGGATTTAATATAGAAAGGAACATTATTAACATTTACTCTGGCTTCCTTTGCGACATGAGCTGGGAAGAACCCAAATTGATTGCAGATTCAAATCTAGTATCTGGGATTGAGCTAAGGCAGACCTTTTATGAAAAAAACCTAATCTTCTGCTTAGAATTTCCTGTGACAGAGAATCTACGAGAACTTCATCGTGTCAATCTAGAGGTTAGTTGCCCTCAACATGAAAAATTATTAACTTGATTCTGGCCTGGAGTCGTGGAGCTTGCAGGCAGTGTCTCTTCTGCAACTCCATCTGCTGGTGTGAGGAGTCCTCCGTGTTCAGGTCTCCACCTCTCCATGTGGGTACTTAGAGATGATTATCAAATAATTACTTACACTTCCTTTTGCTTAGCCAGAAAAGATTACACTCTCAGGATCTTTTCTATGAAAGTCTGTCTTCCAGTTCTTTTCCACTGAACAGGATCTTCATCTTGAATTTGGTGCAAACACCTGCTCCCACAAGTCCTGGGTGGAGTTTAATCACCTATGTGAGGGTCTTCTGCACCTGGAGACTCTTCCAGCCAAGGGGAAGGGCAGGATCTTTATCTGTCCAGCCCACTCCAGTCTCGTCCCTGCTAGGAAAAGTTAAGCATTCCCTCATACTGAAAGGGCAAACACTGCTCTGAACCCTTTCCCCTCCTGAGCAGTCTGAATTTATAGAAGCAACAACACAATTGTGAGCTTTCCCTCCATTACTCGTGAAGGAGGTGTTTCCATCACCACAGGTTTCCAAAGAAATCCTGTCACCTAATCCTGTTATGTGAAGTCTGCAGATCCAAGGAAGTGGAAGTTTGTTGCTTCACTGAAACAAGGATTTGCAAAAGGTTTTGCAGAAAGGTGAAAAACAAATAATTAACAGAAGTTAGTTATCAGAAGTAGCTAATAACATACACAATTATTCCTGGAACAGACTTTGATCACAGCTTGTCAAGTGTCTGCTGTGACATGAAGTTTTTCTGAAGGGGGACAGCAGTGGCTTTGTTACTGTTTAGCCTGAAGTGCTTCCTCTGGGCTGGAGCGTGCCCTGGGATGTCCCCATGGCGCAGTGCTCTTCAGCCTGACCTCTCTCTGTGGGAGCAGGAGATGGTGGCAGTGTCTGGGTGGGCTTTACTCAGCTGCCTTCTGTATCTCTGGATGTGAACAGAGCCAGCAGAAATCAATGTTTTGTGCCAGGCACTGTGGGAACACAGATAACCCGGGAAACCGTGTGGGCACGTGGCCTGTGCCACCTTGGGCAAGGTTTTACCCAGCCCCAGAGAAGAGTGGAAGTGCAGTGTGCAGGTCCTGGGGGCCAGCCAGAGTGGGACACTGGACCTCTGTGTGCGCTGGTGGCTCTCTGGGGACCGTGAGAGCCTGTGTGCCAAGCAGGGAGCAGCTGAGCCATGAGGGAAGTGCTGCCAAAATCAGGGAACCACAAATGGCTGCTCCCCATCATCCCACCACAGATCAGCCACGTGTGGGGCTGCATGTGCTGTCACATCATCCAGAACTCTACCAGAAAGATGCCGACTTTTTTCCTAAAACACCCCAAAAACCAGAATCATTTTCATTCTCCTAAGTTGCAGCTGGTGAAGCAAATGCCCCTTCCCTGTTTGCCTGGTGTCCCACAGGAAGCATCTCGGTGAAGCTGCTCCATTGAACAGAAGATTTAAGACACCATCAGGCAGTAGGAGAGCACAGGAGGGAATTTGATTCTGTCAGCTAATGGTTCGGGGGGAAATCAGGAAGGCCTGGCTTCTGTCCTGCTCCAGGAATGTCTCTGCAATTCACATGGGACACAGCCTTGGCTGAAGACAGCCGGGGAAGCAGCATCTAGAACTGCTGGGTGTTGCCCTGCCCCTGCACTCAGCAGCACTGAGCATTAACAGTGGCAGTTTCTCATTGATTTCACCGAAAAAAGCTTCAGTATCCACAGAGGAGCCAGGTGAGGGATCCCTCCCCCGCACAAAAACACACACAAGGCTACCATCCACCCAGGCAAATTTATTGCAGTGATGAACTGATACTATCAAGGCAGCAGCCTCAAGGGTCTGCAGAGCTTTGTTTAAACCCTCACACAAAGGTCAGCAGTGTGTTGAAAACAAATGAAAGCACAGGCTGGAAAAATCAATCCGTGGGGAGTCCCTGGGTGGGCTCAGGGAACACGAAGGGGGCAGGGCTGAGCACTCTACTTCCCTCTGCTCCAGGAGCATCCCAGAATTTGGCACTGTTTAACCAGGATGGCCCTGGGAGGAGGAAATCTTAGTTTGTCCTTGGCCTGAGAACCAGGGAGGTGGCTGCGGGATAGAATTAATTAGCACAAGGTGAGGGGCATCCAGGAAGGGCAGGCACAGGTAAAGAAACATGGAATGGACCTTCTGCCTCCCCCCTCCTGGTTTTGCTGGGTATTTCACCTTTGTTAAGTGTACAGCACCAGCACTTTCTTTTATTAAGAAGTTCTCATCTCATTTTATTATTAACCACTTGAGTAATCCATTGCCTCCTAAACTACCATTTAAAAAACAGGGGAAAACACATTTTCTCTTTTTTTTCCCCATTTCTTCACATACAGCCTTCTTGCTTACAAAGCCAGCAGGTTTTGCTTTATCTTTCAAGAGAAGGAAATTCCCTTTTTGGTAATGATAAGGTGTTCAGAATGTCAGCTTAGGTAGTTGAGATGAAGAATGGCCACAAAGCAGCTTATAATGGAAGTTCAGCTTGTCCTTAATGGTGCCATTGGAGCACAACTTCATCATGCAGTGCAGACAATTCTCCCCCTGCCCTCTTCCCATGTTCTCATGGAGCTGTGCCCTCCTCTTCTGCTTTGGATCCCCCCTTCTCTGTCTTTTCCCTGATCAACTCCTCTCACCAAACGTTTCTCTGAACATAAACAAGCAAAAAGGCAGCAGCTCTCAGCTGGCATTTGGAGCTTGTTTCCTCTGCTGCCATTTTCTCTGCTGGCTTTTGACATCAGCAGGATTTTCTGTAACACCTAAAATTAAACAACAGCAACAAATGACACACAGATGGGACATTTTTGATCCAGAATTGAAGGCAAAGCTTGATCAGCACAAGCACAAATGTGCACATGAAGACCCAGGCAGGATCAAACTGCAGGGAATGACATTGGATTTAGGATAACCACGAGACCTTCCTGGTGCTGAGTGGGCTACAGGCAGTCCAGCCAAGGGTGGGTTCTACAGCAAAGCCCAGACAGAGCAGGCCTTTATTTTAATCTCAGTATTATTTGCAGCCTTATCAAGTGAAGCCTTTTGCCTTTCCTCTCCTTATCTCCTGGCTCCTGAGGTGCTGGGCACTGCTGACACTGCTGCTGAGCCACACACATGGTGGTGGCACAAATCCTCCTTTCCCTGCAGGAGAATGGGGATGTCTGGAGGACTCAGGCTGCCCTAACCTGTTTGCTTGTTTGTAGAGGATGTGCTTGTGCCAGTAAGAACAAAATGCAGGCAGAAAAAATTACTCTGTGTTCTTTGGCCATGTTTTCATGGCAGTGAAGCTCTAGTCCACTGAAGTTATGGAGTGGGAAGGATAATTCCTGAAAATCCCTCTGTGGCACCATGGCAGGGGTACCTGGGAGGGGCAGTGATCAACAGGCTTGATCTCTTCTTCTTCTTCTTCAAGAAGAGCTTGAAGCTCTTCTACTTCAGACGTGCTGACCAAGCTTGGCTTTGCAGTTTGGCTGTTTTCACAAGTCCAAGGATATTGAGTCAGAATGGGAATACCTTGAGGTTGTTCTCCCAAATCCTGACTTCTTGCTGCCTGCCTGAAGAAGTGAACCTTGCAGAGTCATGCCCTGTATTCATCATTGTGTCAATTGCCTCCTACTAATATTTCAACCTGTTTGATCATTTAAAACTAATTTGACAGAGGGATTTTGTCTCAAAGTGAGTATCTCCTACATAGTTCTGGAAGTAGGTGGCTGGAGTAAAGTGAGAATTCCTCCTGAGTCATAGCATTATAGAATTAGAGGGTAATTTAAGTTGGAAGGGATCTCTGAGAATCTTCTGCTCCAAGCTGCTGCTCACGGCACCAGCATCAATAAATGAGCAGACACTGAAGAATCCATGTGCTGTGAATTATGGACAGAGGGTTTGTGTTGAATCCTGCACACTGGACATGGGAGACTCCAGTCACAAGGAATTTCTTTTATGGCCATTTTGCTTGCAGAGCATCTTGTTTCTAATTAGTATCTTACTTCAAATTTCTCAGTCTTCTGCCTGTTTTCAGCAAATGGAGGGAGGCAATGCTAAGGTACATCCCTGAGGATTATGAGTTCCTAAAACACAGCTGTACAAGTGCCTGACAGGCTGTAAAACTTTGGGTTGCAAATGTGATGTTGAGTTTGATTAACTTCTTCTGAGAAAAAGAGAGGTTTAAAGTGAGCCCAGACAGAATGCAGCTCACCAAGAGCAGAGTCTGGACTTGCCAAAGCTGGAGCTGCCATGACTGTTGTGGGAGCAGTAGCACATCTGCCATCCAATCCAGCACTGCCTGACCGTCCAGAATAGCACAGTGGCTGCAGGCAGGAGATCCATCAGCAGGACAGGCTCCAGAGAGGGATCCATTCTTGCCTGGGAGGCTGCAGCTCATTGAACACTGCTGAAAGCTACTGTGTTCAGAAGGACTCATTTGATAAGTATTGAGTTGATCCAGTTGGAGCAAACATCTCCATGCTGTCTGAACCCTCTCCTGAATAACTCCAGATCAGGGAAGAAAACTAACCTAATGCTCGGTTTTAAGATGGAAATTTGATGGAATATATATTTGGAAGGCAAATTTTGTTGAAGTTCAAGACACGTGCTCAATATAAGCATTCTGAATATTGGAGAATTCCTTGGTGGAGTTTAGACAGGAACTTTGTAAGCTAATTGTGACTAAATCATGCAGCTGCTCTAATGTCAGCAGCTCCTCTGAGCTCTGTCATTTCTCTTCCTTACAGCTCCATCCATGGTTACCTGTCTCTGTTTTCTTATTTCTAGGAAGGTTCCTATTCTCCAAGGGGAACATTAAAGGTCAGGTGGCAAGATGCTCATGCTAATCACTTTGTTCCTAGCTGGGATTTTCAGCTGCTTGCTCCAGTGAGGACTGCCATCTTCTGCAGAAAATCCTGGAAATTTCAGGGGTTTATTTGCTGCAGAATCTGGGAATTCTTTCCATAGCCACCAACGTGGCTGAATTTTTGGAGAACATGTCCTTTTTGCAGTCAGGTTGCAAAGCTGTTGGTTGGCTGTCAGCACATTCCCAGCAACACTCTCACACCCTATACAAGTACTCACATTTTGATCTTGGTTACGGGGGTGAAGAGAGTGGGCTTGCTGTGGATTTATTTACCCCTGGAAGCTGGAGTTAATGCTGCTTTCCAAGCACTTCCTGGGAGCAGCTTTTCCATCCTGTTGTGTATCTCAGCTCCCGTGCCAGGCTCCACTCTCTGCCGTCGCTGGGGATCTGGTCAGTGTCTCTCTGCTCCCACTGATGGACTGTGAACAGTTCTGCCTCAAAACCCACTGCAACTCTTCCTTCCATCCTGACAGCAGCTCTGGGGGATCCTCCCTGTCTGTCCCTCTGCCCAGATCCCAGCCATGGATCTCCCTTCCCATTGCTCCTTGACAGTGGAGCCTTTATCCAGGCTGTCCTTAAGGATATCTAAAGGATATCCAAAGGATATCTAACCATGTCCTTTGGTTAAGGAAAAAGGATATCTGGATATCTAAAGGATACCCTTTGTCCTTAACCAAAGGACGAGGTTCCTTTATCCAGCTTGGTGGCCTGTGGGCCTTAAATCAGCCTGGGCATACGTTGCAGTCCCCACTCTGCAGCTCCTCTAAGGAACAAGGAGAGCAGGAGCAAAGCCCAGGCTGAATTTCAGTGAGTGCAGTGTGACAGCACACCTGGGTAATGAATAAGGCCAAGGGTGGGCGAGGATTTGTGTATTTATCACGATTATTTCTTCATTATTTCTGAGCTGCAGAGGCAGTGAGTGCAGCTTCTCCCACCAAAACTCCAAGGCAGAATTTCCCTGGTTTGTAGTGTTGAATATTTCATGAGTTTCAAATGCCAATTATGAGTTACCTGCTGCCTGCTAGGAACAATAGGCAGCTTTGAAAAGACTTGCTCCCATTCTTCCAAGCCCTGCCACATGTTTAGTGACTCCTTTTTTACCTGAGAATCCAGAGGCTCAAGGGCGATGATGGGAACTCTCACCCAAGTAAAGGTGGGCCTAAAAGACCAGCTTGCACTGCTGTTTCTGTACCCTGAGCCACAGGATACCAGGTCTTATGGCTCTCAGTCTATTCTTCTGTAGTCCTGAATTTGGAATGGGATTTTTCACATTTGCAGTGTAGCACTGGATTTTTATCAAAATACCATATATATGTATATATATAAAATGTATGTAAATATGAGCTGGCAAAATTCCTTAAGACACAAATGAATCATTGGCTGCTTCACCTGCATTCTCCCCACTAAATCCATTCCCTTTGTGTCTATGCCAAGTTCCTTGGAACAGTATTGACAAATATTGTTGAAAAGGAGATTATTGCCCTCAAAACCAGTTCTGCCTTTTCCTGACAGGTGACTTCTCCATCCCCCCTTTGAATGTACTGTGCAGCCAGTGATACTCAAGAGAGTGAAATACTCTAAAAATCTGCTTCTAAAGGTACATTTGCTGCCACGGAAAGCAGTCCACAATGCTGGCAATAAATTCCATCTCTGATAGAGGTTTCTCATACCATTAGACAAGGATAATTCCCATCCTCTACACTTAGTTCTTGGAAGGCTCTCAATAAAATACCATTACTTTGAAGTTCTCTTAACACAAAATTGTCACTACATTTTTAAGAGTTGAGAAATTCCTCTGAGTTTGGCTACCTGGAACTGCTGGAGCCAAGTTTTTAGAAGTGTTCAGGAACCCACTCTTGGAGACAGAGGTGCACAAGGAGGCACCTTCTGGATTTAGCACTTTGGATGATTCCACGAGCCCAGAGAGCTTCCTTAGATTCATCTTTATTACAGAGAGGTGTAAAAGTAGCTGTGGTCTGTAGGTGAGGAATTCCACCTGTGATGTACACACTGGCCAGTGGGGGCTGGGCGGTGCCAGGCTCCTGGGCACAGGGATATGGCCATCCCTCTGGAATGGTGCAGTGTGTGCCCTCAGCCCGGCTCAGCCTCTGCTCCCCATCATTTCTGTCCTCCTGCACAAGGGCTGGAGCAGAGTTCTGCTGCTGGCTGCCCTGTGGTGTTCTCCCTCTGCCTCAGGCTGGGAGAGAACCTGATCCCATCACCAAACCAGGCACAGCCTGATTCTGGTCACCAAATCAGGCACAACCTGACCTTGTCACCAAGTCAGGCAGAAGCTGACCCCATCACCAAGTGAGGCAGAACCTGACCCCATCACCAAATGAGGCAGAACCTGATCCCGTCACCAAATGAGGCAGAAGCTGACCCCATCACCAAGTGAGGCAGAACCTGACCCCATCACCAAACCAGGCACAATCTGACCCCATCACCAAACCAGGCACAATCTGACCCCATCACCAAATGAGGCAGAACCTGACCCCATCACCAAACCAGGCACAATCTGACCCCATCACCAAACCAGGCACAATCTGACCCCATCGTCAAACCAGGCACAACCTGACCCCATCACCAAACCAGGCACAATCTGACCCCATCGTCAAATCAGGCACAATCTGACCCCATCACCAAACCAGGCACAATCTGACCCCATCACCAAACCAGGCACAATCTGACCCCATCGTCAAACCAGGCACAACCTGACCCCATCACCAAACCAGGCACAATCTGACCCCATCGTCAAATCAGGCACAATCTGACCCCATCGTCAAACCAGGCACAACCTGACCCCATCACCAAATGAGGCAGAAGCTGATCCCGTCACCAGATCAGGCACAATCTGACCATGTCACCAGATCAGACACTACAATCCCAGCCAGGCCAGAGCACCGCAGCATTTTCCGAGTGCCAGCCAGAGCACCTCTAGCTGAGAGAGGACAAACAGCTTGGTTCCTTGAGCACGTCCTTTCCTGCTCTGTCATGCCCTGGAAACATGAGGGACTACGCTTAAGAAGCTGCATCAGTTTCAGATATTGGTGCACCTCATTAATCAAAACACATCCTTTTGGAAGGCAGTTGATTGCAGCTGAGGCACAGAAGTGCTTACACCTCAGCATCCCTAGTGCCTGCAGGAGGGAAGAAAAACAGGGAAAAGACCTTTAGTGTTCTCTCTGGCTTAGTTCACCTTATCAAATCTACAGGAGCATTGGAAAAATGAAATTTATTTCCCCAGAAAAGCTCGTTCCATTAGAAATTGTGATGAAAATAATAATATTAAATGATATTTACACTGTGGAGTATTTGGAATGAGTCACAGGCAGTCTGGCTGTGCCAGGAGGTGGGAGTAAAAGAGGAGCAGGTAGAACACATGGCGGAAAGGATTCGGGAGAGAGCGAGGGAGAGGCAAACAAAGATGAGGAAGCATGTGCTCTGTGTGTGCTTGGTGGAGTCACTGCTGAGCAGCATTTCCTTGCCGTGGAGCTGCAGGAACATCCTGCTGCTCTGCATGGCACAGTCACCTCTGGCCAGTGGCTCCTGCAAGGGAAAAGGGCAATATTTGCTCCCAAAGCAGCAGCAGCAGCAGCACAGAGGTGAGGTGGGGATTTCCTCCCTGCCTGCCGTGGGCATTCCTTGCTGTGCTCAGCCTCCCTGCCTGCGCAGTTCCTGTGGTTTCCTTCCCCTAGCAGGTAGGATTTGCAGTGTCTGAAACAACAAACATTCTAGCAAGCCTCAGATGCTGAACCTCTGCAAAAACATACACCAAAATCTCTCATATGGCCAAACAGATTGTTAATTTTGCTCCACTGGTTTCACAGGCTTGGCACTAGGAACTATTTGAACCACTTTATCAATCTAGGAGCTTTTTAAACAGAATAAGCAGCCATTCCCAAAGAAGCACAGGCAGGGCTGATTGCCACCTCTTTCCCTCTTTTTCTCCAGAAAAACCTTCTCCAATATCAAAAGGTAGGGAAATGCCTCATTGTAGCCGTTTTTCCCCGCTGCTTTTGCCTCTGTTACAGGCGGTGCCCTGTGGGCAGCAGTGAGGGGTAGCAGCATTCCCAGCCGGAGCCGTTTTCCCGAGCAGCCTCGGCGGGCGGTGCTGACTCAGGAGCCCCCTGGGAAGTGGGGTTCCCCCGCCGCGGGGAGAGCCCACGCAGCCCGCACTGCCAGCCCAGCCTCCGCAGGCCAGCGGCGGAGCTCGCCCAGATGCAGCTGCCTTGTATTTATTAGGTTTTGGATGACTTCTCCACACCCAACCCCGCAGGAGAGCGATAGTACTGACAGCCCGGGAAAAAGGGTCCTTCCAAACCTCCTGCGGACGGGGGCAAAGGCAGCGTGTTCCCGGCAGGCAAACTTCTGCTAGGGAACACGGGCACTCCCGAGCTCCTGCTTTGCATGCAAGTGAGATTTTCAAGGTGAACCGCTGGTTTTCCTTTAGATTTGGGTTCGCCCCTTCTCACAAAACCCCCCGTGCCTTCACAATCAAACCTGCTCCCGGCAGCCACACCTCCGGGCGGAGCAGGGAGCGCCCGCATCCGAGAGAAAAAGGAATATTCTCGCTCCTATTTATTTACTTTGTCATGTTTACGATGCTGCTGTTGATAAGCTGGCGGCAGCCCGGCGGCCGTGGCCGCTAGCGCGGGGCGGGCCCGGGGCCCGGCGCTGCCCGGTGCCCGCAGCGCGGTGCCCGCAGCGCCCGGGGCGCGGTGCCCGCGGCGGCGGCGGCAGAGCCCCGCGGTTGCCGGGCGTTGCCCCTTTAAGAAGCCCGGGTGCTGTCTCAGGTAGGCAGAGCCTGTGCGCTGTAGTCGCTCCTATGGCAACCCAATAGAATGGGATCGCTTCATGAATATTCCCAGGAGCAGGGGCTGCATGAGGAATAAGTGATGACAGTGATGTAAGCAAGCAGTGGCCGCTGCAGGTTGCAGTTCATTGTGTTATTGGCCGGCAGGTTGAGGAGTTTGAGGCTCGAGCTTCGCTTTCCGGATGATGTCTGCCCGCCGGGAGCCACGGCACATTTGCATCTCGAAGCCAACATGGCAAGGCGGCTGCTGCCGCCGCTGCCGCCCTCCCTCGCCTTCCAGCCAGAAGTGTGTGGCTCTCCTCTAGACTACTTGCCCAGTGCTCAGCATCTGAGCAGACAGGGATTGCAGTAACACTCACCAAGGGGAGACAAGCAGCAAGTAGCCAAATCGGGACAACGGAGGAGAAGGGGGAGCTTTTTGCCTTCCCTCTTTTTTTTTTTTTTTTTTTTTTTTTTTCCCTCCCTCGTTCCCTTCCCTTCTGGATGCAGAGCCTGTTTTTGATGCAGAGCCTGTGGATGCCACAGCCTGGTAAGAAGATGACACGCCAGTCCCTGGTTCCCCGTGCCCCGTGAGCCGGGGGCAGGGGCCTGGGGCAGTGCCGGTTCCCCTCGCTGGGCAGAGCCGGGGGAGTCTCTCCCTGTCCCCGAGCAGCAGCAGCAGCAGCAGCGGCCATGGACAAGCTGCCCCCCTCCATGCGCAAGAGGCTCTACAGCCTGCCCCAGCAGATCGGACCCAAGGCGTCGATCATGGACGAGGAGGATGACAGCGACAAGGACACCCGCAGGAAAAGCATCAGGCTCAAGCCACTGCCTTCGCCCTCTGCTGGGAGCACCCGGGCCCTCGGGGGGGACCCCGGCCGAGGGGGGGACCCCGGCCTGTTGGAGACGGAGGCCGGCGGCAAGGGCGCCAAGACCAGCACCAACGGGGACTGCCGCCGCTTCAAAGGGAGCCTGTCCTCGCTCACCAGCAGGCACCTCCACGACGCGGCCGAGGAGAAGCGGCTCATCGGCGGCGAGGGGGAGCCGGCCTCTCCCGGGGAGGACAAGAGCCCCCCCGGCAGCGGGGAGCTGGAGCAGGGGCTGCCTGTGCCCCCAGCGCCCGCCTCCCCTCCTGAGCCCCAGCAGCCACCCCCCCGGGCTTGCTCCTCGACCTCCATCAAAGTGGAGGGAGGTGGAGGGTGCGACCAGATCACCCCAGATGAGGAGCAGAGGCTCGGCCAGGCCGGTTTCATGCAGAGGCAGTTCGGGGCCATGCTCCAGCCGGGGGTCAACAAATTCTCCTTGAGGATGTTTGGCAGCCAGAAGGCCGTGGAGAGGGAGCAGGAAAGAGTTAAGTCTGCTGGGTTCTGGATCATCCATCCCTACAGCGATTTCAGGTACAACCCACCCCTTTCCAACCCCCCCTTTCCCGGCCCACTCCAAAACAGCTGGCCAGCCCCTTCCCATGCCACCTCCAGCACAGGGCACCCACCCCAGCAGAACTTTCCTGGGTCATTTCCTAGCCAGAG
Source organism: Anomalospiza imberbis (assembly GCF_031753505.1). Taxonomy (NCBI): domain Eukaryota; kingdom Metazoa; phylum Chordata; class Aves; order Passeriformes; family Viduidae; genus Anomalospiza; species Anomalospiza imberbis. Next base: position 18,365,700 of record NC_089693.1, on the reverse strand, counting down.
GAGCTGGAGGACACAGCCACGATCTGCTCCACTCAAACAAGCTGCAGGTTTCCTTTACATTTCACTTTAATTTTAGTGTCCCCACACTATTAGTAATTTTAAATTGTTTTTAAACCAGTTGTCTTTGGGTTTTTATAAAGGAAAGGCTCTCTGTAAGTTCGTTGTAAACGGGAAAAACGGTTCCCACCTGATGCACAACTTTAGATCTCTGATCTTAACTAGTCCTGCATCTCCATGGATGCTCTGCCTGATTGATGCTTCCCATTTTCACACCTCCAAGTCCTCTCCCTGCTCCTTCCCAAGAGTTAGGCAGGGATGTTGCTACTGTTGCTGCTGTGTAGGCGTCTTACTGCAGCATGGCTTGCAAGGAATTGGGATGAGCAGGGGATGGCAGGTTCATTAACAAGGTTCTTAACAGAGAAAGAGCCTCTTTTGCATCTGTACATCCTCATTTGCAAACTTAGTTTGGATTGGGAATAGTTAACACTGACTTTGCCAAAGTAATGGCTTGCTCTCACTCCACACCAACATTTCCCTGCAGGTTAATGAGGAAATAAACTTGGAAACCCTACAGCCAGTTTTTGTAAAGTCCTGTGTAGTTCTGCATAGAGGGGCTGTGTTAGGGTATTTCTGAGCAAAGTACTGTCTGCTGCACAGGTGAACTGTCCTCTGCAATATGTATGTAAAGCACTGCAATCAATAATTAATTACTGAGTGCAATCAATGGCTAAGGTTTATTGCTTCAACTTTAATTACAACGGCCTTACATCTCACATTTAAAAGCACACAGGAGAAGAATATTATTCAAACATACCTTTGTCACACTACGTGATTTTATTGAATGTGTGGACTCTGCAAGGAACCATGCACGATTCCCACAAATACAGTTAGCGAGATAATTGCAGGAAGGAGTTTCAGGGTGGATTTGGCCTCCCAAAGGCAGGAATGACAGAAACCTCCTGACACCACCTATCAGGGATTTAGCAAGCAGCCCACATGCTTAGCGGATTCAGCACTGGCACTGACCAGATTCCTTGATATTTGCTTGGATTAGCAAACGTTATTAGAAGGCTCTGTGAGTTGGAAGACTGCACTGTCATTTAAATTCAGTGCATTCAAGTGTCCCAAGCACACAGCTGACTGAGCTTAGGAGGGTTTCCAGCAGCTACAGCATGATGCAGAGTCCTTGCAAGCACAGCCTTACCCAATCCCACACTGGAACCAGGAGAAAATTGCCTCCCAGTGAGACTGACCAAGTAATAGCTCCCAAACTGAAATGTGAGAATGAGCAGCTTTCAAAAGAACAAAACCAGTTTCATACTCTCAGCTGTATTTGCAGTATTTGCCATGAGTCTGGAGTTTAACTGCTGTGTTTTCTTGGGTTATTCTAGCAAGGCATGCTCTGTGTGTTGCACCCTCAGGAAATTTGGGGTTTAATCTCTGCATTGTATCTGGAGTTAGACAAAAGCAGTGTTCAGCTTCCATATCCTTCTGTCTCTGTAGTGGATTTGTTCCCTTCCATATCTGTGCCTGTTTTCAGCACAGAACCAGCCTGGCAAACTTCAGCAGCAGGAGATGAAGTAACCACCTTGCCCAAGGTGAGATGGTCCCAAGAGTTTGGGATTTTAAGGTTCCAGAGAAGCAGTGCTTATTCCGTAAGATGATGAGGTAACTTTTCATTCCTGAGGCACTTGGCTGTGGGGCCACTTCTAGCCTGACCCAAAGGAATGGAGTCTGCTGGCAAGCCCTGGCTCCCTGAGCTGGATGATGGCTCGGAGCTGCTGGCATGGAGCCGTTTGTGCGTGCAGAGCTCTGTGGGTGCACTCCTGGTGTTAATAACAGCCCCTGCCCTGATGGAGCTGGGAAGGCACAGGGAGCTGCGGGTCTGTACCCTGGGGCACATCCCAGGTGGGCTGGTTTCCTTGTGAGCTGGTGTAGCAGCCCAGCCCAGCCCAGCCCAGCCCAGCAGCATGGGCTGTGTCCCTGCTGTCCCCCTGGGCCAGGGCAGAGGGGTGAGTGTCTGGAGCCATGTTCCAAGGCTGGGAGGAGCTGGATGCACCACCGCCTGCTCAGGGGGGATATTTCCAGGGAGGCTTTGTTCACCCCTGTTTCTAGGTCACCTGCAGCAGATCTGTTTGGATAGGAACTGTTTAGAGAACTGGGCTTCCATGGAAAGTGACCTGTGGACAATGGCTGCCTTGAAGGGGAAGAGCCTTCCCACCTTTTGTTTGGGCTTTGTGTTCCCTCTTGCCCTCTGCTAAAGCATATCTCTTTGAAAGAACTCCTGTGAATATGGCTAACATTTTTTGACCTCTGGAATTGCAGCAGATTGCACCAAAGAGCAGATCTTATCAAAATATTTGCAAGAGGTGTATCTGTGCCCCAAAGGAGGGTGTTGTGTGCTTGGGGAATTACGCAGTGCAATTCCTGACTGCTCCGTGTTCCAGTCGGGTGTGGATTCCGGAGTCTCGGGATCTTGGAGGTTCCATTATCCTGCCCTTGGCTGGCACCAAGGCTGTGCAGCAGCGTTTGCTGGTCAAGTTTCAAAGTGAAGAAAGGGTTTAGACCCCGAGCTGCCTTTCTGTGCCTTTGGAGGAAGCTGCTTCCCCTCCGCGAGCGAGGTGCGTGTCCAGGCTCCGGGTCTCCAGCCCTCGTGACTGTCGTCTCCAGGCAGCTGGAGCTGGGAAGTTTGCATGGAACACTCCAGGCCGATGCACTGCTGTGAAATGACATTGGTGCAATTCTCCGACTCCACGGAGTCGCTGCTCCTTCGCGCTCTGCTTCCAGAGGAGTTCCTGATTTGGAAGAGAACAGAGGCTTTCATCATTGTCCCATTGAATTACCATTTTAGCATCTAACAGGGCTAATTCCAGTGGCAAATCTATGACCCTCCGAGAGTAAAACAAATTAATATAGATTCAGGCTCTGTTGATCTCTGCTTTTAGTCCATTGTGAGGGGAAAAGACATCAAATGACTTTTATAAAAGTCAAGCTCAGTGCCCCTGAGTACTCCTGACTAATGCAGTGGGCTGGTTCTAGAAGCACTTAAACGGTGTCTTAGCAATTTCTAATGAAAACTAAGAATCCTGGCTCCTGTCCTGAGGTGCAGATGTGTGTGCTGGCAGCTGGAGTTCATTTGCATCTGTGGTTGATTGCACATCAGTGCAGAGCCACACTGTATATCCTAGATCAAGATTTATCGGTGACTTTGAAAGCTCTTCCACTGAGTAGACAGAATTGTGTTTTATTGCTTAGAGGAAGCATTGATCCAGTACAATTGGTTTAATAAAAAAATTCCAGACAAACAATGATCTGTCTAGTTCATAGCTGACTGAAGCATATGGTTGTAGCTGCTGCCCAGAATTGCTTGCAAAAAAAGTGTAGCATGCTGCTTTTAGAAAGACCTGAGAACAGATACACTATCTGAGGGCCCAAAATAGTCCCAGCAGTGGATGTAAATAGAACTGCACATTATTCACTGCCCAGTAATCTATTAACTTCCTCACTGTGAAGAGAAGCTGCTGTCTCTTTGAAAACAATGGCAAACATTCTGTTCGATAGCACACCCAACTACAGATTTTAGGATTCTTCTTTTCACTGCTCTCCATTACTTGTAATACTTGTGTGCAAACAGATCCTTTCTTTCGTTTGCTTCCTCTGCCAGCGCTCCCTGGCTGCTGGGACCCTGGGGAGGTTTCTGTGGCAGCAAAAACCAGGTGCTCAGGTGGGAGGTATAAGGGGAAAGAACAAAATCACTGTTTCCCTTCATGCTGCAGTGTCCCTCAGCCTCCCTTCTCGGGGGGAATCAGTGGGATTTACTAATTATAGTCCTAAGAACTGAACCCAGTAGCACTGTAGGATGGAGCAGAAATGGGAGGGATGTGTTTACCTTTCCCACTCTCCTGAGCAGACCTGATTCCCAGTGCCTCTCCAAGCGCTGTTCTGGCTGTGCACACTGTTCGCACTGGGAAGCTTTTCCCCATGCTTTAGAAGGGTAAACAATTGGTGGAGAGTCCAGCAGTGCTGACTGACTTTGGCAGCTCCCTTGGGTGGGGGTTGCTCCCTGCTCTCAGGCAATAATGCCCTTTTGTCCATCTCCTGCCCAAAGTGCTGCTCCTTGTGCTGCCCTCCCTCCATTCCTGCCCACGCCCAAACGCCGAGTCCATGACTCGCCTTTGCCCCAGGTGCCCGGCACGGAGCAGGATGTGCAGCACTTGGGATTTCTGGCTCAGGGAAAGGGCAGGGGGCAGTGCCTTTGGTGGCAGGACCTGTGCCAGGCGTTGGACTCCAACAGGAGTGCCAACAGGCTGGGTTTGGAGGGGGCAGCTCCCAGGCTTGGCTCTCTTCTCTCTGTGGTGGTGGTGTGTACCTGGGGTGGCAGGGGGACGCTGAACGTGGAGGTTGGGGACAGATCCCTCTGCCTTTGCTGCAGAGAACTTCCTAGCCAATTCCCAGGGCACTTTGCTGGAGCAGAACAAGGGAATCCCAACACGAATCATACAGAGGATAATCCATATTCTGCTGAACACACAAATTGGGTCCCTGTTGTCTTCAGTGGACTTGCAGTCAGGCTGCAGAAGAGCCATGGCTCTGTGACTGTTGTAGTTGAGAAGGTCACAATAAAAAGCAACACACTCCATTTTCAGAAGACTTCAACCTTATTTTATTATAGCATTCATGCTTTTTATACATTCTTGCAAAACTCATAAGTTTACACTTTACTCATTGGTTATGAGAGACAAAGTGCTTATTGGAACAGGCAGTTGCAGGTTTCTCTTATTTATCCTTCTTTCTTTCTTGGTTTCTGTGTCAAGGACCTTTGTAGGAAACTCTTTCAGGGGTAAACATGGATCCTCTTACCAAATTCTCTCTGGCTCACAGAAGTCACTGTAAGACCTCTTCCACATGTGACCATGAGCTAAGGGAGTGAAACTCCTGCATCCGTGCTTCCCATGTCCAAAGGCAAGGCAGGCATTGTGCCCCAGCTCACTTGTCAGGAGGCAGAGGATAAATAATCCCACACCACACAGTCTGTGTAGGAGTCCAGATTTTTGTAGGAAACATGTTCACATGCCTGAGCTGGAAAACTGGAAGGCCTCAGAAAAGGCAGCACCTCAGTGGGTCATCATGGTAAACTGTTTTAGGACTGATATTATGGTATTTTCACGTGGAGAAAATGAGATAAAATAACATAAATAAATAGTAAAGCAAGCATGGAGATTTAACAAAGAGATGTCGTTAAGATTTTTGCATAACTTAAGCCAGGCCCTTCATACCAGTCTCTGCCAACAGATGAAGACATTATCTCTCCCAGAGAAGCTCCTCCCTCAGTACACTCAGGGATGGCTCCTTTGAGAAAAACAATTTAATGTTTTCTCCGTCTCTCCTTGTAAGATAACATATCTTATTTATTATATCTTATTCAGATCCTGATGTGAAAAAAATGGTTAATTTTCTCATGGCTTTACAAAATTTTCACTATGCTAACAATAAATGTTCAATTCACTTCCTGACAGCAAGGAAATTGGAAATATCATCCCCAGTTTGTAGTGAGGCAGCACAGACTTTTGGGGATTGAGGTAAAACCATCCCTGACCTGGGTGTGGTGCAGCTGAGGCCCAGTTGTGCAGGGCAGGAGGTCGTGCCCTCGGTCAGAGCTCTGCCCTGGGGGCTCTGCAGGGAAAGGGCCGTCCCTGGCACTCAGAAGAGCTAATGAGGACCTGTGTGAGGAGCCATGGGTGCCTTGAGAGGACTGGGCACAGTCTGGTTTGGACCATTTCTTAGGCTGGCTCTGTGAGCAGCCAGACTGGGAATTGGGCCCATCCCTCCCACCCTCTTCCCAAGGCTCTGCTACTTGTTGGTTTGTCTGTTGTTATAGCAAAAAATAATCACTGCTGTAAACAATGACATCGTGTTCTCTCCCATCCTCATCTCAGAGTATTATTATGGGATTGGGCTCCTTGCCTGACACTTCTGCAGGAGCTTTCTGGCAGAGGGGGAGGCTCCGGGGCTCTGCTCACCTGCCCTGGCCATCACATCCTACCTGCAATTCCTTCTCTCTTCCACTGCAAACCTGCCAGGCTGGGCAAGAAATGGGCTCTTACAGAAAATCTCCTCCTGCACATGCCTGCGCCAAGCTCCCCCTCCCACCTTGGAGGAGGCAGGAATTCTCTGGGATGCACTGGTTTGATCCATGTCCTGACTGTAACAGCACAGCCAAGCTCCTGTCTGCTGTTTCCTACCCCAAGCTTTTGACTTTGCAGTCTGATTTTTAATGCAGTTTTTTGTAAAGTTGTTAGGGTTTTCAAAACACCTCACTCTCTCCCTTTGGCATATCTCTGGGGTCATTAGCAGGTGTGGAGCTGTTCAAGGCTGTGCTGCACTGCCCTCTGCTCTGAATGAAGCTCCCTGGAGCAGGGAGCTACAGCAAAGGAAAGATGCTGCACCACATTCCAGGGCTACTCCAGGCTCCAAAGGAAACACAGTCTGCCTGCTGTAATTCCCTGCTTGTTTTCTCCTTCTCACCTTCAGCCCCACTCTCTCCAACCTGTTGTCTTTCCCATCAAACTTGAAGTTTAAGTTTCTCATCCCACCAGTGCCAACTCTGTTTTCTAGGCTCCTCGTGGCAGCTATCTTGTCTGGCCAGTCCTAGATGCCAATATCCAACTTCTTTCTCATCTGGTCACTGATTTCCACCTTGTTTGCAGTAATGCCTCTCCCCCTCACCTCTTGCCATGTTCCAGTGTGTTGGGGTGGCATTTACTCAGTCCACTTCCAGTCTCCATCCTTATCCTTCAGCTTTTTCTCTGGGTGGGTCTCTGCAAATCAATTCCTTTTCCTCCTACATATTCTTAGTTGCTATTGTCCTTCTGACACTTTCAACAATCTCAGTTTTCTCCATCCTCTTCCTGACTTAAGAAGGAATCATTTTTCCCAGTAATTTAAAACCCTTCCACAGTATCCTTCTCCTTATCCTCGGACACTGCCAATGTTTAGACAAAAGCTACCCATTTTCTAGTTTTTAAACTTGGAAGATCTCAATCCTCAGACCTAAGCATTTAGCATGATGAATTTGTCTGTAAGCACAATCTCCACTGCAGGAGAATGAAACAGATTTTATTTGAAGGAAAAATGTGGTTTCTGAGGGTAAAACCCACAGAGTCAGTGTAGGACTTTGCAGCACTATTTTAAGGAAGTAAACTTGGGGTTTCAATCCAGTCTTATTCTGGTTAGGTAACTGTGCTAGTGCTTTCTGTGGCACTGAGGTTTTTTCTGCTCTAGAATCACTGCTGCTGCACTGAAATCCATTTATTATACAGATAAAAGAGTGATCTTTGTCTGGAGATAACATAGTGTCATTTTAGCTTGAAACCATTGAAATTTGTCTTTGTTTCTGATGTGTTATGAGCATCTCATTAGCAAGACCATGAATCCCTCAGTTTGCTCTCAAAACCAACTATCTGAGCTCTCATCTTTGCCAGAGCAGAGATTTCCTCCTTTCTCTTATTTTTGAAAGCTGTGTTGGTGCCAAGGCAGTTATAGGTCAATTGAGTTATTGTTGGTTCTAATTGGCACTCTAACAAGCTATTAAATCAATTTACCTACAGATGAATGTCACTCAAAAAGCAAGGTGCCAGCTCCTTTTGAGAACTTCAAAAAGCCCATTTCCACTGCTGAGTGTGAGGGAAAGGTCAGGCTGCAGGGAAGTGCCTACTTGAGATTTGCCCCCAAAGTGTTTGTGCCACGAGCTCTGTGGCTGAACACAGGCCAGGCTGTGAGGAGGGATAAGAGCATTCTCAGAACTTGAGGCCAGGAGGAAGAATTAAGAACAGAATTAAGAACATCACCAGCTCTAACAGATCTCCTGCATCCCTTGCTGGGTGTGTAAGGAAGCGTGGGCTTATTTCCATGTGGAAGGATCCAGGTGCTGTCCTCCTCCTTCACAGGTGTGTGTCCCACGTGCTTTCCTGTGGCTGTGCATGCAGGTGCAGTGTCCACAACTATCTTGCAAGCCAGGCAGCCCCCAGCTGGTGACATCATTGCCTTTTGGATGGCTGGAGATTCAGGAGATTTCCTGAAGAGTCAGAGTCATTATGGTGAACAGGGTTGATTTAAGATCCTTTCTGAAACATTTGGATGACCTTTCCCCCCAGCAGCACTGCAGAGCTCATCCCCACGGAGCTGGGCACTGCTTGGCTGTAAACCTGTCACTCCTGAGCCTGCAGGGCAGGACAAGGGCTCTTACCCAAGCATCCCTGCCAGTTCAAAGTCCAAGCTGCTGTCCAGGATGAGCAGTGAGGAGTGCTCAGGCCCCCTCGAGCAGGCTGGGGTTTGGTGAGGCTCAGGGCAGAGCAGGACGCAGCTTGGCTCCGTGCAGCTCTGCAGTGCTGACAGCACCAAGCCCGGGTTTGTCAGCAGACACAGCACTCAGGACTCCAGAAACACAGCAGAGGGAGCAGATGTGTCCTGGGCTAGCAAGGTGCTCTTAGAGAGACCTTTTCCTGCCCCTTTCCCATGCTGAATGCTTTGCTAGCTGGGAAGTCCCTTTGCAAACTGGAATTATTCATTGTGTGCAGTATCAAATGTGGTCACTGCGTGCCTGGTGTTAGCAGCAGGCTGGAGGAAAACCAGGCTCTTATCTCCTGAGGAGATGCTGCAGGCAGCAGGGGAAGACAGTGCCGTGAGAGCAAAGCAGATGAGCAGCCAAGGGGGAATTCCAAGGTCAGCTTGAGGGCCCACCACTTCCACGTTCCAGGGGCACAGCAGCTTCCCCAGCGATGCAGAGAGCTAATCTCATTTGTGGTGAGTCGTCCAAATGGGCTAATTAAGGATTTAACTCGCGGCCTCTTTGGATGGAGAGGTTGTCTGTGCGTGTGCATGCATTGTTCCAGAGCTCAGAGGCAGGAGAGGAGCTGCAGGTTGCCAGCTGACTCGGTGCAGGAGCTCGAACTCCTGGTTTTTCCTTGTCACAGCTGCGCTCAGGGTGTTTGTGAGTGCCAAGCAATCAGGAGCTGTGCAGGGAGTAACTGGAAGC